>NC_141241.1:6925091-7242591 GCF_054856555.1 Leptonotus elevatus | reverse complement strand
CTCTGGCTTCGGCCCTCCAAAACTGGATGACTTCATCCTGACAGAGCGGCTGGGTAGCGGTACATATGCCACAGTCTACAAGGCCTACAGAAAGGTGAGACATTGCTGCCATTGCATCCTTTTGCTCTCTTATGGCTCATCTGTGGCACAAACCATGTTCGTCGTGTACCGTATAGCAAGATAGTCGAGAAGCGGTAGCTGTGAAGGTGGTCGCCAAGAAGACTCTGAACAAGGCGTCCACAGAGAACCTGCTCACGGAGATCGAGATCCTCAAGACCGTGCGTCACCCTCATATTGTCCATCTGAAAGACTTTGTGGTGAGCTTGCTTGATTGTCATCTATTCATTCACCCATTTTCTGCAGTACATGTTCTCATTAGCGTTTGTGGGTGAAATTGAGCCTAATGTGGGCACATACATTTATATAGATTACTATTTAAAAATTCAGATAATGATAATTTGACGGTATCCTACAAAAAAATCTGTAAATCTCCACTTAGTGCTCTTAAATAGCACAAAAAGATTAGACACAAGTGTGTGTGACACTAGTTACAGAAAATTTTAATCAAATAACAGACACAGAAAGTTGAATGTCTTCTCTAAACGCAATAATGTTGTTGTGTTATCGTCGTCAGTGGGATTCTGAGAACATTTATCTGATACTGGAATGGTGTTCCGGTGGAGATCTGTCCTGTTTCATCCGCAGTCGTCGGATCTTGCCAGAGGGAATTGCCCGACGTTTTCTGCAGCAAATAGGTGACTCATCTTAGGGCTTTTGGTTTCATTTTGAACGGCCTTTTGAACAATACATATACCGTTTGTTGCTTACACCCACAGCCTGTGCTCTCAAGTTTCTACACGACCGAAATATCTCCCACTTGGACTTGAAACCACAGAACATTTTGCTGTCTGGTTCAGTCCTCAAATTAGCAGGTAAGAAAAAACCCCAGGTTTGAACAGAGTTCATCCTATATTTTCATTTGTATCGTCTGGTAGTCATATCAAATTGCAACCATATAAAACAACAAGCTTGTTCATGAGTCATTAGTCAACAAGAGACATACAGTATCTTTGTCATTCATATTTAAAGTTCATCAAATTGAATTTTTTTAATTTAAAATGAGCAACAATATTTATTATATTTGTTGTAAATTCTGCATTTATTATGCTTCGTGTCAAATCCTGCTTCTAACTGTATTGGATGCTACATTTTGATCCAATGTCAGACTTTGGCTTCGCCCAGTATATGTCACCATGGGACGAAAAGAGTGTGCTGAGAGGCTCACCTTTGTATATGGCTCCCGAGATGGTGTGTCGGCGCCAGTATGACTCCAGAGTGGATCTCTGGTCCGTGGGAGTCATTCTTTATGGTGAGTGTTGGGTTCATTCGAGATAAAGGAGATCATTTGAAACTTATAGTTAAAGGGGTAGTTTGCAGTTTTCAAAATGCTAGCAAGTTTTGAATGTAGCCTCAGTTCACCCTCAGCGTCCCTGACCAAGGCTATGCCCTTCATTAATGTGACCATGCTCAGAACATGCGCTTTACGAACATGCACGGTAAACAACCTGATCTGAACTGTGGCTGCTACATTTCTTCCATGACTTATTCATGTTAGAGGGTTGCAAAACACAAAATGTTACTGCTACATAGGAAAAAATATATATTTAAAAATATTACAAATTAAGTGAAAAGGAAGTACAAAATTAAAATTATATAAAATAATTGAATACACAAGGAATGGTAAAATACAAAATTCAAACAAGAAATACATAATAAATGTAATTAAGTAAATAAAATGAGGTAAACTTGCAAAATGCAGATGATCTGTGTTATTTGACTCTTATGTTGTTTGTGTGAATATAGAGGCACTGTTTGGACGGGCCCCTTTTGCATCAAGGTCATATTCAGAATTAGAAGAGAAGATTCGAAGTGACCAGCCCATTGAGGTAAGTTTCAAATACAATCATTATTGTATTTTATCCATCTATGGTAATTGTTTATTTTAAATCCACTAGGTGGCTCACTTTACTTGCTAAAGGGCACTTTGTGGCTTGTTCCACTCATCATCTTCCTTTTCTTCTTCTTTCCCTTTCCCTTGGGCTTTAGCCTATTCTCGGATCATCATATTTTATTTGCATTTCTGCTCTAATTTAAGATTATCTGCAAGTCTTCCCTCACAACATCCATCAAATTCCTCTTTCGTCTGTGTCTTTGCCTCCTCTAGTGATGGCTCGATTTTCAGCATCCCTCTTCTTTGTTGCCTTGTTCCACTCAGTACAATATGTTTATTGATGCAAAGTAGTCTTGGCGGTTTTTGGCAGCAATCTTTTGACCTTTAAAATGGCTGTGTCCCCATTGCGGATTGACAGCAACTTAATAAGGTCGCGTTGTTGTGCATCAGCTGCCACCCGGGACCAGGGTCTCCAAGCACTGCCGGGACCTCCTCCTGCGTCTCCTAGAGAGGAATCCGAATGCCCGCATCACCTTCGCCGAGTTCTTCACGCACCCCTTCGTGGACATGGAGCACATGCCAAGTGCCGAGAGCTTGGGGAAGGCGGTAAGACACTAAAGAAACGTCTGTGTCATGTCTTTGGCGAAATCACTACCTGTTTTCTGCCTCCCTTCAGAAAGAACTGGTCCTACAGGCCGTCCAGAAGGACCAGGATGGCGAGAGGTCTGTTGCGCTCTCTCTGTACTGCAGTGCCCTGGAGCACTTTGTCCCTGCTATTTACTGTAAGAGCATATGCACATTTCAACCTAAACACCATGCTAAACATACTAAATGTAAGAAAAAAAACGTATATTTCCTCCTCCAGATGAGAGTGACCGGCAGCGAAAAGATGTCCTCAGACAAAAAGTAGGCCCACCCCTGTTCCATACCACACATACAGCATCATGTAACGTGTGCCTGCGCATGTCCCCGCAGGTCTGTCAGTACGCATCCCGAGCGGAAGAGCTGAAGGCCCTGGTAGCCTCGGACAACAAGCTTATATTCGAGCAGGCGCGCACCTCCAGGGACATCCTCCGAGGTACAAAACGTGGCACAGGCAAGTCAAAAGTGCATATGTAGGACATGCATTCTAGTCCTCAAATAGTTGTGAATCGGCAGCATGGTAGAGTAAGTCTGAATGGTTGTTTGTCTGTTCATTTCAAATACGTTCTGGTGCTCCTGTTGTCCAAAGTCAGCTGTTATAGGCTCTAGCTCACCCGCAACCTTAACTCATTTGCTCCCAAAAACGTATATACCGGTATACGTTTTATAGCTAAAGCACGCAGAAGGCTTTGATGCAGCCTCTGAAAGGAAGAGAATGCTTGAAGCAATGGTAGTTATTACAAAAATGGCCAGCAGGTGGCAGCAGAGTGTAAGAGATCAACCAGGGCCATGTTGCAAAAAAACTATTTCCCCCTCTGTTTGTAAATAATGATGAAACTTAGCTATACTCTAATGCTAATTGCTGCAAAATGGAAACTAATAGAATTTTTCCTGATGAAAGAAGAGACTCTAATCTTTCTTCTGGTAGGTTCCATGTTTTTCTAGCAATAGAACACAATATTCAGTGAGCTTTACAAAATCTGTCAAAATCCAGTAAAACATCCAGGAGCAAAGGGAGTTGCGTCAGTGAAAACGGCTGGGAGTGAATGAGTTCATGAGGACAAGCACTCGTTCTTAAAACCTTTCTCTGTTTCACCTTGTAGAAATGTCTCGTGAGCAACCACGCTTGCTGGCAGCACTGGAGATGGCCTCGGACGCCATCGCGAAGGTCAGAAAGGTGTAATACAAAAATAAAAAAGCTGTTGTTTTAGGAGCATTTAATCACTTTTTTGTTAATTTAAGTGCTTTGTTGAAATTGTTTGTCATTAATATTTTTGTCCACCATGTCTGCGCGCACTTTTGTATGTTCAACAAAATAACAAACATTTTTAAATATTGGTAAAATTGTGCATTGATCAAAATGAGAAAATGTCAGAAAATACAAATTTATTTTAACAAAATGATAAAATATGTTACTATAATTATTCAATATTATTTTCATCATTTAATTAATGGACAATCTAATGACTTATTCCACATTTTTATTAATGAATCCCCCTTTTAATTGATTTAATTTTGCCAGGAACAACACTGTTATATGGAACTAAACACCCCTATATTTAAGTAGTCTAAGTAGCCCTAAAAAAAAGTGTTAAATAAATCTGCACACTCTGTAGATAATCGCTTGTTGTCTGATGTTTGTGCTGTAGGAGCAAAGTGGAGTGGACGATAATGAGGCCTTGGATGACTACCAGATTTGCTTAGGAGAACTCCTGTTGGCGCTCGCAGGTACAAACAACCCATTATACGAATAATTTGAGTCACATCCAAAAAAAATTCCTTGAAAATTTTCCACTAATTATGCACTATTTTCAATATGCGAACAGTCTTGATATGGACAAGCACAAAGATCTTGAGCATCTTTTCACACTGCGTAACCACTTTAGGCTCTGATAACGTATTTTCATAAGTATGCTGAATATGTTTGTTTGCTCACAAGTAGCCTTCAAAATGGGTCCTGAGAGCTACTCTTGGCTGAAAATGCACAAAACGCATAATACTCATTATCTGCTCCGTGCAGAAAAGTGTCGTGTATGTAGATGGAAGCATGGTGATAGAGCGAGTAGGCAAAGCTGTCAGGCAACACAGAAGGCCATTCACTAGCTGTGTCCCTGCATCAGGCAATTAGCTCATGTGCCCTCATTGGAGAGCGATTCCACTAGTGAGGCGTTTTGGAGCCGGGATGATGGGACCCAGAGTCTGCCAGGGCCCCTGCGTGTGCTACTGGAGCCCCGCCATCTGTTTCCCATTTAGGCCTCGCTGCAAACACACAAGACGCTTTATCTTCCGCTGATGAGAGCTTGAAGCGGCCAGCTAGCCAGCACTCAGTCTTCCCAATCAAGATGCTTTGAAAGGAGGACTAACCACATGCGAACACACCACTGATTTCCACTTTTAAACCATGATAGATGTTCAAAATATGAACCCGCCCGATAGCCATCTGTGACTCATGCATTGCGAATTTCTTGGGAAATCCAATCAATTAAAAAGTAAATTTTGTATAATATATGCTTTATAATTTTGAATGGCCTCAAAGGGGAAGTCAATCCAACAATTTCCTTTGCAATAATATGTTCTATGCAGCGTCACTAATCTAAACACAGTATTCTGATTCATATTGCGTTTGTGGAATATGAATTAAGCAGAAAAATCCACTCGTTTTTATCTATCTCAGGGGGCGACCATTTTGCCACTTGCTGACGATTAAATATGACATCACAGTTGCTCAGAGCTCAGATAACAACCAATCACGGCTCACCTGTTTTCTGAAGATGATTGGTTGTTACCTGAGCTACTGTGATGTCATTTTTTTGTCACCAGCATGTAGCAAAATGGCCGCCCCCCTGAGATGGAGAAAAATGGGTGGATTTTAACTCATATTCCGCAAACGTAATATTCTGTGTTTAGGCCAGTGGGGGCCCATACAATCTGTTTGGAGCTCATTTGGGCAAATTCCATAAGAGTTTGGTAAAGTAAAACACCTGGAATTAGCTCCAAAATGGCACTCTAAAATGGTTGGCTTGCTGTGTAATTACAGGAATGTGTTGATTTGTGTAAATCAGGATTTAACTTAACTTTTGTTTTGTTTTTTTACTTTCCAGGTAATGCTACTCTTCTGTGGGGGTCTTGTTGGTGGACCCCTAAAAAATATACACCAGTGTTAAAGTGCTTGCAAATTTTATTAATTTTTTCAGGCATGTTGAAACCCCCAATAATTAATAGCTATAATTATATCATTTTAAATTTATAATATCACCCTCATAGTGTAGACCTCTGCCAAGTCCGAGATAGTAGCAAAAGGATTGTGGGAAAAAGTTTTCAGGTTTTGTTCTTAGAGGCTACTTCCTCATTTGTGCTGGATGACAAAAAGATGGGTGTTACCATTATAATTCAGGCATATCGGGTGGTGAGGTGGACTGTTCCATTAGTAGTGTACAACAATGCGCTCATTATTTTCTCTCTTTTGTCTGTTGAAGCTGAGCCGCAGGGCCGCCGACGAGAGCTGCTCCACAGCGAGGTGAGTCTCGCCATCATGGCAGCAACCAATCACATGACGTTCACACGTAACCTGCCAGCCATAACCACTCCCCCAAAAACAACTTGCACTATTGTGTTTTTTTACCCCTGCTCTCAAAATATACATTTTCCTGTCTGAGATTTCTTACCATGATTTAAACAGACAGTAGAAACATGTGCAAAAACTTCCCTAGAAAAAACTAACAAACTCAAATGTTTATATAACTTAAAGCCTCTACACTAAATAAACGTACACAACCACAAACATTCTAAACAACAATAACCCAACGCCAGCAAAAGAGCTCCGGGTAGGTCCCTTCTATTGTTGACTGGTATCCTAATTGTGATGTATCCCCTGTAAACTGATTTAATGTCATGACGGTAAGTCAAGCATTGAGAACGTGCAAGCCATGTAAAGTTCCTCCCTGTTTATTGCACACGCTGATTAAAGGCTTGTGGTTCGAGGGAAAAATACCCCTTCTCCCCCCCAAAAAAAAACTGCGGTCAAAATGCTAATTTGCTGCGCCAGATCACTACGTTTCAAGTTAAAGTATGGAAACTAACCACGGAGGTCTCCTCATTGTGTAGCAATGTACAAGCAAAGCTCAGTGTTGCTTTTTCCTCATCTGTGGCCCCCGAGCCTAGAAGCACACGTGTGTCCCTTCTGAAATGTTTTCTCAATTTCCCAACTCTAGCAAATTTGGCACTGCACTTCCGTGAGCTTGGAGGTCTCACCGGAGAGTTAAAAAAAATAATAACGCACATTCCACACTGCTGCAGCAGAGACTCAGACATCCTGTCTTGTGCTGCCGAGTACAGGTCAGAAAAACACTGTACGCTACCCATAATGCAACTGAATGCCAGTTTTCATTATGTCCACCGCATATGTTCCCGCCTCTTTCATATCCTGCCGGGGGTTACGTTGTGTCTGTGGTGCATTGTGCTACTTAGGATGGATTTATTGTCCGAAAATGTTGCATGGGGCCTTTAATAAAAAAAACAATGTGATTGACCACCTGTCTTTGTCTTTTTCCAGATAAAAAGCCTCATGAGCAGAGCAGAATACCTCAAGAAGAACATCAAGGTGAGGGTGATTTGCGCTCAGGTAGCGGTCGTCCAGAAATCCGCATTATATGTAATTTTTGGGGGCACGGCGTGCTAATGGTTAGCATGTCTGCCTCAAAGCTGAGAGGTTTTGGGTTTGAATCTGCTTATCTGCAGAATTGTGTGAATGAAAAATAGTTTTTGTCCTAAAACAAAGACATAACTTTATGAAGAAGCTGTTAATTACATATATTTTAGTTTGAGAATTTCTTATGTACCGTATTTGGAGAATTTAAAGCTACTGAACGTAGAATTTTCCATTTCAAATCGCTACTGCCACCTCTTGGTGAAAAATGAAACTGCACATACCCTTCTTCACATCGACAATGCGCATATGACGTCAAAGTTGTTCATCTACTAATTAGTAGATGTTTCAGCCATAAACGGTCAAATAAAAAAGGCTATTTTAAAGATATTTAATGCGTTTTTTTTAACGTAGCATTTTAAATGTAAATTCATGTGAACCGAATGGTGACCTTAAAACAAATGTCGGATGCCAAATGTGGATTTTTGGCATACTGTTCACTACCACTAGCCAGAGAATTTATTTCTAAGTAATTTAGATTAATGTCTACTAATAACTTTGAATGATACATGTCAGACATTTATTGGTTCCAGATGCAGGAAACTCAGAGGGACGCCTCGCTGGATCGGGAGCCCCTATCAGACTCCGTCAGAAGCTGTGAGCATTGTTGAAAAACAGCATTTTTCCAGCTCTTATTGTGTGTGATATAAGCTGATGTAATGGGTTGTGTCTTTCTTTCCCAATACTATATGTAAATCTAATGGAAATGACTCAAATGCATCATTCTCAGTCTCAACATTACATTTATCTCTATTAATTCAAATCTAAATAAGCTAAACTAAACTACAGTATGCGAAAAATGTGCTATTAGCGATATACTTGATCCACATCATAACCTGCATACTTGTCCTTCCTATGCTTTTCTCCGAGATGGACAGAGGATTCTTAAAGCCTGGACAATATCCTGTGCTTAGTGAGAAATTCCTGCGGAATTATAGATTTTTTTTTTCTCCCCGGGTTCACTGGAGAGGCGGCTCGAATTTCCCAAAGTACATGGCTTCTGCTTATTCCCGCTGAAGTTATTTTAATAAAAGCCACACTGTGGCTGCTAGCCACATGCTGGAATGGGGCCAACGGCAGCCACTGCATGTCGGCAAATGACAACGTCTCGCTAGGAGAATATGGACACATAGCACATACACTGTAAAGCATAAAAGTATCGAGATATATGCTGACTCAACCTCAAGGGAGTGAAAATGGAATCAAATATGGAGTTCACACTTTTCTGTTCTAGTTTGTCCCAAAGGTGTGGGATAGTTTAATAATTAAGTTTGCCCCACCAAACTCATCTAACATGCCCTTATGAACCTTGCTTTATGGAAACGGACAAAAAGGGGCCTTAGCCAAACTGTTGGATGCTTAAAATAGTCAGAATTGTCCAAGTAGAATGACAAATAATTAATCTAAGGAGTTTCTACTCCCAACTCTACCACAACTAATTACTCTCTTCTTTTTTTTTCTTCAGCGTGCTGTGTGCAGTAAACCCAAGGGTCACAGCGGGAAACCAGCCGGTTTGGACCTTGGACAATTATAACCCCCCCCCCAATGAATCTCTGTGCTCCATGCCAAATCAAACCTGGATCCCCACCTCACCTTCCGCACTTCTGGGCTTGGCCTTGCCAGATGCACTCAATGTTTTGGTTGTTGCTGTAGGTGAGCTAGCAGGTAGAGAGAGCAGCACTTGTCAAGCTGGTTAAAGACTGCAGCACTTGTTTTTGAGCTTACACACTGTGGGTCCTCTAGAAAAATAACTGTTTACAACTTTTTGGTTCAAGTAATACAAATTATTATTTTTTTTGTAGTAGTAGTAGTGGCACAGTTGAGATTTGCACCATTGCAGTGTAAAACATAAACACATAGAATCGGATTTCTTCAGATCAGAATCAGGCCTGTTTCAAATATAGACTAGACGGGGGTCAGGTATCAACCCATGCGAGCGCTTTATCACGTCAATGTCAGATTGACATCTTTAAAATGGCCCCGCTTCTGCCCAAGCAACATAAATAAACACATTACAAAACATTCACTGTAAATTTAAATGAAGCTGAAAACATA
Source organism: Leptonotus elevatus (assembly GCF_054856555.1). Classification (NCBI taxonomy): domain Eukaryota; kingdom Metazoa; phylum Chordata; class Actinopteri; order Syngnathiformes; family Syngnathidae; genus Leptonotus; species Leptonotus elevatus. The sequence continues at coordinate 7,233,238 of NC_141241.1, read as the reverse complement.
GACACTTAACTATGGTCTAAATATGTTATATTAGAGCGGTATCCAGCATTAAACGAACAAAATGGTAGCTGACTGCGTCTGCGCCTACAGAAATCATGTAAATAGACAAATCTGAAACGGGTATTAAATTGTAATTAAACACTTGAACCTGCAGTGTAAATCCCACCTGTTACCAAGACGTCCACTCTGCTCCATCCAACACCAAATGCGATGCCTGGAACATAAAGATTTTCTTCACACTGCTAACGGCATGTTTTGATCACCGTCGTCAACAAGCCAAAGGGATTTAGTGAAAAAGTATTTGAAGAAAACTGTGAAAATGTGTGCCGGTGGGACTGGTGTACTGTAGGTAATGTAGCCTCTGCTAAAATGTAAATACAGTGGAACAACTAAGGTCAAACACAACCCTTTCCATGATGCTCGACTTTGTCTTTTTTTCCCAAATTTAGATATATATTTTTTTCCAATTAAAAAATAATGAAAAAATTATTCATTCATTCCAGGGTAAAACTATTCATTCTACAATTCATAGCTCTACGTCTTAAAGTCAGAATTCTGTGATTGAAGTTAGAATTCTGCCAACCCTTTTTTCTCTCTTCACTGGACCTAATATAGTAGTTTTGCTTTGGAGGTGAGTCTCTTCACATAAACGCTACTGAGCAGCCAGGAAAGATGAATAACGGGAAAAAAGTGTTATGGATCTTTTCCGGAAACCGTTTGTCTAATTCCGAATTGCACTTAAATTGACTTTCGTAGCTCCACTGTAGTTCACACTCCCCCTCGTCCCCCTTCGCACGCCTCCACTGTGCCTTGACCGCAGGCTCGCCATGTCCTCTTCACTGATGGACGCCATTCCCACCGCCATGAAAGAAGAGCTGGCGAGGTGCGGCCCAGGCCCTGTTTACTCTTCAGCTGCAGGTTTGGCCAGCGACCCGGCCAGTGTGTGTGTGTGTGTGTGTGACGCCGACACACACACTGGACGCACTGGGCCTAAACGAGAGACTTGAGGTTGATAATCCTCACCGTTGGAGGTCTGGGCACGCTGTTTTGATTTCAAACACATGCTGTAATATTCCAAAAGAGTTTAATTATGAGGGAAAAGAAAAAGATTAAAGTATAAATATGTACGTTGGCAGCACCTGCACCACTGCTCTGTTGTTTAATTCTGTGTTTTGAATGTTTATGCAGCTGTCATTTTAATAATTACCATGTATTTATTAAAGGAGAAGAAGCCGGGTGGGAAATAAAATGGCTGTTTGAAGCTGCCGCCTTGTGGAGACGTTTTGTCAATAGCACGTTGCCAAGCCAATGCTCGTCTTTTGTCCAGAAGTTGTGAAGAGAGAGCCGGGAGGCAGGGGCCTCGGCTGCCGAGTCGTCATCATCAGGAACAGCTGGATCACGTCCACCAAAGGGGGAGGAGAGAGACAGAAAGGCTTGGTGAGGGAGAGTAAGGACATTTTATAATTATATGATTCATACGCGAGACTGGGGGACAAACAGAGACGCTGAAAGTGAACATTTGACATGAGAACCACACTTAGAAAAGCGCAGGGTTGTGTTTATTTCTTTGTTTGTTTGGCCCGCTGCACTTCCCTGTTGCCTGCCGAACAGTTTTATAGGAGTTGACAACTTTGCACTGCGATAACCTCAAGTGGTCATAAAAGCTTCTCTAAACATGGTGACTGTTTTGCGCTGATTAAAAAATGTCAGGGAACTGTACCCATATGTTTGGATTACAACGTCTTACTGTAAATTCTCTGTTCCATATAGGAAATCATGTAAAAAATGATGTAAAAAATAAATATATAAACTAGGGTTGTCAGGCGATTATTATTTTTGTTATCGTAATTAATTGCATTACTTCAGTAGTTAGCTCACATTGAATTGCAAATTTTCTATCTGCTCTAAATGTACAATAAAATATTTAAAAGTTTTCATACTATTGCTAACAAAAAAGTGGGAAAAATGTTTTAACTAATAGAAATATGGCTGCAGCTTAATCATTGATGCAATAATTTCATAATAATTCATTAAAGTGAGTTAAAATTAAAAAGTTGTAAAAAATGTAGTGTAGTGTAAAAAATGGGTGTAATATTGATTTGTTGTGGTGTTATTAAATTTCTCCCAGTACAGGCTTTCCAAGTAAGGGGCGGTCATTAATCGCACGTTAAAATTTGTGCTGTTAAGGGGACTTTATATAACTCAAAATTAATGCACTCATTTTGACACCCCAAACATAAACATCAAGATTAATGAACTTATTTTGACATCCCTAATATTAACATGTAAAATAATTATAATAAAATTCTTACTTGTCAAAAAATCATTTTAAAACAACCTCAAAATACCTTTAACACTTGCAGTAAGCTTTACACCCACTTTTTAGAGAACTTTTAAAGAAATTAGCCTGTTTTGAGGGGGCCGTCCTGTCACACCCCCACAACTGCAGAGTATGACTCGTTGCTATGACAGCAAGGGCCGTTGCAGGCCGGCACTCCTAAGACTCAACTAATTCCATACAAGTAATTAAAAAGAAGTTTGCTAATCTGTCTCCTATACATAATATTTTAACACTTATAACTGTTATACAACTATAAAAAGATAACTACTCTAAAATAAATGCTAAATAGAGTAAAACCACTCGCCTATTTTCAAATGATATGTTTTTGTTCAAAATGGGCACTCAATTTTCTCCACTTCGCAAAATCCGGGTATAATTGACCTGGTATGTAAAAAATGTGACATTGTTTTTCAGGAATACCACAATAGAATATCAATTTACTAGTCAGACCAAGTTCAATTTAAACCCCAAAAAACTATAGTCCTTGTTATGGTTGGATCATTGTCAAGACAAACTTGGTCGACCAGTGTTTTGAGACTACAAGCGTCCCCACTGGAACTCTTTGTTCCCATCTGGACGTGCGGAATTACAAACACATGCAAGAGAACTTTAAAGTGTTTAAAAGATGCCCGGGAGTGACATTATTGTGTGAAATGAAAGCAAGTCATAACAGTCAGTAACATGAAGTTCTATCTCTTAATCTAAGAAATGACGTGTGATTCTGGAGAAGAAAAAAAACACATCAGCGAACGAGTCGCTTGGGAGTCATGAAAGCTGTGTTTAGACATCTATCGGGACTTTGTCCTCATTTTAATGGTGTTCACCAGGCACACTGGGAAGAAATGACTCCCAGACTGAAATTGAGAGTCCTGCAGCAACAGGTTGGGCAACACTGCTCTTCTGGGCCCATCTGCTTCTTTATGGGAGTCCCGCCAGCTGATTTACGTTACCCTGAAAAGTGCATTGTGACCCCATCTTTTAAGTTGTTTAGATTTTAGACATGACGTGTTGGAGGTGATCAATCCAGCCAAACTCCCAAGCCGAGATAAATAAGGGAGGGTTCAAATCAGAAAGGGCATTTTCAACGTTTAGTGCATTATCAGTCATAAACGCAAAATGTACACAGCAACGCTGTGGTCCTCTGTTGTTTTGTTTCTGTTTAACCGTTGAAAACACAAAATGGAGGACCAAAGTGGTGAGGTAGCATTTGTTTTTGTAACGCTTTAGCTTTTGTAACGCTACTGGTGGGCAAGCCTCATTGCGAATAGTGAAAATGTGCAAGTAATGGACATTTTACCATTTCAAACTCATCTTACAACATTACACTTAAAAAAAATAAAAAAATAAAAAAAACGCCTAAAGAATTATTATATTTTGAAGGGGGTGGGGAAACTGTATTTAACACATGAACTCTCTTATACACACTGCAGAAACTAATATACACCCAACTTGGTTTTTGCCAATATATTTCACCCTGCCAGCCAGTTTATGTGTTAGAGCACAGGTGTCAAACTCAAGACCCGGGGGCAACATCCGGCCCGCCACTTCATTTTATGTGGCCCGCGAAAGCAACTGTTTTTACTGGCGTCTGATTTCAAATCAATTTGATGTGTATATATAATATGGGATGGCTATAGATTTGTTTATGATCACAGTTATAACAGCCCTACGAAGGAAACCATAACTACGTTGCGGCCCACGACAAAAATTATTTTGACATCCTTTTGTTAGAGCATTGCACCTGCTTAGGCATTTTTCCCCATTTAAAGAAAAAAAACACCTTGTTGAGATATTATAGCATGTTTATCTTTAAATAGCTCATATGTGTTTTAGTTCAAAGAAGTTTTGTTTCGTTAAATGTATCCGTTCTTTTGGCAGAAAATTTTGCTTAAACACATTCATCAGTAAAAGTTCATGACTTTTTTTGTGTTTTTGAAATTCAGTATTTGTCGTGCAGACGAGTAATATTGAAATCAAGACTTTATTTGTTTATTTTTATATTTATTTATTAAACAACATTGACGTCTGTTTTCCAAACTTTTCTGTCTTGACACCTGAGGGGGGTCAGACAGTGGGATAAGGGCGGGGGGGGGGGGTTGACTCAACCCAGCCCCCTTGCACTGACACCATAGAGCAGGTCGGTCGTTCACTGCGGCTGGATGGTTATCATGAATGGAACATTGTACCGCTGAGAGACAAGAGCCTCCTAAATCCTGGGAGTCCCTCCCTTTTTGGCCCGGTGAAGAGAGCGCAGGGTCGGGACTGAGGGTTATGGCAGTTTGTGTCGGAGAAATGCTGAATGCAGATAATTTCGAAAATGGGCTGTGGCAAAGCTGTGTAACCCCCTTGTCCCCCCCCCCCCCCCCCCTTGCGCACAACACTCAACTCGCACATTAGCCCCCGAAGCTGCTCTGCTCGTGTTTGTTTTGATTTTACTCCCAGAAAATGGGGAAAGGGGCGGGGCTGTCGTCTGGGAGGAATTTAAGATGCATGGTGTTGGTCGAAAGTCCTGGACTCAAGACAATCTGGATATAAAGCAAAAGGGGAGGGGGAGGAGGGGTCTGCTGTATTTCAGCTTCTTTTGTTCAATGTTGCATGGAAATTCAGGAGGTAGAAATGAACTTTAAAAAAAAAAGAAAAAAAGTTTTAATCAATTTAATACATTTGTTTTTACTGATACCGTCAAAAGTTAGTTGAAGCTGCAGCAATTCCAACTACCCTTATTTTAGCTTGAGAAATCAACCGTATATTTTGTAAATAAATTTTAATTAAACCAAAAAATATTATTATTTACTTTATTTACCAAATATCCGAAAGAAGGCGACATATAAAACAAAAATATATATTAAAACAGAGCATTTTTACACTGGAGTACCTTGAATGTGTCAAGCTGACTTTTACAATGTGACAACTTGTTAACACTTAAGGATGGAAATGTTGACCGGAGTTTATGAGACATCTTTGAGTCAACAACTTTGAATAAATTAACACAAGTTTAAAATGTACAGTATCCATCGAGACTGCAGATGACAAAAATTCTACACTGTAGGTTTCTCTGACCCTGACTTAATCCCTTGAATGTCATACTGTACGATGTGGAAATACATTAAAAATGACATTTTAGCTCACTTTTTAAGCATTTTATTCCAAAAACACATCATTCCACACTTGGGGCAGTATCAAGTATTACACTGGCTTTTTTTCATGTCATATAATTGTATAATTCTGTCAAACATATATATACATTTTTCTTCATATAACGGCTTCATAATTTAACATTTACACACATAAACTTCATGGTGGCACAATTTCAAGTGGCTGCATGACTATTTTTACATAAAATCTGACCATGTTTCAGCATGTTGCGCTTCAAAATGTAAACTGTGCTATAAGAGATGGCTGTGCAGTGTTTCAGTATTATCAAAATTCTACTTGAAGCATTCAAAAGTCAAGTATCCCCATTGTCACTTCCATCCAATGTTCATCTTTTTCCAGCATAATGCAATCAGAAGTCACAATGTAATGAAATTGTTACATATTGAGCTGTAAAGTTAACATGATTCTGAAATGTGGTTGGTTTTCCTATCACATTTTATAATATACAAAAAAAAAAAATCTTCAATGTTCTGGCATTTCCTCACCTCATAAATTCAATGTTGGAACAACTTTCAAGTTACGTATCCATACATGGCATCTTGGAACAATGGGAGGATACCCGAACATACAGTACAAGCGTTAGCGCTAACAAAATGGGGTGCCATTTAAAAGCGTGAAGAAAGGGGAAGGAAAAAGGGTAGGAAGTTGTGTACTAAGAGGAAAAGCGCTATAACAGAAGTTGGTGTGAGCAGCGGAGGAAGGAGGTCGCGGGGGGGCAGTCGGGGTGGAGGGAGGGGGGTCTCCTGCACAAAAGTTGAGTGGAGTGCGGTGCTTCAGTTAATTTAAGCACTTGATCCTGTCCCCAGCAAATATTTGAAGTGTGGTTACCGCGACAAAAGTAGGAGTAAACAGACCAGGACAGTGCCAGTCTCAATGTTTGTCTAAGGTCTTAATAAGGCCACACTCCCAAGTACCATTGACACCAAGAGCAAACAAGCGGAAGCCGCATGCGTGTTAACGATTCCTGGCCAGTTCTTTTAGTCTGGAAAAATGGAGTCCGCAAAGTCATCCTGCGGCAAAGGATCTCGAGGTGATGGTTCTGCAAAATCTTCAAGGTCATAGTCAATCCACTGTGTCCACAATCCGTCGTAATCCGCAGCAGTTGTGGTGATCCGCAATAGTTGGAGAAAGGATGTTGGAGGATGTTGATCCCACCCCGATATGCAGGTCCATCTAATGAGCAGCTGGTTGAGGGATTGTCATGTTGTTCCAAAAAATGCGTCTGGTCGTGTAACAACAAAAGAAATACGAGTCTCGAGGGAGAAGACACTAGGACATGGAGTCCTGGGTTCTAAACCAGAATCCCATCAACAATTTTAATCTCAAAATGATGTCCCATGTCCTTGGGCTGAAAATGGTTTAGGTCTGTTTTTTTTTTCCAGTTCTTCAATATGTCTAGGTTTCTATTTCTATGGTATATGCTGCTGTAGAGGATGGTTGGACCCCCAATTAAGACATCTGGACCAGAAGACAAATGTACTCTACTAGAGAGATAAAAGTCCAAAGCAGATTTCTACAGCATATCCAGGAGGTCTTCCGAATGTAGAAATCCAAAGTGTTCGTTCCGGAAGGTTTCTGCAGCATACTGGTGTAGAGGAAGTTTGAGCACCTCTACCTCCAACGGAGACACTGCTTAAAAATAAAGAAATCAAATTAATCAACCACGAAGAAGAAGTGCAAACTGGTGGGCCTTGGAGTTTCTATGTACCTGTATCAGGTACTGGTGTAGAAGACTGTTGTTCCTTCCAATGTAGAAGTGAACATCCTTGACCTTGAAGAAGTTCAAAGTGTTCTTGCAGGTTTCTGCGGATTACCATTTCAGAGGAAGACTGGTCCTTTCAAGATGTTACAGGACTGCAGCAGTGTCAGAGTCCTGTTCCTGTGCCATATGCTGGTGCAGAAGACATCTTCAATCATGAAGAAGTCCAATTGAGCAGTTCTTGAAGGTTTTTTCTGGGTCCTAGTCCTTTTAAATGAGATGTTACTGACCTGCAAAGGAGTCAAAGCCCTCAAATAGAGAGACGTCCTCATAGAGGTTTCTGCTGCAAATCCTTGACTATTGGGACCCTCCATTGGGGAGGTCATACATCCTAAACCATAAAGAAGTCCAGTTGCCTTCTAGTAAACCTTAGTTTTAAGAAAAATTGCAAATGCTGTAATCCAAAGTGTTGACAGAAAGGCATGAAAACCAGAATCCCACGACCAGGTCAAACCTTCCACCGGTCATCTGCGAAAAAGAAACCCAAAGTGGCAGTTCTTGATGGTGTGTTGAGTACAGTTGAACCTTCACCATAGAGCCGTGAAGACCATGAAGAAATCCAGTTGTCCTCTCGTCAACCTCAAATAATCCAAAGTGTTGACAGCAAAGGTGAAAACCAGCATCACCTCATCCAGTTGACTCGTCTTCAAGCTCCGCTTCTGCAGGTCCGGGAGCTGATGTGTCAAGGAATAAATCCAACAGTTTTACAACCAAATCAATCCCAAAGGGAGAAACAAGATTGTCCCAAATGCGGACAACCTGTGGGGAGCCGCAGAGTGCTCGCTATAGACGTCTTCCCTGTCCTGTCTGGCGTCATAGTCCTCGTCCTCGTACGTGTCGTCCACCTCCGGCTGGTCTGAAATAATGCCGTGGTGGTCTCCTATTGAGCAGAGCTTGCTCATGTTCTCCTTGACCACCTCGCAGAAGGGCCTCCCTTCACCGTCGCAGACACAGCTGTTGAGCAGCGCCCCGTCCGGGATGTACAGCATCTGCTGGATGGTGGCCTTGCACTTGGCCGAGCACTTGCGTCCATTGAACAGCTGCCCGCAGTAGGACAGGTAGGCGTCCAGGGAAGCGTGGCAGTGGCTGTCCTCCACGCAACGCTGGCGGGCCTCCATGCAGCCGATCCCGCCGCCGCCGTCGTCCAGGTACCGTCGCGGTAGGCACGGCTCGATGGCGCGCTTGGCCCCCAGGCACTCGGCATCCTGAGCACACTCGCAGCTCTCCAGGTCCGGCCCGCTGCGGGTGTGGTTGAGGCGGATCAGTGCGTTGATGCAGTGGCTGGGGCACTGGCGCCTCGTTCCGCGCAGGTTGCCCTCACAGGCGGCCAAGTACTGGCCATAGGCGAGGTCGCACTCGGGTTCGGCGTGGCAGCGCAGGATGGCCTGCCAGCAGATGAGCTGCGCATCTAAGGCCACCAGCACCCACAGGAGCAGTGCCAGCGCGCTGCACCAACATCTCATGCTTGGGGGTTAACTCGAACCCTTCCTCCTGAAGCACATCATCAAACCTCACTGGCTATAAAGTGGACAAAAATACCTCGCAGAGTCCCGGAAAACACGTCATGAAGTCACCACGCGTGGGTGCAAAAAGCAGAGTGCTTATGAACTCACGCTCCAGCAAAAGTTCTCCTCATCCAGCACTTACGTCCGCGGTGCGTTCACGGACCAGCCGCGCGCCAAGGCACGATTGTCCATCTAAGGAAAAAAAAGCTGCAAAAAGTAGCCAAACTGTTCCGTTGTGTTCGAGGCTTCTTTGTTCCTCGCACTCTCTGTCTGTGCTGTTATGCTTCGCGCTCCGCCGAGCTTCCCTCACAACACCCCTCCCCCAAGAAAGAAAAGTTTTTTACATGCACCCCCTCCTTCCCTCTTCTCTCTCTCTCTCTCGCTCTCTCTCATGCACACACACACACACACACACGCACACATTTCTCTCCCTGGCAGCTGATTGGTCGCCATTGAGTCGACCTACAGCAGCTCGGGTCTGCGCGCAAATCCTCTCATGACTCCATTGAGAGCAGAACCAGCTATGATATGCTTGGACCGGGTGCCAATCTCCCCCAACCCCCCCATCCCAACTAGTACATGAAGACACAAACAAAATCAAACAGTTAAGAGAAATAAATTAATTAAAAAAAAATTATAGGACAGATGCAACGTCATTTAAATGTGTAAAGATGGCAACATTAGGTACAACTAAGTGCCCGGACTTGTAGGCATATACCGTTTTTTAAATTTTGATTTATTATTCAAGCACCAAATCCTGAATCCGTTCCAATTGGTTTCTAATTGTACTTTTACCGAAAAATCTGTCACAACCCCCCTCAAAAAAAATAAATCCTATTTGATCATAAACAGGAAACTTTACCATGCCTCATATTCACTTTTTTGAAAACAATTTCGCAGCCGTGTTAACCTACGCAAAGGTTTTCCTTTTTAGCTTAAAATATCTTTAACCTCCAGGATTCATCACCATTGGATTTTCTTTTCACATTTTGTTAAGTTTTAAATCCATCCGACTCCTGTCTGTCGTAGCAGCTAGCTAGCGCTAAGCTAACCGGAGGAGCCCCTGGGAGGGTTTGTCTCATTTCTATACAGTTAAGTACTGTCTAAGACTAAATACTGCATGTCAGTTAAAACTGTTTACATATGGGCGTGCAGTATTTTGTATTCGCATATAGGCTGATAAAATCTGTTCATATACACTAATTTAACTTCTCCAATCATACTGTACAGTGACCATTTCTTGTCATGTCTTTCCATTCAACTACTGTACACACATAATCTTGACATATATCTCCATTTACATAGATAGAGTAAGTACACATACCGGAAAAATGTACTTGAGGACAGTAACAAAGTATTTCCACTTTGTAACTTTCCATCACTGAATGTAAACATGTCCACTCATTCAAATATTTCAAAAGTCGGTAAATCCATAAATATTGTTTGGAATACAGTACATACAGCTTTATTTATACCATCTGACTTAACCTTAATTAATGATGGCCTCGTTGCTGAGGGTCTTCCCTTTGGGAATCTCTGTAATTGTCACCACCCACCCACCCACCCCCCTCTCCACCATTGCTGTCACACATTCCTCAGCCTTGTAGAATGGTATTTTCTGGCCCGTTTCACCGCCATTGTGTCCGATTGGCCATGCGTCGGCCCAGCATCTCCCCACAAGGAGGTCTGTTCACGCAACACGTCCGTCAATGGAGAGGGCCTTCTGCAGTAATATAATTTACAGCTCTCCCCTTTCACACTGCACTTGAAAACTAGCAATAGCTCAGACTTTACTGCCATTCACATGCTGATTAACTGGATTTTTTGGGGGGGGGGGGGCTACATTTTCACATGTGTCTGCCACTGGGAGGGCCTGGCAGTTTGTGCAAAATGGATGCCAGGTTTAAGAATGCAAATAGACAGATCAGCAGTCTTGGATAAAGAATAGTATGTGCTAACATAAAGTAATTGGATTTTGGTCTCTTTTTTTTAGGAGCATAGAAAAGTAACAACACATTCTTCAATTTATTCTTCAACTGTACACAGTAAACATTCAAATATTGAGATCAATCGCCACAGCACTTTGTATTTTGTACTCTGCATTTGGATGTTACTTGTATTTAATTTGAACTTTGTTGTGTAATTTTATTGTTTTTTGTCGACTATAGATGGAAACTAGCATGATGCTAAATCTGGTGCAGCCATCTATTAATTGGCCACACATTGGCCTTTTAAATAAACTAAACTAAATGTATAGTCTTCAACAAACTTGACATGAAATACGGTAGACAATTTTGTTTTTCAATAGTGCGCATCTTCTTTTCAGAAGCATTAAATTAGTCTTCAGTGAACCTAATGTTTTTGTAAACATGAGACAAATTAGTCTTAAAACGAACGTATGTGGTTTTGTAAACATCAAGGACAATTTAATCTTCACTGAAGTCAATGTACAAATTTTTGTAAACATCGAAGTCAATTTAGTTTGTGCTGAACAGGCCCACATTTCACAGTGAGTAGCTAACTAGTAAGTAAATCTGTTATCATTCTAACAGCTCTCATACTTTATTGGGACATTTTTGTTTTGGTGGTGTGCCATGAAAGTTCTACAATGTAAAATATGTGACTTGTCTTAATAAAGGTTGGAAAACACTGAGCTAATTTACACAACGTACAATGGGGGGTCATAATCAACAGCTTCAAATTAAAAAATAGAAACTTTTTGTGAACGGTTGTCGCCCTCTGTTGTGCATCAGGGAGATTGCAACTCCAATGCAAAATATATTTGACTCGCTTGAAAATATCAATCATTTTCTGAGCCACGGTTTCACGAGAGATTAATGGAAATACTGATAAATGACACACAAATGAAGAACATTATCCAAAAATATGTTTATTGCAGTTGAAACTCCCATCAGACACAGAATGACAGAAATATTTGATGAGAAAAGCAAAACACGCTCGTACAAAGCAAGCAAGTCTCGTGGCTTATGGCTTCACTTCCCCCGATTTTATTATTATTACTGTCATTGTTATTACAGTAGATATTTCCTCGTAGCGATATTTAAAAAAAACCCCGACTTATTGCTACTTTTTCTCGTATATTTCATGATAAACATCTACTGGTCTATCACCATCACGTGACAAGAACCACAGCAATGAGCATTTCCTCGGCGTCCATTCATTCATTTGGCGGACAAAAAATATTGCGACACGCCTGTTTATTGATTAATTCATCAATTTGGACATCCCACTGCACGAAGCCATAAAGGTGTGCTCTGTTCAACTTTGTTGACGGGAACCTTTCCAACAGTCCCAATACTTTTGTTCATATAGCGGTGCGATAACAACACATTTGCTTTAAAACAAACATACACAAGTTTATATGCACACACACACACACACACACAAAAGGCTAAAAGCGCATTTAAAAAAAATCGAGTGAGGTGGGTACCACTTTTACAATAAGGGTTTAGGGTTAGGTAAGGGCAGGAAAGGGTTGCGTAGGGTTAGGGTCAACTTTTTAACTGACAGCTACTTCTTGGGTACCGATTAATGACAAGGGATACCAGTTTAATACACACAAATTTGCTCAAATAAGGTTATTTGAGCAAATTTGTTAGAATTAGGTTTATGGTTGTGACTCCACAGTGAAGTATGCTAGGAGCATTGTCTTGCAAAATGGCGAGTAACACGGATAAGTGTTTATCACTGATTCATAAATGCTTTCTAATTGCATTAACACACGATTACGTCACCCCTATTGTAAAGTGGTACAGAGAAGCGCAAATTTCCATCGCGACACAAAAAGTACACAACAACATCACAATCGGACCCCTCCGAAAACGACATCATTAGGCGGCGCCGTTAGCATGAGCGCTAACAAAGTTCACGAGGACACCACTCGACTTGACGACAGCTAATCCACTGGCACGAAACGGCACCACACGACAAGCTTAGCGGCGTACACACAACATAAATATTGGCGTAATGAGGACACGAATATTCGGACGTGTTGCGCTTTGGCCTCTAAAAGCGTTAACATTTACACTTTTTTTTAGCAGCTTTTTATATATGTATTTTGAGTATTTTAATGACACTTCCATGTGCAGCACAAAGACAGGCTTTCCTCACCCGGTGGTGAAGGCTCTACGTCTTTAGTCAAGAAGTATTGAATTGCACACCGCAACGTCTCTAAAGTGACACATGGCTTATTTGATCAGTTATTATTTGAAAAGAAATGATTAGAAAAGAAGAGTAAAAAGGCTTGTTGTTGTTAAAAGTAGCTTCCAGGTAGTAGTAGGTACTAACATTTGACCAAGTCTTAATTATTGTTGCCATTTTTTGTGCTTCTCAAACGCTTACCCCTGCAAAAATCCATCCCTGTAGTCCTCAAATTTTATATAATTCTCCTCCAAACAGGGTGGTTTTGACAGCGGAATTAGCTGCCGATTAAAGGGACTGCAATATGAAAAATCAACTTTTTAGAGCTTTTAGCCATTGTTAAAATGCTAATCCCTCACCCAAAAACATGACTAAAGTTGTGTTTTCCTCCATTCGCCCCCCGGTATGAGAAATTCTAGGTTATTCTGCTCTCCAAGCACCAGCCCCTCCCAACCTGAGAAAACGAGCTGTTGGCACGGTTTGACCCTCCGCACTGCCTCTGCGGACTAAACGCACGCCCACTTTCTCTGAGACCTCCCGCCATGTGATAATGACAAAAGTAGCCTTTATCAATAAACATTCTGTCCAAATGAATTCAAAGCAATCAATTATTCTTCACATTTGCAATGCCAAAATGCAAATGAAATGACAATTGGCTGTTTTAAAATCCATTGGCTGACACTCGTGTAAACTACAAGTAAAACATTTGCGCCGATGAATAGAAATGAATGGATGGTGTAGTGGATAGTGCGCACGCCCCATTAACTGCCATTGACGGCTATAAACGTCAAAAATATTTCTCTTCGTTTAACTTTTTTTCTCCACTTTTGTTAACAAGAGTATGAAAACCTAGAGAAAAACAATTATTGTACATTTAGAACAGATATAAAATGTGTGATTAATCGTGAGTTAACTAGTGACGTCATGCGATTAATTTCAATTAAAATCGCCTGACGAGATGATTATTAAAAATTAGGGGCGTCAGGCGATTAATTTTTTTAAAATCGTGATTCATCGCATGACTTCAATAGTTAACTCACGATTAATCATACATTTTATATCTGTTCTAAATGTACAATAAAAAAATCGAGGTTTTCTTACTCTTGTTAACAAAAGTAGAAAAAATGTTAAACTAATAGAAATAGTTAAAATGATTTTTTGACGTTTATAACCGTCAATGGCAGTGAACGAGTTAGCAACAGGACGCGGGTTCACAACCCACAGTGGTGCTTTTTTTCTTCTTCTCCTCCTTCTTCTTTCCTCTAACCTCTTTCTTGCGGCAAGGACCCGTGTTGTTTCAAATATTTATTCAAGAATTGCTGGCTTGTGTGACCAAACGCAATTTGAAATTTAGGATCCATTTAAAAAAATCTATATGTTTCGTGGGCGTTGCGCGAAAAAGTCGGACGACGTCATGAGAGGGTTTTGCTGAACCGAGCGTTTGACTTCCGGGTAAGAAAAATAGCCACCGAAATAACTCATATTTCATAAGAAATTACATCGCGATTGTGTCAAAGGTAAGATTTCATCATTATTTGCCTATAGTTAACTGTGGGAGGGCTTAAAATACCGTGGTGTAGTCCCTTTAAGTAAAACGTGGATTTCCATCCTATTTGTTGGAATTCTCTGAGTTTAGCAGGAAAAGGGGAGGACTTTGACTACACAGACCACCCGTTTCTCATAAGAAGAGCTTCTGGAAAAATGAGGAGGGAGCTTCAGGAATTGTTCGCACAGCACAATTTTTGATTGAAAATGTCAACACTGTACCACTGCGGACGGAAGGGTACCAAAAAAGTGCTACTAAGCATCTTTTGCAACTTTTCACGCTTTGAAACGCAAAAGAATGTCAAAGATATGTTGTTTTTTTCCTGTCAACCAATCAGTACTCGGCTATGACCTCATTCACTACCAAACCAGGTTAAATCTTTGACGTCTAAAACCGTCAATGGCAATGAATGAAGTATCTGGCTCCGCCATGTAAGTGTACCAAAAATAGGTACAGTGTACTGACTTTTAATAGATTGTGTTGGGGAAAATACGCAACCGAAATGATACCTTTTCTGAAAACATGCTAATGCTATAAATAATGAAATCAAGCCATTAAAAAATATTAGCATTATTTGAAATGACTTAGAAATGCGAACAAACACTCCCGCTACTACTCCCTCCTTCCCAGAAGCTCCGCCTTGGACAAATCTTAGCTCGCCGACATCACATGAGGCTGCAGTTCTCCGTCTGTTTCTTGAGGTCCTCCAGCGTGGCCTGGGCTTTGTCCTTCAGCTGGTCCATGTCCACGTTTTGCAGGTTGGACAGCTGGCCCAGCACCGATTGCTTGTGCGCCTCCTCCTGGTTGTCCTCGGCGATCATCTTGGCCAGCTCGGTAGGCAGGACCACATCGTCGCCCGCCTGCTGGATCTGGGTCTCGTCCAGCTCGTTCTGATACGTTCAAATTGGACCATAGTGAGTCGGCATGTGTTTTTGTTTTGATTTTTTCAGGAACATGGAGGAAAAATTTTGTTTTCCATGAACCAACATATATATATTTAATAAACATCAAATCCGACAGTCTTCCACGCACAAAAAAAACACATATGTTTTTGTTATTTTGTAAAGCTCATGTCACAATCAAGGTCAAATTACATGTACGCATTTTCTTAGCGTCTTTAACAAATAGGGATGTGATGATAAAGGCAATGTCGTGATATTTCGATAACTGTCACAATATCGTCGTCGTCATGTTACTATATTAAAAGTAGCACATCTTTTATCAGGCAGGTTGATTTCCATTTGTGCAGTTCTAGCACCCTCTGGTGGCTAGTTCTTTTTTAGTGCAATAAAATTTTCACAAGGCATGTTTTGGCTGTTCAATGTTTAAAAAATACGTTTTTTTTGTATGTACTTTTTTTTTAATATATTGCCAACCTCCCCACAATATCGTGATAATATCGTATTGTGATGTTTGAATATCGTTACATCCCTATCAACAAATCCATAGTATGTTTTCATACAACATCAAAGACAATTTAGACATGTGTTTTCATAAACCTTGAAGATAATTTAAAGTCTTATATGAACCTAACATACAGTACTTATTTTGTAAACCTTACCTAAATAATCAAAGTCAACTGTTTTGTACGTGTTTCGTATAAATATTGAATAGTATTTTTTTTCATAAACATCAAAGACAATGTATTTTTCTGCGAACATAGTGCATATAAAATATAATATTAACATTAACATCAATGACAATTTAGAATACCTTCGGTAGTCGGTACTTGTCCCGAAAATGACTCCTGATGGTGGCTCGCTCGGCTTTCTTCTGGGCAAAATTTGCCTCTCGTTCTTGTCTGAAACGCAACATAACATTTACTTTGCATTGCTGACATTCGACTATGATAGAATTGATGGCATATGGTCACTGTCTTAAAATAAGCATCCCATATTTTGTGAGTTTTTATTATTATTTCCCTTTGGAAGTAGAGAGAGAATAATACATTTTAATGTTTTTGTGTTTTGGGGAGGGGGAAATAAACTCACAAAATTTGGCGAGTTTTTTATTAAAAAAATATTTTTGCACCATTTAAATAACGGAATATTAATTAACAATTATATAATAATATAAAAACTAGAATATATATTTAAAAATATATATATAACTATAATAATTAAGAAGAACAATTAATTATGTGTTGTTTATGCCGAAACGAACTCATCACGCGCATATGTGCATTACACTCAAACACTCCACTTCACTGAGTGGTTTCCGTCAGCAGAGGGCGCTACTCTGAATCCAAACCATCGGTGAGGCGTTCACGCCCCAATTGGCTCCCAGTCGGCCCCCATCACAATTGTTTAATTTGCTGAGAGGCCTGTGCGAGACACGGCAAGTCAACAAAGCTGACATAATGTCGGCCAGATGTGGCGTGTTGAGCTCACAAACAGAACACACACACGGCGGGGGAATTTGCACCGCTAGCCTGTGAGGATCACATCCTCTGAAGGCGATGCACCCAATGTGTCAGAGCAAGGTCATTTTTTTATCCCGGATGAATTGTGCTGTCACCTTAGGCCCAAACAGGCAAAACACTAAAGGCCGGGTAGCCATCTTGTCAAGGGTGTCACGTGACGCAGGCTGGGATGGCGGCTTCTTGGGCGCCCCGACATTGATGTCTTGTCTTCACGGAATCGCTAAACACGTTTTTGTCACCCTCATGTTTCGCGCCTTGGGCTCATGAGTCAGCCACTCTGCTAAAAGGTCAGGTGACAAGAGCCTGGGTGAACGTGAGGCTTCTCAAAAGGGGAGGGTCTGGCAAACGTCAGACATTTTAGACAGAAGTACTTTCATTAACATCAACACACGGAAAGGTTGCCCTTTTTAGTTTAAAATAACTCCAGGATCTCGCACCGTACCCTGGCCAACGATAGAATAAGGGACGCTATTTGATTTGGTCCCATTTTAAATCAATTTACATTGCTACTAGCCTCAACCTAGCTTGGCACTAAGCTAGTGTGTCTCTCATGTGCCGGCGTTCAGGTTTGGTTTGTTGCTAGCACGGTGTTAGCGAGCCAACATTGAGGCATTAGTTGGCCAAATATTCCCGTTGCTATGATGCCATTAGCCGACGTAAAACACAATATATGTATATACTGTATTTGTCTGGCTCGCTCGCTTAGTCCCAGCAAAATGTAATGTTTACAGACTCTTATTCCACAAAATGATCCCGGCAACATAACTCTTGTTTCGAAATCCTAAGCAATTGCAAAGTAAGTTGAAGTCATTTATTTGTCAACTCCTCTGAGGTTGCCAGTTACAAAGCCGCCCCGTCATTCAGTTGAGATGAGTGGGTGGGCGGGGACTTGAATAATGATTCGTGTTTCTACTCACAGCCTGAAATGGACTGCCTTTAAAAAAAAAAACTTTTTGCCTTGATCTGCCTGTAATCAACAAACCGCACACATTGACAAACTTAAATAAGGTCATTTTGGCCGAAACAAAGCGGTGGGAGGAAAAAAAGTTGGATTTTGATGACATGTGACCTTTAAGTACAAGTTTTTGTTTTTTTATGTAGTTTTAAATCATATATTATTTTTGGGTGACTCAGTCTTGTTGACCTTCGTCCTTCGTGTGCTCAGTGTTGAGGTGTATGATACAGGATGCGGGGAGCTACATCTTGGCATCACCAATCGATAACCACTCAACTCCATTTCCCAGATGACCTTGTGCTTTGCGACCTTTAGCATCCCATATGGTATATATATTACCAACATTCATGCAAGTTACTTGTACATATAGCGGTTCGGAAAACGGATGGATGCATGTTGCTAATTTTATACCTTTGCCCATTTTTTCTGTTTTTGACCCCTTTTTTTTTAATGCATGTTACCATTATTACTAGTCGTTTTTTTTTGTGTTACATGTTTGAGTAATTCTTTTTTTTGGGGGGGGGGGGGGGGGGGCAAATGTATCTATTTTTTCCCCTTAATTTTTTTTTTTACAAATTCCGGGCAACTTTAACTCATTTTTGGAACAGCTTTACAGTTTAAAAAAATTATTTTTACTACTTTAAACTATTCTCACATTGTTTGACGTTTGTTTTCGACACCATATATAATATATATATATACCCATTTTTGCTCATTTAGATCATTTTCACGAGATTTTGGCATTAAACTACAGTTTTTCCAACTTCAATTTTTAAAACTTGTCTCACTCTTTTTCTGCTCATTATTCACATCCTACTCATTTAGTTGTTTGTTTATTTGTTTTTTTAACTCATGAATTGATCTTTTGGGGCCCCTGTGGTGTATTTTTTGTACTATTTATCTTGTGATAAATGATGTGGAGAGCTCCAGTTTGGCATTTCCCAGATGACCTTGTGCATGGTGTCCTCCAGCATGCCAACACAGTACATAATATAGCCTATCTATAGACTGAACCTAATACTTGTTCTTTCATATTTTGCTTCTTACTACGGTCACCGGCGCAGCCATCTTACACGTTTAGACTTTCTTTATTTGGACTGTGATTCGTGCGTGCGCACAGATTATCCGCGTGCACGAATCCTTGCCAGAGTGGAAGCGTGAGGACGGGAGAAATGTGACAGTCCAAATATGTTTTCAAACGCATCCATCCGTGTGCACGGTTGGCTCACGTTTTTTTTTCTCTCTCCCGTGCGTAAAACAAGACGCACGTTTCTCGTTCGTCTTTTTACGCACGCGAACGTCCACGAACATTTCCCCTGCAGTCCACAAATTGAAAAGCATCCCAGAGCCTCAACCCTCAATTGTCTCTCACTTACTTCTCCTCTTCTAACTGTTGCTGGTACTGCTCGAAGTCCTCCTGGGTCATCCCCTGCGCCGCCGCGTCCGTCTTCTCTGCCTCGGGTTTCTCCTCCGTCAGACCGCCCGTCAAGTTTTTCAGCTGGCCCCCCACCACGTGCTTCACCATGAAAGCCATCTCTCAGTCAGCACCTTTTTTTTGGGGGGGAAAGGGGAGAAGTTGGGCTCCTAAATGGAGGGTGGCGGCTTGTGTGGAATCCACTCGAGAAAGATGCGCGTAAAAAGAAGGGGGAAAAAACCCACTGTGGTTGCGGGGGGAGATGGAAAATGAGCAGAAACGATTCCCCGCTGAATAGCGCGTGCAATCAGATCGGAGGAAGAGGAGGAGGAAGAAGAGGAGGAGGATGCTGACGAGCCGCGCGCTTATGAGTCAACAAGTTTGACGCTCGATTCTACCAATCGCGTGTGTGCCGCTCTGCCTGCCCTCCCTCCTGCAAGGGGCACAAGCACGACCACGGTGCGAGGGTGCCAGCAACCCGATGGACTCGCCGGACGGACGGACGGACACAACATTAGGTACTTGCAAAAGCGGGCACAGGATTGTCATCATGTCATGTTCCAAGAGGTTCAAGTCAAGAGTAGAGGTTCAAGGTTTTGAAACGATTCGACACCCATTAAAAAATATATATTTTCCACTCATTGATTTTTTTTCTTCTAAAATTTTCACTCATGTATTTGCTAATTTTTGGGCTCCTGCACATTAATGATTTTGGTGATGGTGGTGGTGGGAAGAAGGGTGTGGGTGTGTGTTGGGGGGTATAGATAATTTATTTATTTAAAAAAAGTTTTTCACTTTCTAAAATTCATTTTTTATGCACATTTTAGATTTTTTGCACTCTTTAAAAAACTTTTTTTTGTTATTTTTAACCCATTCCTTGACATTTTTCCAAATGTTTGTCTTACCACTTATTCCAAAACATTTTATCTATAATTTTTGCAATTATTTTTCATATTTTGGCCACTATATATTTTTTTACTACTAAAAAAATATATATATATATATTTAAAATTTTTCACAAGTTTTGGGACATTTCAGTATACAAATAAAGTATAAATAAATTTCAAGTCACTGGTAAGGTTTGAAATTAAGAGTTTTACGTAAGATAAGGTTTAGTTGAGGTTTCAGAGTATAGGGTTTCAAAACAGAGTATTTCCGTGTATATTTTTCAAAAAAAAATTTTGTCTGAGAATGCACACATTTTTTCACCCATTCAATTATAACTTGATTTTTGGGAGTTCGTAGCCAATATAACTTTTGAGGTTTCATTCCTTTTGATAATTTTTCACATAATGGTTTTAGGACGCCCCTGTACGAAATAAGGCTCACCAGCTAAATACAAAGTAAATTGACACACAAATAGAAACATTACCATTCAGGATGCGCGATGAACATCATGGGCATGAAAACATGAGCAACGCTTCAGGAAAGCTTTCATGTCACATCCAGAAAGTTTGACAGGTCGTCGACAACGTGAGCACATTGATCCTCGCAGCAGCATCAGCGTGACACCACGTCTGCCCTACTTTTCTTGGCTCGTCACGCAACACGTCTGCTGTGTTTTTAGTGTCAAAGGCTTAGCTGCTGCATACCTGGAACACTAGCAAATGACTGAAGATGTTCCACATACCATCACCATACAATGAATACAAATGTCTGGCATGTCTGAAAAAGTATCATGAAACTACAGAGCAGTATTGTACATCAAATAACATCATAGAATGGCTTGAAAAATCACAATCAGATTTAGTGGCTAAGTATGTAAAAACACACAAAAAAATGTCTTCACAGTCACAACCCATGTACGAGAAACACAAAATATAACAATGACCAACAGAGGGAGACAGAACAGGAAGCCTGGCGGTTTGCTACTTAGTGTGCCGAGTTTCTTAGATGGGAAAAAAAAGGAGGCATAATTCTGAAAGTATTTTGGATCAAATACCATCATCACAAAATTAAATCAATCAAATCAAATTCTGTAGTTTCACCAACTTTCACAAATCCACAAAGTTTTTCGGAGCTATTCACCGGAGGTGTAGCAGCACGGCAGAGACGTATACGTCAACATGGCCTACTGGGTGAATTGTATTGTCTAATGTGTATTTTATTTTTGAGCATGGTTGCCCTCTTTGCCCCAAGTGCCCCCAGATCACTGTCATAAGCACATCAGTCTGACATTGAAAGTCTTCTTGGCCCAACCAGGTCTCCAGCAGCAGCAGCTGCATTTGTCAAAAGCGTGCAAATGCTCGGCAATGGCGGCTGGCGATGGCGGCGTAACGAAAGGCTCCCGGATGAGCGCAGAAACAACATTACTCCCAGAATCTAAAAATAGATGCGTGTCAAGGCCCCCGCAGCCTCCTGCTCCGCTTTAGTCGTCTTTTTACTGCCTGTTTCCCCCCTTTGACTGACATCTGCGTGCATGCTGATCATCAGCATTAGACGCCGATGGGCGGTGAACGACAAAACTGCAGCAGTTCTGTGCCGAGCAGGATGATGTCATCAAAAGCTGCAATCCGTCAATGTCTTACATCAAAGAATGAACAAAAAACGGCTTAAATCAGATATCATCCTCACCATCTTAACGTTCAATCAAAATACCATTGTGGCACCCTTACTGAAGAAAATCCAAAATGGCTGACTTCCTGTTACTATCCAATTTCATGTCAATGGGGCATTTTTTCCCCCAACATTCTTGTTCAAAAATCCCCCCAAATGACCTCTTTAAATCAAATGGCTGATTTCTTCTTGAATTTTGGACAACATTTCTTGTGTCCTGATTCCTGATCAACACTGCAACCTTCCAACTTTCCAGGGGGTTAAAATGTTGATTTTCGCTGGGAGCAACATGCTTGCCAAAAGTTTCCGGTATGTTCCCTGGAAAGGTCAAAATAAACAAAAAAAACAAAAAAAAAACACTTTTACAGTCCATACAAAAACGCCGCTAGTCATTTTGTTTGCTGTGCGAATAATGGGGGTGGTTTTACAAAAATCCTGTTTTCACTTTACAACATGAGCTCCTTGGATTAAGACGATGTGTGGGTTTGCCTACATCATCATCATCATCATCATCCTCATTATCGTCACTCTCGGTCCATGATCTTTGTTTTACCAGACGAGGGATTAGACGCACAAACAACACCCTTGATCCCTTTACAGCTGAAAATTACACAAACGCAAGCATCACAGGGCACCTGCCTGCAGCGACGAGGCACGCTCGGATGAATTTGACGCAGAAGAACACATCTAAAGTGACACGAAGATTTAGTCCTTGTGTCTGGAATTTCCAGCAATTTCAGGCAACAAAACAAAGAAATATTGCTTCATATTCTCATCTGGTTATCTCTAAAGATGTTGACATTTTATCTATTGACTAATTTAGCCATTTAATTAATGTGACAACTTCATTATTTTTTTCTGTTGACAGTAAAGGTAACCAGGTAGGGCTCTGAGGTCTGCAGACTCGGGTCAATTAGTTCAATGCAAACATGGTGAAGCAGCATTTATATGTGATGCTGCACACAAACAGAATACGCTGCCAACAAAAGTGAAATCAGCACCAAGTGTGTTTGTTTTTAAGTTCAGGTTAAAAAAAAAGAGAAGCTTTTATTCTTTTGTTGTTTTTAAATGTTGTTAAATGTTCTTGTCAACTCGCGAATGAAATTCAAAGAGTCCTGGCTGGTTCACAACTAAAGTAGCTAATCCGGGGTTGCCATGGTAACATCTAAAGGAGCCACTCTCCTTGTAACAAGCCAGTGTGCCATCGAGATGATTTTGAAGCCTTCCAAATGTCGCATAGTTTTGCTTTAACACCTCGAAATGATGAGACAGGCTCAACTTGAGTATTTTGTCAATGCCGTCAGATTACCGAAGCATCTTTTTGATTGGCTTGTGAGGACTCTGGGGAAATCGAAAGCAAAAAAAAAAAGAAAGAAAAAAGAAGTCAGATGTGTTGTTCTTACTTCCGCGCCAGCGCCTTTAAATGTGTGAAGAGAAGCGTCTAAATTTTACAAGACGTGTGAAAGACCAATCAGAGGGTTTGTCAAGTCGGTGTAAACAAGGAATGAAAAAAAAAAAAAATCACAGGATGCACCGAGTGGGAGCAGCTGCCTCTCATGATGCCACACACACACTCCGCCAATCAGGCTTGTATTGATAGCAGGAAGCGTCAAAAAGCCTCATTAGGAAACATTATGCATCTTGGAATCTGACTTACTTTACACTGGTAACACAGTGACACTTCATTAGGGACACCTGCAATGGGACCCAACGCACACGCCAAAGTCCACCTTTACAAAGATAATGCTGACTTTGATGCTATGATATTAGTCATCATTAATGATATTCATTTATGTGAAGACATTGATCATGATGTTGATTTTTACAATGTGACACATTCGATAAATCTCTTTACATTTTCAAATGATTACTTGTACAACATTCCAAGTAAATCACAATGTCCCATAATTCGGAATCTATTTTTAGATAAGACCTGCAGGGCGGTAGGGGCCCACTACTCATCAACAGAAATAAATGCAAATAAATAATAGATAAAATACAGTAATTAACAAATATATAATTTAGATACATTCAAATTGAACTATATTCTGTAATTTAATAAAATAACCAACTATCTACACAGATGAAGAGTAAGTAACTAGATAAATACATAAAATGCACGAAAAAGTGTTAAAAAATAAACACAAAAATTTAAATAATCATACAGGCAAAAACAAATGAAATTATCTGAATACATTTATAAAACTATGTATATAAATGAAAATAAATAATATTCATCCCTTCAAAAATATTTGTAAACCAAAGTTATTCCCAGTTGCTTTAGTACATCTTTGGAATCAATGTTTGAAACGCTTAAATGCCTGTTACATCTTACAATCTAGCTTATTGTTATTATTATTATTTTATTACGTGAACTTGTTGTGAACTTTTACAAATCGCCAGTATTAAGTAACACACCGGAGGAAGGTGGTGACACACACACGCACGCACGCACGCACGCACGGCGTATCATTAACCCACAATCCTTCACTGTATGTAAGGATGACACTTAATCCGTTTCAATATTAGCATGTTAGCACGCTACGAGAGGCTAACAAGCTAAGCTAAGCTCTGCAGGCTTTAAAGCTCAACAGCTAAAGCACCACAGGCATGTGTGTGTGTGTGTGTGTGTGTGTGTGTCATCTTCATTCCTCCATCCCTCTCCACATTCCTCCATCTTTCTTCCCCCTCATCCCTCTAACCTCCCCATTCCTCTATCCACCTTTCCTTTTCTTTCCACTTCATCCGCTCATCTGTCTTTCCTCCCTTTCTCACTCTCCCTCCATCCACCTCTCATCCCTTTACCACTCTGCACTCCTCCACCCTCCTTTCCTCGTTCCATCTCGCTCCATCCATCCTTTTAAGCTTTCCTCCATTCCTTCCTCATCCTTGCCACTTCCTGTCACACTTGTTCCTTCTATCCTCTCATCAATCCTCCATCTTTCTTTCTTCTCCCCTCTCCATCACTTCATCTCTTCAACATCCCACCATCCTGGGACTCCATTTGTCATCCCTCCATCCACATTCCCTTCTTTATCACCATCATCCTTCCATCCTTTCTCTCTCTCTCCTCTCTGTTGACCTCACCCAACTGGCTTTCCCCATTCTCCCTAACCCCTCTCGTCCCTTTATCCCCCCCCCCCCCACACCCTCTTCCATCCTCCCTTTCTCCATGTCGCACGTGGCGTGCGTCCCGAGGGCTGCTTCGGAGAAGACATGGCGTCACAAAGGCATTGTGCTGGCTGAGCTTATATGGAATTAGCTGAGCAGAAAATTCCTTTTTATGACGACATGCAAACAACCTGCTCGTCTGAGTAATACGAGGAGGAAGAGGAGGAGGAATGTGGTGATGATATGAGGCAGTGCAAGCCACTAGCAAATATAAAACTAGCAATCATTTACAGTGCTTGTTTTGATTACACGGTTCAGGTGTACCCAATGTTGTGTCCATTTAAGCTAATTATAAAACACGTGCTAAAGTTAGCAGCATGATTAATTTGTGCTTACTTATCATAAATAAATGCCAATTCCACTAGTTGTATAGTTGGTTGATTGTTGGCCCTGCGGCAAGTATGAACGCGAGGCCAATATTATGGTGGCTAACATTAGCGAGCCATTAGTGTCAATGTAAATGAGCGGCTAGCTGATTAGTTACTGACGCGGACAAATGCTAATGTGCTGTTCATGAACACGTTACCAAAAACACGCGTTTGAAGCCTTAACCATGTAGCAGGATCTTTTGTTTGGAACCCTGATTTGAAAATGTTTTTATTTTACTTATTTAAAAAAACAAAACAAGCATTGTTTGGAACTCTAATTTGACATCCAAGACTAGACTTAAAACTCTGGCCTGGAACCCTAACATTTATTCAAAACCATAATTTGAAACCATAACCCAAGTTTTAAAACCCTAGCCAGCAATTGAAACCCTAATTTCAACCCCTTTGCCATTGTTTGGGACTACTATAACCTTGGCTTTAAAACCTATTTTGACAGCCTAACCCTTGTTTGACAATGTATCTTTTATTTAAAGCCTTAGCCTGACTCCTGAATCGTATTTTTTTTTTACCCTAACCTTTGTTCAAAACCCTAACTTATTTCTAACTTAACAATTTCAAAAGTCCCTTGTTTGAGACCCTAATTTGAAACCCTAACCCACTTAAAATCCAAAATTTTAATAATAATGTTGGCTTGGAACCGTAACCCATTTTTAAAACCCAAAGCTTTGTTTGAACCCCCCAACTTAATTTCAAACCATAACCATATTAGGGACAACACTAACCAGCACTTGAATGCCTATTTTCAGACGCTAGCCTTGGCTTTATATACCCAATTTGAAACCCTAACTTTAAATACAGGCCTAATGTGTCCCCTAACTATTGTTTTGAACCCTAAACCAAGCTTGAAACCATAATTTGAAACCCTAACCAAGATTTAAAACCCCAATTTGAAATCAAGCCTAGTCTTGAAACCCTTTTGATCTCTAACACTTGTTTGAAGCCCAACCCTGGCTCCAGTCCCCAATTTGAAACCTTAACCTTTGATTACAACATTAATTTCCACCCCCATCGTTGTTTGAAACCCTAATTTGAAAGTGCAATCCTTGCTGGAAACCTCAACTTGATTCCGAACCCTAATCGGCAACCCACGGCTGCTTGTTTTATAGCAGCAGCGGCTTTCCCTTCCCAACCTTCTTGTTTTTGTGACGCTCCACGGCGGGCTCATTAGACGTCGTAATGACTTGAAATTTCCCGCGATGCATCACTTCCTATTTTCGCAATACATCTTGTCATCTGTTTGTCCAGCCGGGAGGTGCGCCTCCAACCCAAAGCTCCATCTGTGTCTACTTCAGTCCTCAGCGCACAAACACGCAAAACACACACACACACACATATGCAAACACCTCCAGCGCTTTGGGCCCCTCTCGCCACATGCGCAGCGTTACGTAAGTCTGACCTCCACGCCTGTAAACAGCACAACCTCCTTTGACGAGGCCGGCCAAACGCCGCACCCGTCACCTCACGCAACCCGGGCGCCCGCGTGCCACTTCAACACCAGCAAAGAGGGCAAGCAATCGGGGTTAGGGTATCAAACAACGGCCAAAGTTATATAGTAATATACAAGGGTTAGGTTTCAAATCAGGGTTTCAAACAAATTTGAGGATTTCAAATTAGCATTTCAAATCAGGGTTTTAAGTCTGGGATGTGGTTACAAATGAGTACTGAGTGGGCGTAGTGCATCTTCCATGTTGTAAATCATGCGTGATGTTCTCTCTCTCGGTCCTGGCGGGCCACAAAATGCCGGAGACCTCGTGTCGTCTCGTCTGGACACATTAGGGCACACAGACAGAGTGTGTGTGTGTGTGTGTGTGTGTTCCCAACATTTCTTCACGCACACACACACTCTCTCTCCGTGCTATAAATAGGTTTTCACCATTTGTTTGCGCTTGCATGCAAATCGGATGCTCAGCTTTTTATGAAGAGGCAGCAAACGGACAAGAATGTGGCTGAAGGAGCAGCACGGTGGAATAGTGGTTCGCTCATTTGCCCCACGCACAATGGCATACACAGCACAGTGGATGTTCAGGGCGACCCGCCATTTTGATGTCCCCCCCCCAAAAAAAAATCATCTGTGGAGGGGTGGCGACACAGGCGTGGAGGTGCGGATGGAACGTTTCCCAACTTCATGGCTATTGATCACAGCAAATGCGCTTTCATGCCTGTCGTATAACATCAGCCACCAGCATGCCCTGAAAAACTGAGGGTGAAAACCTTATTTGAAACACTAACCTGAGTTTGAAACACTAATTTAAAACCCCGAGTTCAAAACGCGACGTAGAAACGACAAGCCTAGTTTGAAACCCTCCAACCCTGTTTAAAATCCAAATTTGAAAAATAACTCGTTTGAAACCATAACTCTAGTCTAAAACCCTACTTTGAAACATAAACCCTAGATTAAAACCTTAATTTGAAACCCCAATCCTAGGTTAAAATTAATCTTTGAAACACTAACTCTAATTTAAAGTTCTACTTTGAAACCCTAAACCTATTTTAAAACCCCAATTTAAAACCCAAACCCCAGTTTGAAACCCTAATCCTAGATTAAAATTTATAATTGAAACCCTAACTCTAGTTTAAAATCCTACTATGAAACAATTTAGCACAGTTTGTGCAACTTGCTGATTTTTTTTTGGGGGGGGGGGGGGGCAAACAAAGGGTTAAGGGTTTCAAGGCTGGGTTAGGGTTCAAATAAGGGTTAATGTTGCAATTAAGGGTTGCGAAACAGTGTTACGTTTAAGACATCAAAGTATGGTTTCAAGCCAAGGTTAGGGTTTTAATTTCAATTCAACAAATGTGGGTTCTTGTGTTATATGGCGAAAACTTGTTATTGGGTTATAGATGCAAACACTGAGCACCTCTCGGAGCTTACATAAGATCGGATGTTTTGCTAAATGTCTCCAGTCAACCTCACGCAGCCCCTTCGTCCCGGCCCAAACAACACGAGCTCTGACGAAATCCGCTGAAAATGTCTCATAATGCTCGGCTGAATCCAGCCTTTCCCTCCCCCAAGGCAACTGTGTCATCTTCATCCGTGCTGGAGTCCTGGCTGTACCTTCACCCCCCCCTCCCCTCTAACTCACACGGTCTTCTTTCGCTCACTGAATTCAATTAAGTTGGCTCAATCGGAGCGTCTCGCCGTTTGGTCGCACTCGGGGTCCAAGGTGAGGTGGCTGGCTGGCCGTCAAACCTCCCCGAGGCTGGACGCGACGTTAGGCTGAATTGACAAGATGCCCGCACATGTTAGCTTTACGATGACAACGCGGCGGTGCGGTAAGATCTTTCCTGCATTTGGAGGATTTACCAATTCTTGACTCAAATTAGAGGCCGATAAGATAAAATAAATCTTGAGAAATGTCATAATGTAGAATGCAGTTCATTAAATCCATTTAATACGTTCACGCGATGTCTCACTGGTGTGACTTAAGATAATAATCTGCCATTACGCAAAAAAAAAAAAAAAAAAAAAAAAAAAAAAAACTTGGGTACACTGTAAAAAACGATTTTGGAGAGAGGTAAATATAATCCACAAAAATCATCTTGACATTCACATTATATTACTAGTTTTCAAAATGGCAGCATTACTGGTAGTAATTCAGTATTGTGGCAGTGCTGTAAAGTACTGTAGTACTGTAAAGCAGGAGTAGACTAATTTTTTATTTTTTTTTTACTAGGCAGTGGACCCAACCTGAATTTTTAGGCGCACAATTAGAAGATGTACGGGCACACACTGTAAATTGACTTGCAAAGTAAATATTCATCCCACTCTTTTTCACTATATTATTGAGAAATAGGTTTCAGTGCGAAGCAGAAGTTTGTCCACCCCCAAAGAATGATCAAAAATAGTAATTATTTAAAAAAATAAAATAAAAATAAAAACATTTCCTGGTTGTTTACTGACGCGAGTAATATAACATTTTAGTTGCATTACATAAAATTTTAGGGGCAAAATGCCACCATTTAGGGAGCTCTGCTGTATAGCCAGATTAATAAACTATCTACATTGTTCTTAAAGCAAAACGCAGTATCAATAACCGTTCTTCCAACACAATCGGAGGCTGTTAGGCGTTACATAAGTGAGCTTTTCACACTATGAACATCACACAAATGGATGCCGTCTGCTGTGATTGACGGTGGAGGGAAGGGGGGGCTTTCAGAGTCTATTATTGCACCAAATATCTGACGAAATGTACCCGACAACAGCTTCCTCTTACCATAAAGAACACTTGTCGCTATTGTTTCCGCTTCTCATGACTCACATTTGACAGATTCGGAACTTGCAATTGTAAACGAGCATATGAGCCGTTGTCGTCATCAGTGCAGCATGAATGGAACGGCGGAGGTCGCGTGACGCAAAAAGCTCCTCGGGGATGCACAGACTACAAAAAAAAAGCTGCGTGGTGTCATGCTTACGTAAAGCAATTTAACTAGACTGAGGTCACATGTGCTACGACGCACAAAACACACACGCTGTCATTTATAAAGCGTCCACCGCCTTAATGGAATCAGTCCTCCAAATGATTGGTTATTGTTAGTTAACTATTCATGTCCAACTGTTTATTAATTGACAGGTTAATACGCTGACTATACTGTATTTTCATTATTTTTGCCTCTATAAGGTTCTCTCCTAAGTGTTCTCATTACAGTGCGCAGGTGTGCTTAATGAAGTGTCCGCTGAGCGTTCCACCCACCACAAAGTAATGAGGACGACCATTTCCCCAAATTAATCACGGCATTACGCAACAAGGCCGAGTGCATAGAGCACATTAACGACACAATGCTAATAGCTGCTTTTCTCACTCAAGCGTCAACATCGGCAGATAAAGAGCCCAAACGGGAACACACGGGCAAAAGCATGGCAGCCATTAAAGCAGTGATCCATTAAAGCTGGACACCCCCCCCCCCCAAAAAAAAGCGAAAGTAGCATATTTGACCTCTGGCTGGGATGTGTGTGCTAATGGCTAAC
Source organism: Leptonotus elevatus (assembly GCF_054856555.1). Taxonomy (NCBI): domain Eukaryota; kingdom Metazoa; phylum Chordata; class Actinopteri; order Syngnathiformes; family Syngnathidae; genus Leptonotus; species Leptonotus elevatus. The sequence continues at coordinate 7,202,900 of NC_141241.1, read as the reverse complement.
AGGCTAGCACACGTGCACTGGCATGACGCATTGACTTAATGAAGGAGTTGGGATCTGCAGACATGATGCTACATCATGGGACAGAAGGTTCCAGGATGGGGAAACATGAAAATGAAAAACATATATTTTTTAAAGACATGAAAAAAAACCAAGTCATAAAACAAATCAATAAAAAAGGTTAACGTTCTGAAAAACAGCAAGCCACATTCTTTGCATTGCCTTTCCTCCCAGTTGTTTCTGTCTGTCTCTCTTTTTTCTTTTTTTTCATCATTAGCGCTGGTGAGTGCTCATCTGGGTCTCCCCCTGCCCCCCGGTGCCATGCTCCTGGGCCCACACAGCCCTGTATGCGTGCACTTCTGGCCCATTGGTGAACAGGCTGGGAAGAGCGTCCGAGGGTCTCGATGAGCCTCCACTCGAGGAATAAGCTTTTATTTACAAGCTGGATGCTCATTTCGAATGGTGCCATTTTTTTTTTTTTTTTGGTAAACTCGAGTAATCCCCTTGGGTACATTCTCTTCACACTTCACGCTGTATTTACACCATGCTGCATGAATTACACAGCAAATAAGTCAGCCACACACGTGAACAGATGACATACTGTACAGTGCCACATTTGCTTTCAAGGAAATGGGAAGAAAAGCGTTTGTCACTGTTGTATGGATTAAAAACAATAAACAAAATGGATACAGTACGATAAAGTCATTCGAACATATTGATGAAGTCGTTCGAACTTCTTGATGAAGGCGTTCCAACTTATTGTTGATAAAAACGATTGAAGGTCTTGGTAAAATCGTTCGAATGTATTATAGTAAAGGCGTTCAAACGTAATGGTAAAACCTAGGCTACATGTTAAAAGCATTCCATGTTTTTTCCCATAATGCTACGGGATATTGACTTGCGCATGTGCAATTATGGCTTTATAGGAAAATATCCATGCCATTATAGCAAAAAATGCTATGTTTTGAGCATTTGGCCTATATTTGGCCAATATGTTTGAATGATGTTAACAAGACGTTTAAACGTCTTTACAGTACGTTCGAATGACATAATCCCGTCAAAACTGTTTGCTCCACATTGGCAGTTCCAAGCGTCCGTATTTTGCAAATGTCGAGATAACGCTGCACAATACAGTATATCGAAAAAATATTGATATCGCCATATTGGAACATGTGATATGCATATCGCAAAGACATGCAATAAGTTTCATATGAAATGTTATGCTTTTATCTGAATTTGACCAGTCAGCTGCTAATTCAATTGTGCGCTGCCGTCCAATAGTTTAACATTATCAAGAGGTAATTACAATTAATGAAAAAAAAATTATTTCATTAGATAATAAAAATGTCATTTCTTTAGGTACATGTTAAATATCGCAATAATATTGATATCGCTATATTCAGCAACTATGTCGCATAATTTTCCAATATCGTGCAGCCCTACAAGATATTGAAACTTTACAAACCTAAAATTCCTGTTTTCATGAACACCGATGTTGCGCTCCGTTGTTTTTCAATTAATCAAAAATTTGTCCGAAAAATGCATCTAAATTCGCATAAAAACGACTTAAAAAGCGGGTCTTATGAGAAGAAGAAAAATGTGAGAAGAGAAGAATATACACTGAAAGTTAAGTCAGCATTCAAAGTAGGAAGGCGGAAAGATCCAGCAAAAATGTGGGGTTGTGACAAGTGGTCGAGTGTGCACTTTTTATCTGCAGTCTTGGCGACATTTCGTGAACCTCCAACATTACTCACGCTCGGCCGCCGCTCCTCATGTGTCACAAGCGTTTACGTTACGTCTTCCTCGGGCCCTCGCCGAGTCATCCACGCAGAGACGGGTCACTTCGAGAGAGAGAAAGAGGACGTATTTACTTTCGTCACGACATTGGCTCTTCACTGGACACACATATTCATATAGTTTCTGTACATTAATACTTTTTATTAGTAGTATTAAAAACATCTAATTAAGGTTTTTTCAAAGACAATTAGAGTTCCGTTTCGTGGTCTAAACAGAACACATAATTTTGTAAACTTGAAAAACTAATTAGTCTTCACTTAACCTAATATATTCGACAACCGTTTTCATACAATGCGGAATACAAATTAGAGCTCAACAAAACTAAAGCATATTGTTGTGTCTTCGACGAAACTAGCAAACAAAGGCGATATAAGTCGTTAGGACCTGATGTGAAGTTGCGTTTTCAGAAACACCAAAGAAAATCTGGATTCTATAACCAAGCTTACATGTTTCACATATCAGATTGAGTCTTTGACAAACGGAATGTTTTTTTTATTTTTATAAATGAAGCCAATTTAACCTTCAACTAACTTAAAGCGCACATTTTGGTCAACAATGAAGCCAATTTTGAGTCCCCAACAAACAACATTCACAGACAACCAATAGCGGCAACTCAATGCAGTCAGAATCTTAGAATCGCTAACGACGCTTCCACAGGCTGCCTCCATACCAACATTCTGACAGCTACTTGAAACTCATTTTTGTAGCCAATTCACACTCCCCTCTTTGCAGTGTGGCATCGTAAGCTCTGCCAAGTGGAGCGCTTCCTCCCGTTGGAGGTGCATAAAGACATCATCTGCTCAGGCAGCCTGCCAGAAGCCATCGCCGCGACACTAAGACGTGAGACGAGTGGACGCGCCTCGCCGTCACGTTGCGCCTCACGCGCATCAGTGTGTAGTCGTCCTTCAGGGCCGGCCGACAAACTTTGCACAGCAGTGTCGCGCCAAATGGTGGCCAGGCCTCTCTCAGCAACTTCAATGAACAAAATACAAAAATGTTGGCAGGGGAAGTTTGCAGCCAGTTGGTGTGATGATCACATAGCCAGCCTGCCTGAGATGGCTTCTACCTAAAATAGAGACAACAGAATCTACTCTGGCTTTAGATGGAGTATATCTTTCATTACTCCTGGTTGGGGATGACAATTTTAGAGTGGCATTCTTTCACATTATTTAGTTGTTTTAGCATTTGCCCAACCAAATAGGTAGAGCATGTATAAAAAAAATACTCCAGTAAAAGAAGCACTTATACAACCCTTATACTTAAGTACTAAGTTTTATGCTGTTAGCTGCATGTTTATTAGCACATTTTAGATGTAAAAAAAAAAAAAAGATTTTTTTTTTTTTTATTGTACCACAGTCTCGTCATAAGGCATTGACTGGTTTCATTAGCTAGCATGGTTCAGCTAACAATACTAGTTTGGTTTGAGCTACATCTTCTGTGACAGTCCTTGAACTTTTCTAGCACCTTGTAATTGTTGTGTTGACGGAATCAGGTTAACATGCTAGCAATGCTAATTGCTAACTATGTGTTATGCTGACCTGCATTTAGCTAATAAAAAAAAAAAAGTCCTGTTGGACACTTCCTCCCTTATGGAATCTGCCTTTATGCCACCGACAAGCAGTAAAAACATCCGGTAATAAGAGGCGCTGCATCTTCTGACGACGTTGCAGTTCAGAGGACATGACATTGAGCCGCGGGGCCCTTTGCCCTTCCCTTGTCTCCCTGCATGCATGGGAAGCAGCAAGCTGGAGGAAGGGGAGAGGAGGTGAAATGTGGAGAGCGCAATGCAAATTCATGCTGACAAGCGACGCATAAAAAAACATGTTCCAACGCGACTCGGGGGAGGACCTTGATATTTGCCAAAGTCAAAAGGCGGCCAACATGCCCGCCGCCGGCCAGGCGGGACGTTAGATCACGGCACGGAGCACGTGCACAACAGCAGACATCACACTCAACAGTCAGAAGGGACTCCAGTCAACTGTTGCAAAGGAGACAGTCAATACGCTTTACATGCTATTCACACATTATTCAAACCATTAACTTTTTTTGAGTAAACACAATGAAACTGTAACTCAAACCCAAAACCTCAAAACTGTGAGGTAGACTGTACTGCCTATAATAAAGCCGATATATAGTGACATAAAGAAAAACTACTCACCCTTTAAGGACACCCGCCAAACAATTGAGCAGAAGGAAGAAACAACCTTGTATGTTCCTTTGATGCTCCATTAGCCTTTCAACTGTGTACTTTATTTACATTTAGGATCTACTGGGCTAGTCATGTTAGCTAACATGATTTGGCTTCAAATGGCTATTGTGACGTTGTTATACATATTTTATATATTTATATATTATTAAAATAATGTATAGATCAGATTGTTTAACATTATAGTTTGCTCTTGTGACCCAAGCCACTAGCGGATTACATTTTCTTAGCCAAACAAAGGTAAAACATGCTAAGTAATGTTGTAGTTAGCATGTAATTGTTCGCAGCTGGTTGGTTATAGTTAGCACTAGCTTATCCAGTCATTTTATGCTCACAGTTAGCCAATCGTCATTTAGCTATATGCTATTTACGATAGTCTAAACTAGGTAAAAATACATTTATGTACACATATTTGTGGTATGCATTGGGAATTTATATATTTTTAGGAAAACCCATTTTTGTCCTCCATTTTATGAATAGTGTGAAAACAACCACCTGCGTCATTAAAAGCTAAATTCATGCTCAGCTAACGACATTCTCGTGTCAGTACAATTCAAAATCTCTTATCAGATGGAAAACTCCCATGTTCATTGACTGCACTGTATTCATCAACACAAATCTGCTGGTAACCATTCAACAGACTTCACGTACGTCATGACTATTGACTATTTTTGTCAAGTCCTGGCTATAAATGCTATATTGACTATCTATAATGTATTATGCAGTGATTGAATAAATGTTAATGCATTTGTGGCTTTAATATACAATAATCCGTTATGTTTTTGTTTTTTACTCATTCGCAGAAACAATGTTACTTAGCAGAATAAAATTTGGTAGGCACATACAGTATATCATGAGTAGACAACATACAACATTTCAAGAACCGTCATGTTGGGGGGAATTGGAACCTTCCATATAAGAGATGGGTGATGCTACATTGCAGCACAAAATTCTAATTGTTCTGCTTCAGCAACACAACTTTACGCAAGACAGCCAGAAGTCAAAACTGAACTTTTTTTTTTTTTTTTTGGTTCTAAAGGCGTTTAAACATTATTCCCGGCTGCTACCTAACGGCGTCAACCTGCTCCCCTCAATCAACATTCATATCCCGCGGCTTCCTTGGAGCGCCTCAACAAATCCTTCTGCGTGGGAGGAAGTCAACCTGCGTCGTTGCAAATCCAGTGTAAAAAAAGAAGTAATTAATGCAGAGTGAATCGGGCCTCACAGGCCGATGAGTCACGTGACTTACTAAATCTCATGCAAAAGCGTTACTGGGAAACAGAGCCCGTAGCATCCAGGCCTCGGCCGTCATCCTCATTCTGTCAGGTCCGGCTTCGGTCGCGACACGGATTTAACAAAAATGAATAAATAATAAAATGTTGTAATCTGATTAATTACGCTTGGTAATGTGCTGCTGTTAGAAGCTCAGGTGCACATGTTCTTATTAAAAGCTGATAAGCACACATCCTACTCACAAGACTGCTCATCAGGATCATTTCAACATATTTAACGCCTTTAAACCGTCACATGCTGGAGGATGAACAGTGATCATGAGTGCTAGGATCGGATATCATTATCATACTATATGTATATATATATATATATATATATATATATGTGTGTATGTATATATATATATATATATATATATATATATGTGTGTATGTATATATATATATATATATACATATATGTGTGTATGTATATATATATATAAATATATAAAATACACACACAATATAAACACGTGTGTGAAAAGCATCATGGGTAATAAGTCCTCAAGGCAGTGTACCTTTACACTTGTGTGCAGAGAGGTCACGTATGTCCGGATGCGGGAAGTGTTGCCCGAACGGCGGCGGCATCACATGATGGGCCAGGACAGTCGTGGCCGTAGGCGTTGCGACGTTATGTAACTGCGCCGCTGTCGCAAAGACTCCTGGGAATCATAACATGCGACTCTGGACTACCCTGAGGAGGTCAGACGCTCACAGCGCACCATAGTGACAACATGCAGGGCATCTGGAAAAATTCCACAATGCTTCATTTGTTAGAACATTCAAAATGGATTACATTACTTTTTTTTTTGCCTCTAAACGTAACACCAGATACCATAACGCAAAGTGCAAACGCTGTGAATACTTATGTAAATGTGTGTTTTAAATCAGTTAAAAGTTGTGAGAAAATTGAAACAAAATTAATACTTTGTTTACAACTGAACTCAATGATTGCGGCACTTTCACGTCTACTCAGATGGAATGATTTATTCATGTTAGCATAAAACAATGAACATTGAAAGCACTGACAGTTGAACCAAAGGCCTCTCTCACACACGCTCTTTCACACTCTTCTCACACACATACAACACGCTCACATTCACACACACACACACACACACACACACACACACACACACACACACACACACACACACATACATACATACATACACCATGCACCACCGCCCCCTCCCGCCTTTATAGTTTTTTTGTGTGTAAATTCTCTGCCCCAGTCAGTCCTTTTTTTTTTTTATCCTTTAAATATATTTGATATAAAAAAAAACAAGCCCACATATGATGAACCGTTAAGGGGCTGCTCCGTGTCCTCGTCCTGCCCCCTCCTCCATTTCCGCCAATCATGGCTCCTGGACCCCAGAAAAATGTTGAGACACGAAAAAAAAAACTGGGATAAAGAGATACGGCACTAGAAAACTGGTTTGATAACCTCCCTGAAAAAGAAAGCAATAAAAAAAAAACACAGCGGCGGCATGTTTGTGGAGCTCTGGAGGCACTTTGGCACAGAGCGAAGGCCCCACACCTGACACCACGGCCAGCAGAGGGAGGAGGGTGAGACACTGAGGCGGCAGTGGGACATGCAAGGGGGGATATGGGGGAGGGGCGACGTGATAGAGCGAGCACCTGACAAAGGTGGAGGAAAAGGCCAGCCTCCCCTCCACTTAATGCCGTGTTCAACAGAGGTGGAGAGGAAGAGGAAGAGCAAGAACAAAGAAAAGAGCGGCGGACTGGGCAAAAGCTTTACGACACCAACAGGAAGTGGGTCCTTTCAGGGAAGCTGGCGGGCATCCGGGGGTGGCGGGAGGAAAGCTCGTTGTGGTCCCTTTGCTTTTCAAACCCCCCCGCTATCAACATCGCCCACCCGCCCGCCGCTTCACAGGTAGAGCTCCTTGGCTCGGATATGCTGCATCTTCTCCCTCAGCATGCGGAAGGACGGCCGCACCGCCGCGTCGAGGGTCCAGCACTGCTTCATCAGGTCGTACACCACCGGCGAGCAGCCGTCGGGGGCGTCCATCTTGTAGCCCTTCTCCACACGGGGCACCACCTCTTTCAGCGGCTAAGGCAGAGGAGAGAATGATGTGATAAAGGGAACAACGCTGCCACCTGCAGGCCAAGGCCTTACAGTCCAGAAGCACGATTTAAATGTAGCTGATGTGAAAAAATACAAAGGACAATGCAACATACAAGTATAGCATTTATTCAAATAGCGGCCCAAATCATTTATTAACTCAACTGCAGGGAGTATAAAATGCTTATGTGAATTAGGACCCGAGCAGGCGGTGCAAAAGGCCCTCTTGAAAGTTGCTTCCTTATTTTTCCAATGGTCATTTTAAGTGGCATTTTTGATGGATTTCTTTCCTTCCTGAGCAACAAGCAATTAGGTGGGCGTGTCTCATGAATTGACCCATTAAAAAAATAAAAATAAAAAATGTGACAAGAGTTCCCAAAAATGAAAATCTGTCTGGAACGACTGGGAAAAGGATGTATGCCGTAAAGCAGTCTGCACGTTTGTAGCTTTTTTTTCTGTGTGGCAGAGTTCACACCAGCCACCTCAAAGTTGTTAAGTGCCAGTAAAAATGATACAGACTCCGCCAGGCCTTGACAAAGATTTCATTAATCTAGCTGTAAGTAAATTTTTCATCAGCAGAATAATGAAAATATAAATTGAAGGTTCAAATCCTATTTAGTGTTACTTGAAAAAAATTATACACAAAAAAAACTGTACAATTTCATTATCTCTCACACATTAATGTACTTGGCCACTTTAAATTCAATTTTGAATTGATTTCTTATAAGGATGCTCAATTAAAGGTCCTAATCAGCATACAATGACTAAAAATGTATATCTTTTTTTAAAGGGACAAACTATTTTCCCCCCCAAAAGGAAAACAATGAAGCTAAGCTATTACAATTTTGACACAACACATGAACCTATTTAATTTGAAGATATCAGCATTAGGTTGCCATGGTAACAGGGACAGTTTCTCAGGAATTACTGGATGGATTTGACTGAAATTGATATGCAGCAACTTATAAAAATTGTGTGCAACTATTATATAGTTACTAGTACTACTGTACTGTGACATCATGACTAATGTGACTAGTAGACGCAAAACTTGTAAGAAGCCATGCCTCAAAAGACAAGGACATGCTCCTTTTTGAGTTTAAGCCACTGATTCAGGGCCATTTTGGCCATTTCTAAACCTGTACGAGGGACTTTGTCCAATTCTACTAAATTTGAATCGCGCATACTTAGGGGTGGGTGATATGACGATATTAGATCGTGTGACGAAATGCAGGGCTCACGATCTGTCTTTTCTGTGGAATCGTCTGATCGCGACGTAAAGCATTTCAGCACAATTTGACCGTCAGCTAATTTTTTGCCACTGACTGAAAAAGACAGCCATGCAGCCTGCCCCAATTTGACGGCAATCATTGTGGTCAAGTACCGCACACACTTCGTCGCACCTGCCCCGCGTTTTCCCCAAACAAACAAGTGTCAGACATGGTGCATGATGATGGAGAAGCGAGTTTGTTCAGAAATTCATCGTCCATAATACAACTGTTTTGGCTTCACGTCAAAGATGGTGAAAATCATATGCAAAGTGTGCAGGGCAATGATGAAGACAAGTTACGGCAACCCAAACGGCAGCGTCCCGCACAGTACAATGAGAGCCAAGCTCATAACTAGCATCGACAACAGCTCATGCGTGCTTGCGAATCCAAAGACACAGCAGACCGTCACAGAAGCGTTCACCAAACTCACGTCGCACACATTGGATCCGCGTTACGAGCTATTAAATTTTTGCAAGATCGCCACCCCTACGCATAATGCATACTAGACAGATTGACTATGTTGGTGTAGCATTCAGGTACTCACAATTCGAGGGTAAGGCACACGGCCAAAGGAGTAGATCTCCCAGAGTAGGATTCCATAACTCCAGACATCTGACTTGGTGGAAAACCTCTGCAAGGGACAAAAAAAAGCATTGCCAAAGAAAGTCAACTTGATGCTAAAATAGACTACCTGACTGTCACTTTACACAGACTGAAAATAATCTCCACCTTCTCTCTCAGAGCTTCAGGGGAGGTCCACTTGACGGGGAGCTTGCCGGTGTCCTGTATGGAGGAGGCCTCCTTGGTCAGGCCGAAGTCGCTGACTTTGGCGATGTTGTCGTCCGACACCAACACGTTGCGGGCCGCCAGGTCTCTGTGGACAAAGTTGTTGGCTTCCAGGTACTCCATGGCCTCGCACACATCACTGCAGGGAGGACATATTTTTTCCTTAAGCAAGGAGATGATTGGACTACGACCACAACAACCTGCCTTTGTTCGCTTGTCTATTTTATGTAGTTTTACAGTACTTCAGCCTCAAATGCAACTCAAATGCCACAAACTGTTTTTTTATTTTTATTTATTTATTTATGACAGAATCTAAGAGAACTCACAGTGAGAACTTCAGCAAACAGTCACCACCGAGCACAGTCCGTCCTCGGGAGCGCAGGTAGTCCACCAGGCTGCCCTGTTGCACAAGAGGAAGAAACAAGTTTTTGTTTAGTTTTTTTAAGTAGGGAAATCATGATCCGAAATCACTGTTTGGGATTAGAGAGATTATTATGTGTATGCATACTGTATGTATCCATAAATGTTCCTCCCCCAGCGTCTATGGTTTGACTTACCTTGGCCATGTACTCTGTGACGATGTAGAGACTTCCCCTCTCTTCCACGATGACTCCCAGCAACTGCACAAGGTTGTTGTGTCTCAGTTGCCTGTGCAAACATAAAAAACAAATGACAGGTTTATCTTTAAAGAAATTTACTGTATTCGATTATTGTGGATTGAGAGTATGCGTCAGATATGGCTCACGTCATGACGGAGGCCTCAGCGATGAAAGCCTGCGCTGTGGCGTCGTTTTTGATACACTTCACCGCCACTTTGGTCCCCCTGTAGTCGCCCACCATCACATCTGACAAGACAAGGAGATGGGCTTTGAGCACTGAGGCCACCCTGATCTTCTCAGTACCCTTGTTTGAAATTAGGTGTCAAAAGCTAACTATGACAATGGCCTGAAACCCTGATTTGAAACTAATTTAAAAACCATAACCCTCATCTTGCAGGACCAACTTGAAACCCTACTCTTGTTTGAAACCATAACCCTAGTTTGAAACCAAAATTTACGACCATTACCTTTGCTTTCAACCATAACCATGTCTTAAAACCTAAACATCTGCTTGAAACCCAATCGCAGGTGTCAAATACTTATTTGAGCCCATAACCTTTCCTTTACACGCTGTCCAGGCTTGATACTCAACGTCTATCTTAAAAGCTTCATTAGAAATCCAAACCCACGTTTGAACCAGTAGATCCCAGTCTTAAAACCCTACTTTGTAACACCAAATCTGTCTTTGAACCCTAATTTAAATCCTAATCCTGGTTTAAAACCCTAGTGCGAAACACGAACACAGGCCTGAAGCAGTAATTTGAAACCCAAACCCTTGTTTGAAACCCTCATTTGTAGCCCTAACACTGGGTTTGAAACACCAACTTAAAATACTAACCCTTGTCAAACATTAAGGAGTCTGAGACTCACCTCCAAACTCTCCTTTGCCGATGGTCTGTAGGAGTTTCAGCTCCTTCCTGTTCAGGGCCCAGCCGCCTGTAGGGACACCAGACACCAGGTAAGGATTTTTATTTATTTATTTTTTCAACTACAAAGTCCGTAATGTCCTTACTCCTGGAGAACTCGTCCTGCGCCGCCACAGTGCCCTCCATCAACTTGGGCTTGATGAGGCTGGTGCACAGGCCATCAGCGTCTTTGGTGTAGTGCTGCCAGGAACACAAGAGAATAGACTGAGTGCTTCGTAGAGATGCAATATTTGCTCTGTAAAAACAGCATCAATTGAGCATGTTACCCCCACCAAAAAACGGGCGATGCTTGGGTGTCCTGTTGTGTTGAAAGCAATATCGCTCCACGAAAATTAAGTCGAACCTGGAATTTGTTACTTTTGGAGATTACGGCAATATTTTGCCTTTGCTGGGTTCTGTATTATAAAGCACATGCATCTTGACATGGGATTTTTTATTACATGTGTGACACACCAGTTTTGCAGCATCCCAATGTGAATTAGGTTAGTGTAAGATTGCAGGATGCCGGGTTTCTGTGTAAAATGACCCCCCCCCCCTTTTTTTTTACAACCAATATTACTGCTTCGCTTGGTTGCGTGAAAAAATAAAATAAAATGGGCTACAGCTCTGATGCACAAATTTCTTTGGGATCTGTGTGAAAGAAGCTTTTGTCTTTTGACGCGCATTGTGAAAGCAAACAATTGCAGCAATATTCTGTCTTTGCTGGGTTATATGTAAAATGCAAAGACAGTTTATTTTTTGATCTGCTTAAAAAAAAATCTACAAAGAACACAACATCAGTTGATCAGTTGTTAAGTGGGGGACCTCCTAGAAAAACAACTTATAAAGTGTGTCTGATGTTTCTGAGGTGTTCCCTGTTGAGGAGAACCTGAAAGATGTGTCATTAAAGCGACAGCTCTGACTTTCTTCTCACGCTTTTCTTTGAGGACTAAACACCTTTGCTTTGCTACTTTTTGTCTGTTACAAGAAGCACTTCTCTGAAAGTCAGTTCTGTCATCTTTTTTTCAAATGATCAGGAGTCACCTCTTTTTTCTGTCATTCTCAACAATAAATAAATAGTTAAAAAACTAAGAAAAGAGGGAGAAAAACTTTCCCAAGGGCGCCACAAATATGACTTACTAAACAAAATGTGACATTTAAGCGGGAAAAAAGTATTTGGGTTACACCAAGAACTTTCAGATCCTGGTCATAAACTCATTGTAGATTATAAAATGGACATCTCCAGCACATCCACGACACTAGTGAGGATAGCGGGTACAGAGAATGGGGGATGCGTATCATGTAAACGTGACATTTTAATTGCTTGAATACAAATAGTAGCGTATCAAGTGCTTGCCAGGAGTCATACTACACAACTAAGTCAATATTTTGTCATCTGCCTATTCCTGGAAATTAGTCTGTAAATTATTTTAATAATTGCCACACCGACAGAGGTTTTCCGCTCTTACGTATGATTAATTATTAAGAGTACATGTTGTATTATCTGCATCCAATGATAAGTCCGTATGTGAAAATTTGGCGGTACTGTACATGCTCCTCTATTGGACGATGATGACATCATGGCCAAAGCTCGTTGCAATGCATGAACTCTACTGCAGAGCGGTGAATGGGTGACATGACAACAGTGATGAAGATACAGATGAGGTGGCATAGCCTGTGGGAGGCAGAAATATTTATTATGGGAATCAGCAGTTGAGAAAGCGTGCTAAGCTCATGGGAGTCCATAACAAATTCCAAAACTGCAGCATGACCAATGGGCCGAGAGGGTGCGGTGTCGACTACAACCACCAGGTGGTGACGTTGTAGCAAAGGAAATTCCACCGTGGCTGAGCAGTGTGAACAATGCATTATGTAATGCATACAGATGCACAAAGATGAAATATAATTTGAGAGGCGTGATCAGTTGGTGCCCACTGAACTGATGTATGACATCACAGCGGGTGTTTTCTTCTTTTGTTAGGTGATGCACTGAGGCCTGTTGCGACAGGCCGACGGCGTCGACGGGAGCGGGGGCTAGCCGAGCCGGAAAATACACACACTAAGAATGTGAGGAATCCTCCGCTTGTGAGGAGGGAAGACGCAGTGGGATATGCAGGCGGAGAGAGGCTATACATAGACTACAGAGAGAGGGGAAGGCAGCATAACAAAGAGTCGAGGTTTACACAAGGGAGGCAGAAATCCAGCCTAGGGGAACGATAATGGCACGAAGATAGAAAGGGAGATAGTATAATGGGGGACAGCAATAGTGGAAAAACCCATCCAGCACCTTCAAGCTCCTAAATTGGGAGCTTGACCAAAGGTTTGAGGAATAAATGTGAGCATATCAGGTGAGGCCTCACTAGACCGCATTTTGACCAGCATCAAGATTAGGATCCTAGTGGCCAGCAGAAGTGCATTTATTTTAAAGCAGAAAAGAGTCAGGCGGTGTCCAAGTAGTACTTTTGTATGGCCTTAGCGAGTGTGTTGCTGATGTTATTTTGGTAGGTCCCTACATCCTGTTCATCATCCGGTCCTGACATACGACATTTCGAGGTGCACACAATGTACCAGATAGTGCAGCAGCATGAGAATACGTTGTGCGGAAACTAGTTGGACCTGGTATTGACTAATGTTTTTGAAAAAAAGAAAGAAAAGAGAGTAAAAATATACATCACAATATTTGCTTTTGGTTAGCAGCCATGTGCTGCTAGCTGTCAAAGCAAAGTGTTTGTGTGGTTGCATTAAGAGAGCATTTAATTGTTTGAAACATTATCCTTGTGTTTAACTAATGTTACTTAGTACATTGCCTTTACTGTTATATTTTGTGAGGGCAACCATTTGGACTCTACCTTGAAGGTAGTACTGTACATTTCCATTGCCAGCCCAATTAAAAGCGCGATGCGGGATGAAAGTATCTGCCTGCCAGTCTTGCAGATAACAGATCAGACTGGCTTTTTGAAGAAAGCGAGATGTTTAGTCAACCCCCATTTGGAATGACTGGTGTGTGTGTCTTTTTGTGTGGTATGCGCAAAGTTATGTAATGGCGTTAATAAGTCAAAGCACTATTCTATTTTTTTGTTCATTCAATGTATTTTAAACATACTAGTATGTAAAAGACTAGACTAGTCACAACAAACTACCACATCATAGTGAGGTGTTTATATAAATGTATTCTGAAACATTCATCTTGTTAAATAGGGTAGGTAAAAAAAGTTATGTGTCAATCAAAAATGAGAATGATCATTTTAATAGAATCATCGATACAGCACGTGTTGTCAACCCTTTCATGTTGCCTGTAGAACCAACATAATGCCACCTTTGTTTGCATAACAGTTTTGGACAGATGGCACAATCATGGAGCCGACCACAACAGAGATAGGACCTGTCCGTCAAAAATGAGTATTATCACCTTTTTTATGTTAGAATTCTTGATGTGCCTGTCAAAATGGTCTATTTATCAGCACATGTTGCTGTCCTGGGATAAGCGACACCGCCATGGAATTGGGGGATGATGACAGTAAATGTTTGCCTTTCACTGTATTATCAGAGTTGTAACAGGTTGGTCATTCCACTCACCTCCACCAGCTGCATGAGGTTGTCGAAATACTCTTCCTCGTCGATGGTGAGCTTGCCGTTGTGGTAAATGATGCGGTAGTGCTCCACCTTGCCATCGCAGCTGACGCACAGCGTGTAGTCGCCCGGGTAGTTGGTGCTCTCGCGTACCAGAAATAGGCCTGTCTCTGGAGGGTAAAGGAGCCGCTCAGCCTGCTCGCGGGTGATCTTCCCGTGGAACCAACTGAGAGTAGACCAGAGAGGAGGACATAAGATTAGGTGCAGTAAAAATAATTGCCATTCCTGATGGTGGGTTCTGTCATGCAAATAGAACACTACTCATCTCTACTAGTATACATGGCCAATGCAGAGTCAAGCCTTAGTTACCACAGCAACAGGGTGCAGATCTACGCAAGTTTTCCCATTAGCAAGGAAAAGAAGAAAAGGTCCCATAAAGAGAGCAAAAGCATGGATTGTATTTTCACTGGTGGAGACAGCACTTCTTCATTAAGTCACTGAAATAAATGTCAATTATCGTAGCCCATTGACATTAAGTGAAGAAAAAGAATGAGAGCCCTCATGAAAACAGCCTAGTCAAATTTGCTTGATTGCGTAATTTCAGACTTGATGAGTGGGCAGGCACTCCAGAGAACCAATTAATTGTACACAAACTTTTAAAAAGTCTCTTGTAAAATATGTGTACTATTAATAGGAGATTAGGATTTGCCAATGAAAGAGTCACTTGCCGGGGCAAAAAGCAGCGTTAGCCATAACAGAGTCCGTCTGTGAGTCATGACTGGTGAACTGGTGGCAATTTACTGGCACTAATTGATTTAGTCCGTTTATTGTGGCTGCTCGCATCCGTCTCTCCTTGTTGTTGGCATCCGCTTGCAGACAGCGGAAGGGTTTGTGGCAAAGCAGCTTAATGCGTTTCAATTTGATGAGATCATGGCAGGATGCCTGCCCGGTGAACGGTGGATCCTTAACAAGCAATAATCCTCAGGCAAGGGGGTTTATAGTCCACAGAAATATGGATTTTGTGTGTGTGTCTGTGGCTTAATTTCTTTTGATTAATTTGCAGGGATATGAGCTATTAAACCTATTCCATTTAAAAATGTTAAAATGTTTGTAATGTAAGATGAGTGGTAGGCAACAAACGCCCCACAAGGGCATTTGAATTGCTCCACCATGCTATTCTAAAAAACTAATTTAAAAAAAACCTCTATAGAACTGTTAACTGAAATTTCAACTTGTGACTTGTGCATGCAAACACTTTCAATGCGCACGATTTGACTGCTACTGGGTTTAAAAAATAATCTAGGATAATACTTTGAGTAAAAAAGGTTATCCATCATGTAAACTGTCAGCAAAATATGAGAAAGGCCAGCAAAGTTCCAGGACTGGTGTCACTAAAGACAAACAGGTAATATTTAAAATCCATACTACAAGTTTTTCCCTTCATAGTAATTCCCCTGGAGACTGTTTCAGCCTTCTCTGCCGTGCCTTCGTGCACTTCTGCAAGGATTCTCTCAGGATCTTATGCAGCTCCGTTGTCACAACTACCTTGAAGTTGTCCACATCTTCAAAACCGGATCCCTTGGTGGCTCCCTTGAGCTTGGCAAAGAGGAAAACAATTTACACATGCCAGGTCAGGTAAGATGGGAGTTTTCTCCAGCATTGCGGTGTTCTCTGCCAGGATGTGTCCAATACTCAGCCCATTGCGAGCAGGCACGATGTCATGATAAAATAACTACGAGTTGTCCTGCCATAACTCACTGCCTCTTCTCACGCACTGAAAAAAACAAAGGCCGCAGGATCTCGTTGTACAAAATAATGTTGGATGATCGTCTGGCTCAAACTAAAGGGGAACATTGGTAGTTATAATTTGTGACACCAATGCTGGAACTTTCCTGTCACACCTCATAATAGGAACATCCTTGGGAAAATACATACTCAACATTAAAAAAAGAAACTGGTTGTAAAACCAGTTAAAATTGAATACAGATGAGGTAAAACTAATTTACAGGGTGGGCCAAAAGTTCATATACAGTTTTAAAATTTTCTCATTTTATTACACTTGCGTTTTTTCCCCCTGGCAGCTGCTTGTACTTTCTGACCTTCTCCTTCCTTCACTCAAGAGTTGCTTTTTACTCTTGCATCTTCACTTCTAAACGTCTTGAACAAAAAAACAACTTCTCCTTCCTTACTTTGTTCCTACCTTTCCTTCTTCCTCTCTGACCTCTTTCGTGCCCTCAGACAGGTTTTTTCACTGGCATATTTTCTTTTGATTCTGCCTTACTTCTCTCAGACATTTGCATTCTTCTTTCCATCGCTTAAACTGCTTTAGAATCCAATTTTTTTATTCTTGCCTCTGATTATGGCATTATTCACAGTACCAGCGAAAAAACTAAAATAAAACAGAAAATAATTAATCAAAAAATAAAAGTGTTTGCCTTTGTTGTCCACCCTTTATAATCATGAATCCAGGAAAGGTCAATCAAATCCAGCATCAGCTTTCCTTGCAGCCGCCATATGGGCAGCGGGTCTGTGTGTGTCTAACTAAATGACTGTGTTTCCCAATGGGTCTCATCTGAGTGGGTCAGGGGACCACAGCTGAAGCCATTATGCAACACAGATGAGATCAGAGCGCTCTTCAAAAATATCTGCCAGTCATAAGCCAATCAACAAGTTGCCGTGGCGGAAACAATGCTAAACAACTTTTCTCATAGGAAAAATAATATTAGGTCAATTCATCTGTGTCCACTATAGTCCAGTCTTACTATATTTAGTTGTATGTACTTACTGTGAAGATAACTTAGTTTTACACTTGTATTTGTTAGTCAGGTTTATCATCACTGCGGCATGGTGGGTGTAATGGTAAACGCGTCACAGTCCAGAGGCTGTGGGTGTAAATATTGGCTCAGGCCCTCCTGCTTGCGTGGGTCTAACTCCAGCTACTCCAGTTTCCTCCCACAACCCGAAATCATTGTTGTTAGGTTCACTGACTAAATTGTTCATAGTTGTGAATGCAGGATTTAATGGTTGTTTGTCTAATTGAGTAGTGTGACTGGCAACTTGTCCTTACTTCACTCGACCCAAGGCGAGCCCCAGCCCACTTGCCACTCTAACGAGGCCAAGCGCCATGGAAATGATGGATAGATGGTTATCACACTTTTTCTCTTTTGCCTTCAATAGTCTCAAAGAATTACAAAGACAACAAAAATAGATGAAATTACACCAAAGCGCAGCACAATATGAGGTTTTAAACTCCCATGTTTTGTTTGATTTTTGGGCCATTTATTTAAAAAAAAAAAACAACAACTGTGACCTTTGGGAATAAGTAAACAGAAAGTTGGACTGAAGTGGAGCAATAGGATGTTTGTTGCCTGTGTCGTCAATCAGTAATGTTTGTTATGTAACAACCCATGACCCAATGACCCAAAAGTGAAACGCTGCCGTCTGTGACGCTCATGACGGGTGCAAAGGGGTCACAGAAGTGGCGGTCTGGTTGGAGATTGTTTTATGGATCAACAAATGAGACATGGTGTCTGGTGTGGAGTCAAAATACTGTTTGTGTGTCCATTTCTGCCTTATTTCTCATTTGCATACATCTCTTGTCTCATGTTCCCCTTTTAGAAATGCTTCTCTCACACACCCCGGCCAGAGTTAAGGTGTTACGACTAGTTGCTTTTACACAATAAGGCCACTTTAACGCTTGCTTTTCTTTTCATAGAGGCTGAAAAATTAAGTTGTTCACTTTTGAAGGAACATCAGCAGTTCCACCCTTAGCACTAACATTCGTCTTTGGGCACTTACGGCATGAGACTGAGTTTCCCTCCTGATTTGACTCCTTCCCTCTTCTGGACATAGTTTGCTGGAATGGTTCCCTCTCTGCCCACGATGTTCCTCGCTTTGTACCAGTTTGGATCCTAAAGACAAACATTTTCTTCAGGTGACCGTAACAAACAGGATAGAGATAGCGGACGCCTGGTTACCCTGGTGACTCCGATGATGGTCAGCACATCTCCTTTGCAGAAGGGCAGGTCCTGTTCGTTTGCCGTCTGGAAGTTGTACTTGGCTACGCACTCGGAGCCTGTTGACCACGGCGCCTGCAACACAAAACGGAAGATCAAGGCATCAGTACCAACGTACAAACCTGTTCCATGCCTCCAAGTGGCTAACTGCTACTGACAAACAGGCAAGCACTAAAAGCACTGAAATTGGGTCATAAATGGGTCTTCCCATGTGATAACCCAAAACATACTTCCAGTGCAACAAAGGGGTGTCTCAAGTACAAGCATATCAAAGTCATAGAGTGGGCTAATCAGTCTACACATCTTAAGACAAAAGAAAACTGGTGAAGTAGGTTGAAGCATGGCATTTCCAAGTGGCAGTCAAGAAACATTAAAGGCTTCACTTTTTTTAAATGCTAATTTTCAATCTATAAAAGTAAAATACAGACATTAAAACAAAGAATGATGACGTAAAATATACAAAATTGCATTCCAAGTCCAACTAAATTGGTTTAAAACAAATATCCATGTGGACTACGCTTGTGTCAGAACAGGTATGATGTGATATTGACTTACGTGAATCCCAGACATGATGAGAGGAAGTGTGCAGCAGGAGTCCTCAGGCAGGTAGCGCTCACTGTTCAGCTGGTACCATCAGAGCTGCGACATGAACAAAGGCAAGTGTTAAGATGTGCGCTCAATCACGTGTAGTCATTCGGAGAAACCATGAATATTAAATAAAATTAATTTAAATTTGGTGTAGGCCAAAAACATTACCCAGTACTACTTTGGCAATGTACGACTCCAGAAATCTACCAAAAATGGCTTTGCTCCCAACCAAAATGGCCAACTTCCTCTTCAATTTCAGGCATGGATCTTTGTGTGCATCCTGTTATGAAAGATGTGCCCACTCAATTTCATGTTGATCGATGAAAGCGGTGTCAGGGGCTGTTTCTAACTTTTTCTAAGTTTCTGACTTAGTTCTTGGGTTGTTGTGTAGGGGATCTCTAGGTATATTTTACGAGAAATTAAAAAAATACCCCAAATTATTCAAAGCTGTTGACTTGGAGAATGAGATGGATTCAAACAATAAGCTGGGGTCATAAAAAACGCACACACCTGGGCCTGTGATGCCGGGCATTACAATTTCCTAGAAATGTCGTACAGGTGATCATTTGGCAATGCAAATGCAATCAATAACATAATCGGTGTCACGACATTAGTTAGCAATAAAAACCTATTTAAATGTAATTTGAGCAAATTTGTTATTTCAAAAGTGTGTATTAACTGATAGATAGCACTTCAAATTAATCAGTACCAGAGAAGAAGAAGTTCTTAGTCTCGAAAGTTTTATGACCCCTGTTATAAAGCATCTTGCTTGCGATCAGTCAAGTGAACAGGAAGTTGCGAGTCAAACGAGAAGGAGGAAGTCATACAAGTCATATTTTCCATTGCTCTGCATGAAGCGGGGAGGGGCAAACAAGAGTATCCGTACGCCACAAACTAAAGCAATGCTCTCTTTAAAGTAGTTTGCAAGTCTCGATGAGCATGACGCGTTCCCTGGAGAGGTCGACAACGGCGCTCTTGCCACCACATCCTGTGTTGACACAGGAACTAGCCTGCTTGCAGTCATTTGCCGATAACAGCTGCGTATTAGCCCAGGCCAACCCCCTCGAGTCATCCACTCACAACCACATTGTAAGGCCAAAGACTGCTATTCTTAACTGTCGCCGCTCTGAGAAATGCCTTAAGAGCCATTCAAGCACATCACGCAACATGCTGCTCAAGCATCACGCTCAACTCAGTCAAGTGCTATTCAGCAAACTCCTTCCTTTCTTGGAGGAGAATGCAAAGACACACCATTGTTCACTTGGTATCACGACCCTCACACATGTATGGAAATCATATTCATAAGCGTAAATACTCTGATAGTTTCCATTTCATAATCGTACCATACAATAGGTGATGGACCAACACTCAAAAACATACAAATGTATGCTTTATAATATCAGGCTAATACCCTTTTTATTTTTATTTCAGTTTTTTATCATTTATTATAATTATGTAAAAAACATTTTTTTTTCATTTTGTTTTGCATGTGGCCTGAGCGACCTTAATAAATTGACATTTTTTGACCCATTTAAAAGCGTATTAGGGGCACTTCAAGATTTTTATTGGAGTGCTCCTGCAGTAGAGTATAATGCAACTTCTGGCGCATGATGGATGCTCAACACGAGGAGCCACATGCCCGATCAACTCCTACACCAACGTGGTAATTACCTTTAAACATTTGCTATAATCCTTTCTTCACAAGTATGCTCTGATTGTCAACACAGGGCCACGTGGAGTTCATGTTAAGAGATGCTCCCCATTAAGAGGTTCTTTCATTATGAAAGAATGAGTCATCTCAGGGCCCATCTCTAAACGTCGTCTGACACACCAACGTAGGTGTTATGCAACTTTAATGCAGTCCTTGTAAGACTGTCGTTATAAAAAATAAAACGCTACCAGAATGCAGTGATTTTCAGCCAAAGGTGTCACATGGAACTTCCTTAGTCCAATGTTTCTGGTAGGAAAAAAAGACTCTATACTGGTTTAAAAAATTACATTTGGACTGCCACAAGAAATGATAGATAATCTCATGAAAGCCCCACAAGTTCTCAATTCAGTGGTCGTCAGCAGTGTTATTAGGGCTGGTCGATATGAGCTAAAATTCATATCATGGTAATCAGTATAATTTGAATAGTTTACGGTGAAGATATAAATGGCAATTATTACTAGAAGCCTGACACAAAGTAAAACAGTAATGCCATTCAATCGTGCATTTTGTTTGCTAAAATCTGAACTTTTTCATTTTCTTTTACTAACCAATAGCATTTTTTTTTTATGAAAATGCTGAATGGACGATGACAACTGCAAATAATTGGGGTGGCTAATACTTGAAACTGAAGCACTACAGTTAAGCGTTGGCATATAGGCAATAGGCAGTTCTACATGAGATGTTGATGCACAAAGTGACATACTGTACATACACAGGCACAAACATTTGTAACAGCCTGGTTTTACTTGGACATGAATGACAATCACTTCCTCCTTGGTATCAAAATTTATCGCTACTCATTGTGACGTTGTCATGGCAATTCGAGTGATGCAACAGCCCTCTTTATTGAAGGAGCACTTCCCAAAATGCCTAAAATAGAATAGTGTGCGCTCAATCATGCCCGTGAGCTCAAACTAACCAAACCACAGCAATCCTATGGATTAAAGATGTGATCGTGTTCCTATGGCTGTGTTGCCATTTACACTGCACATCTGACAATGATATACTGGCCGCCTCGACCCAGGCTTAAGATCTTTCACTATCAGCCAAAGATGGACATAAGGCTTAAAAAAAAGGAAAAAAATAAAATAAAATAAACTTACATCAAGATTTTTTCCACAAATCATATAAAATCCAATTTCAGATTGTAATATTTTTTCCCTTCAATTATGGGAAAAGGCAAATTACAATTGCAGTTATCCTGTAAGCAAATGCATGCGAGACAGCAGTGTTGAAGTGATATTTCTCGTTTGGTCTGAGGTTCTGAAGCCAGCATCATAAGAAAAAGAGTACGAGTGATAGCGCACCCTCTCTCCAGATCCCTCACAGTCTTTTATATGCAGAGTCAAACAAGTGAAGCAGGCAACCTCAGCAACAAGGAAGGCACATACCTCGGGTAAAAGGTTAAGCAACGTATACTCTAAATGGTAGGGATGAAATGATATCCAAACATCACGATACAATATTATCACGAATCACGATATGAAGGTCACAATACGATAATTATCGCGTTATTGTGGGGAGGTTACAAAAAAAGTCATCAAATTACTTATTTTTAAAAGAGCTCATACTATAAAACACCCACACGCAATCTTGTGCTTTTGTACATTACAGCAATGAAAATTATTATAACTATTATATATACAAATATGTAAATATAATATATATATTGAGGCACTTATTTGCTAATGCAAGCACACTGAGTTCTTACAAATATTGACTCACAAGCATATTATGTTCCCCTTCATCTGACCATTAGCATGGATTTTAAACAAAGAAGTGCCAAAACATGCCTTGTGAACATTAAACGGCACTAAAAAACTAGCCACGAGAGGGTGCTAAAACTGCACAAATGGAAATCAACAGTGTACAAATGTGCTGCTTTTAATATCGTGACATGACGACGATGATATATTGTGGCAGTTTTAATATCACGATATTGCCATTATCGTTACATCCCTAGTAAATGGGCCAGTCCATGTCTTTGGCAATGTCCAGTGTTATTCATTCTGCAATTGCCTTTCGCGCTCTTTCTTGTCCTAACAGCAAACAATGTGAAAATGAACTACGGATGGTGGTAAAAAATAAAATAAAAATCTTCCTGACAAATAAAATCTAATTATTCAATAAAATTACTCAATAACACGCCCTAGATGGACATTTTAATAAAATTTCCATGAATGTTAAATTTTTTTCAAGGTATGTGATTGTGAATAGCTAAAAAAAATCTAATATACAACTAGGTACAATTGGGCACTTAAAGCTGCAGAGTAAATCATACCTAAAAACACAAAGGCATATTTACATTCCACAGCCAAAGAATCTCAGGGCTAAGTTTTTTTTTTTAAAAAGCTGATTGCTGCTCCATCAGCTTTTTATCGTTGGTGTAAATAAAAGCCCCAACAGCAAGATGACCAGAGAGGGCTTACCGAGAAAGTTATTGTCCGCTACTAAAACCAGAGCGACAAAACCTCAGGCATCTGGGGCGATGCGAAGCACACTTTATTTATACTGTGCCTCTTCCACCGCAATGAGCTTCAGCGCGCACACAGTGACGCAATCGAAACACAGAATAACAACATAATACGGGTAAACAGATTTTAGACAGGCTTCCTCTTTATTTGCTGTTTGGCCCAGATACTTATGAATAAAAGTCCCACATTGTCCTGAGGGAAATCTAATTTATTAAGACTCAATTAAACAACAGCCGCAAGTTCACTTCACTCAGCAAAAGGACACCATTATGTATATCACCAGTCAACAACATTCCTCACGAATCCCGTGTTGTGAGAGTGAAATGCCATACAAGCCCTCTGGATACTGCATCAACATCTTACTTTGTAGTCCCAATGACCTTGATTTTTGACCGCCACATTTTAATGAGCTATTTACCCGAATGCAAACATATAAAAGGGCCTCCAGGGCTTCTTTACGCTGTTGTATAATATCAGAAGAACAGTGTGACTGCAGCAGAAGAGTAATATGAAAATGTGACCTGGTAAGCATGCAAATGTAGTTTCTTTACATTCTCTGCAAGTGAAGTGTCACTTCAATGCATCTCTTTCAACTGTGTGTCATTTTTTCTGCCGGCAACTGTGACCACACTTAAGTAAATGGGTGAATCTGACAGTTTCCTTGTCTTTCTGACAAGATTGTAATTATGTTGCCATCACATTTGTTAGTCGGTGAATGTGATTAAGAGAACACATTTTGGTGATTTGGGGTACATAACCCATTTCAATTTCTTTGGGATACAGTAAAGGGTGCATCAAGGCATGAGACAGCCTACCAATAAACAGAAATAAAGTTCACATTGTCAGTTACCATTTAAAAATGTTATTAGTACTACTACTGAACCCCCCCCCCCCCCTCCTTTTTTTAATATATTTTTTTAAATCACATTTGCCTAACTAATGGGCAACAATTTGGATATTTAAAGCTCTCAACAGAAATTAGGTGGCGAGAGAGGTGCATGGAAAGGCCTGTAGAGACCTCTGGAAGGGCAGAGTTGACAAAGATGTAAATAACGGAGGACGGTGAGATGTGACTACAGTTGTGTGCCTGCCATCTGCCACATGAAAAGTTGGTCTTAATGTGTTTCATAAGGTAGACCTTTCTATGTCGCAGAGCTCTAGTGTGTGATACAAGTATGGTTCAAATTGTTAATAAGGGCAGTTATAACTATTTGGGAGGATATCTATCTATTATTTACTATTTTTTTGCTATTCGCGTCAGGTTTAGCATATAAACGGCTCACTGCACATATTCGTATGGGAGGTCAAAATGAGTAAAAATATCCTGATGTGGAAAAAGAAAATAAACGGGAAGAAGCTCACATCCTTTCTTTTGCGTTTAATCCCGAGTGACCGCCTCCTATCTTTGTACAAGCAGACAGGTGGGCTGACAGACAGACGGCGTGACGTCAGGGAGCAGTGGGCTGCTCTGACTCTCGCTTGCGTTGGACAACAAAAGCAGGCAGCAGGAAGTGGAAGAAAGAAAGGAAGAGGGGGCGCGGGGAGGCGAAAGGGCCTGCGACGGCTAGGCAGAGGGGGAGGAAGGGTGATGCTGGGCGATGGCGACTGCTTATTGTTTGAGCTTGAGCGCTGTGCTTCGGAGTCTCAGTGCGGACTAACAGAAACACACACTCTACAGCTCTGGCTATTTATATCCTCTCTCAATCCACATAGGCAAAGGCAGCCTGCACCCGCTTTTATCAGCACATACATTATGGAGATGTTGATGTTAAATTAAAGAGTCTGTCTGCTCTGATTGCCTGCCTTTGAATGACTGATTTA
Source organism: Leptonotus elevatus (assembly GCF_054856555.1). Classification (NCBI taxonomy): domain Eukaryota; kingdom Metazoa; phylum Chordata; class Actinopteri; order Syngnathiformes; family Syngnathidae; genus Leptonotus; species Leptonotus elevatus. The sequence goes on along the minus strand of NC_141241.1, from coordinate 7,177,802 downwards.
TTTATTTATTTCCAGGAGGATTCCCACACACTGATAGTAGTATTCCTGATGCACGTTGTTTCTTCAAAGACTTTGCACTGCTTTAGGATATTTTTGAAGCTGTTTAAAGGCCTTTTCATACTGCACTTAGCAAGGCACAGCGCACTGTTGATGCTGTAAGGGCGTGACGACGGGACGCCGAGTTACATGCATTTGCTGTTTTTGCTAATGCTAGATTTTTGTTATTTTTCATATAACTCTGCGAAAGTGTTGAGGGTGGCTATGGAGAGGAGTCATGTTTCCTCTGGAGGATGCAACAAGCTTTCGGCATGACTTGTATACCTGTGTTTGTTACACGTCACCTATTCAAAGTATTTCCAAATAAGAGAGGTTGGTTTTTTTTGCCAAAAGTTATTCTGCGTTGCCCATATTTTCGTGCTTGTCAGTCAATTTGACGCAAACTAACTCAATTTCTGCTTTATCATCTAAGCTGCTTACAGACATATGGGAATAGAGTGGGTGCGTTACTATGCATCCTACTTGAATATGGAATATGTTTGGCTGCTGTATCCATGTAGAACAATGCCTGCAACCAGACCAGAAGAGCAGTATCTGATCGGCTATACAGCCCGCCATACATATATACGTGTGTAATCTTAAAATGGATTTTTGACTTCTAATGTCTTCAATGGCAGCGAGTTAATTGTGTCACTACTGTATATTGGAGTGCTATTTTTTTCATTAAAAAACCATGGCTAATAATTACGTTTTTTTCCCCCGAGGCTGGAACTGATTAATGGCATTTACGTTCATGTCAATGGGGAAACACAATTTGAGATATGGGTGTTGAGTTACAAGCATGATCAAGAAACAATTTAAAACCATATCTCACGGCACCACTGTAAAGATAGAATAGATGGACAGCACCTGACAACCAATTTATTGAATGCTAGGATGCAGTGTCCATTGTCAGCCATAAAAAACTTCACAAAAGTCACAAATATTCTACCCTGGTGACACATGCAAACATAGATGAGTGTGTCAAAAGAACATTGGGTAGTAGTTTGGAGGTGACAAATTGTATGTGTGTGACTGTTTGGCTGCCTCATCTCCTTTGGTAGCAACACATGACAAGTCTTCCATTGAGGCCGCGGGGAAGAGGAGGGAGGCAAAGCGCATGCACACAGAGAGACAAAGAACGTCATTAGCAGCAGACACAGTGGGGTGCGAGCACAATATGTCAGCCCCAAATCTCTTTTAATAAAGAGATGCATTCAGCACCAATGACACCATGGAGAAACACCCACGTTGTGACTAGGAGGAGGAGAGGCACACTGGCAAAAATGGGAAACGAGAATAAAGAGATGGTTCATCTCTCAAAGAGGAGGGAATCATATTTGGCTCAGAAGTCATATTCCACTGATTATATGGCTGCTCTGAAGGACACCAAGTGAGACTTCTAATGATCGCAGACAATGTCCAATGGTATGCACAGTTACCATTAAAGCAAGTTGCTCAAAAGACGTTTAAATGGTAAAGCTATCGCCAGTTTTTATTCCCAATGATTCACAAAAACTTTTGTTTTGCTCTTTACATGTTGCTAAAAGCCATGCCATGAGTCAAATGTCTTACGTTTTAGTATTTTATAAAAAGAAACACGAAAGGGCAGCAAGATTCTGAGCAGTCGGAATGTCAATTCTTAAATCACATTTCCATTTAAAGGGAATGCATCGCATGAAAGTGGTTTAATTGTTTGTACAGAAATAGTTGGGCCTCTGGAATGCCTCCCCATCCATTAAGAGTGAAACAAATAACTCTTGTTAGTTGCTCATTTATAAAAAAATAAAAAGCCTGAGCAAGCCATTCTGAATTATGCTTAACTGTGAAACCAACAGCACGATCATTTACAGTACGATCATTTACACAAACTTTTTGAAACACTGCCGAGCCAAAGCCAAAAAGTGAAGCACGTCAGCAATGAGATTTGTTGTACATACGTTAGCGTCAAATACTTGAATCTTTGGCAACGGTGTTGACATGGGGGCAGAGGTATTTGTGCTTGGCTACGCGTCCGGGTCATGCGGCAAATGTACATATCCGCGAACATTCATTGATAAATGTAATTCGGCCAACTAATGATAAAGTGCTGCCTCAACTAGTGAATATATCGTCCATGTTTTTGTCTAAATGAGAGGTCACTGCTCTGTTCCACTGCTCGAATACAAGTAGCCTAGCTCCACACCTGTCATCACGGTGGGGAAAAAACTCTGAAATCTGAAAATTATACTCCGTCTCAATACACCCCACAGTGGAAGTGGGAGGTGTAATTAGCGGTTCATATCGTAAGAAAAGACCTTCACCCCAAACATGCTAATTTGAGTATGGTTCTAAAAAACATCTTTGTGCTTATGATTAAATTATGTCACAGGTGCATTAAAATACCTGGGGATAGTTTAAAATTGTAGGAAAAAGTCATATGTATTGTTACATTAAAAATACCAACAATGTCATAGATGAGCAAAAACATTATGCTGCTCTCAGTGTTCTTATATTGGGTAAGATCATTTTTAATTTGGCTACATGTGAACAACTTTTTTTTTTTAACAAATTGAGGAGTTCAATAGTCATACAATTACACAATTTACACCGATGCCAATCATGGCGATTACACAGGAAGATTTTATATGAGTTACTTTTCACAATGGCCACACTAGTTAAAAAAGGAAAAGCTGGAGGTTGGGTTTTTAAGACGACGAATAGCAAGGACTGGTTGGCGTTGTGGTATCTGCCCACCGCACATTTATCGACAGTCATGCTTCGGCTACAATGCCAGCCATGAATAATGGAACTTGCGTCACGCTATGCCAGGACTTTAAATTATTCATTTTTGTGCGCAGACGATTATCAGCGCTCAGTGTGGGGCACTCATCCCCCCGTGGTCCACACTGCATACATACACTTTCTCATGCACGCTTACTTATACTTAGAAAACAAGAAGTGAATTACTGTGAGGACGCATTCTCTTGCATCCAGGAAGTGAATCCATTCGACCATACATGTCAAGCAGAGGACTTTGGCTTTTTATAGTTTGTGGATTACTAATTATTGCTGCTAACAAACAAAAACTGTTTCAGAGGGACTTGAGATAAAAAAAAGAAGAAGTGTTTGGCTCCTAAAATGTGCAATAGATGAAAGAGAAAAACTTTTTACAATAGTGAAACCCCCCTGAGATGAAGGTAATGAGGCCAACAGTTTCTTTTCACAGGCTACGATTAGAGAATGTAACCTAATTATCTGGGAGAGAACTGCCTAAAACATCTACCACTTTATGATAGCTTCTATGGAGCATTTTCATGTCAGGGGTTTAAACGCAAAGGCTTGTTTTGTCATTGTGCCCTGACGGTATGCACTTTTCTCAACAATTAGGAGTCCCATGATATGTACACTGTCATGAAAACATGGCTGTGGAATGAACTAAGTGTCGTAATTACTGTGGCTATTGTCACAAGTTGTGGATTGGTTTCTGGTTTGGGGTTTATATGGATGGAGTTTGCCCCAAAATAGGTAAAAATCAGAGGACAAACAGTCGTTGGGCTGTGTTGCCGTTAAGTGATATAACTAGTACATCACAATTACAGTTTTGGTATTAGCATCTGACAGTTCGTGATATGCCACATGCTGCCAATGCTTGTATACTTAAACAACATACAGCAATTGAACCAAAAATTCATGCGAATTTGCTGACGAATGAAAGCACTGTGATTGGCTTTAAATCATGAGTTCCGATCTGGGGCTGATACTAACAGGCTTACAAAAAGTCTGTTAAAATACTAGGTTTTTGTAATAATTTACATTTCAACATGCATTTGGGAGATTAAGTATGTTTTTGAAAAATGCAGCCGGGGCTGGATGTTTTTCTTCTCTTACCCTGTAGCCCAGACATATGAAGAAGACTTGAAATTGTTGTCACATGTTCTAAAAAGCTAATACTTGCCAGGAATTCCTGTACTTCAATATCAATCAAAACTAATTGTGATCATTATTGTTTCCATAATTGCCCAGCTCTAGTAAATATGTATTCAACAATGCCCGACACTCACTTCTTTTGGCATGTTGTATTAAGGTTTGTTTGAGTTCTGTATCAGAGGAACAGGCTGATAAATTACTTCTGTTACTGTACTGCTCTAATGTAGCAATATTCCAAGATCCGTGCGGAAAAAGGCTTGCCCGTGATAAAGCACTTAATGGAAGCGCTTGCATGCTTCCCTATTGTTAAATATTCCTTCTGTTTATTAACAACAATCAAACTCAAACAAGATTGAGTATACACACGGGGTTATATCATGTAGCTGCTCTGGCTAAACAACAAACCTTGTGCTGGTGCATGCTGGGATGCTGGATCCGTATACTGATGTGGGGAGGGATTGATTGTGCAGGCATTAGACATTAGCAACTACGGGGAAATCAACAGGTGATTTATCAAAATACCACATTCAATGAACCTTGCAGAGCATGCCAAAAATAATAAAGAAAAATAATAAAAGGAAACAATGACTGATGATGATCAACCTTGTGTGAAACGGTTCTAAGTTGGGATTCTCTGAAACCAGTGGGCGTTGCAAACGACTGCTGCTTGTTGCTCTGCTCAACATGATGACCGCCGGTCAGCTCGCCAGCAGGCGTGGTAGAAAAAGCCCTCGTAGCCGTCAAGTCGGGGGGAGCAGGGGAGGGATACGACTGACCAGACGCTGGCACAGATGGAAAGAAGCCTAGGCGAATTAGCGTCCAAGATGGCTACCACAATGCTGCCATTCTACTGCACGATGAGGAGGACAGCGATGAGGGTCTTGAGTAGGGGGTCTGGCGCTGCGACCGATCAGCAAGAGAGCGCGGCATTGTGATACTTAAGTGTCGAAAAGCACTTCTGAACAACACAGTCAAGGCTACACATTCCAAATATACCAAGTTGTACACCATCATAAAAACAACTAGATGGATAACAAAATGCAAATTGCCTGGACAATTTATTCAAAAATCCAATTGAACTCTACCATACAGCCTAAGATACTAATAATAACCACAAACAAGTGTATATGTACAATCAAATGTTAATATTAAAATGGCTGCCAAGGGGTTCAAGTGAAACTGGTTAGCTGCATACAGACAGAGCACACTGTTCAAATCAAGATCAGATCTGGATAGAGCGTGTTGTTCCTTTGAACACAAACTACAAACCCCAATTCCAGTTGAGAAGTTGAGTCATTGAGTAAAATGTAGATAAAAGAAGAATACAATTATTTGTGATTTTTCACCTTAAGTCTATGCAGACTGCAAAGTTGAATATTTTTATTATTTATGTACTGTATTATTGTTTACTTCTATGTTGCCACTGCCTGGTGGACGGCTGGACGCTTGTGAAGTTGTTTATGTGCATTTTGGCCATTGGCAGATGCAGGTTGTCTTTTGTGAATGTCAACAGCCCTATCGGGGTGCGTCTCTTATACAAAAAATACAAACATTAAATCAGAATTGGGCACTTGTAATGTGTTTCGTGGCTTAAAGTTTAAGGATTAAATTTACAAAAACAAGCCTTTTCAGTTTTGCATGAAAGAACTAAATGGCCCAAATGACCATTTTGATTTTGATTTGAGCGTACGGTACTAACCTTATGAAGGCTTTGTCAACTTATCATGCAGTCACAGACATATCTTCTTCCCTGTCGTCATTTTAAATGTCACTCTATTCAGTGTCATTCACACCCGGACTGCTAATTGCAAAGGCGAGTTGTGTAATCAAGTGATGGTAAAGGCTTCACTTACATCAACTCTGTGCTTTGAACGGTCTCCCTGAAAGCCATGTGGAGCAGAGCCCAGCCCAGCTTAGGTGCTCAGCAGGGGGGTAATGGATCCTCTGTGTGTACGCTCAACACTCATTTGATACCCAGCCAAAGTCTGCTGACCTCAACACAAAGAACGCGTTCACTTCATCGCACCACCACTCTGCTCAAACCCCAACACCCACCCCCCAACCCGGCCTGTTTTCTATGCTGTGTCCGCTGTGCCTTTAAACACCACAAGAGCAAGGATTTAGCATTTGATGCAGGTCCAAATGCTATAGTAACACTTAGGAGCGACAGGACATATCAGATGGTTAAAGACTACTCTGCATGGAGGCCTATATCACTCTGCTCGGACATCGTTTGGGTTTATTTACTTTATGGCCGCCTCATGTGGAATGATAGAAACTGTAAACCAGACTATCCACCGATCTGATCTACCAGTATTTCACATGTTATGCACATTTCGTGATCAACCGTAATGAGTGCATTCCTGAGCGAATGACATCACTGATCGGATCCATGAATTCTGACATTACAGCCGCAGCGCTTCCCACTTATACCTTTATTTGTAGCGCGCCACCACTGATTGATTTGGGTGCTACCTGTCAATATGGAACCGATGCATTAATTGTATTTTGCTGCACTGAGATTGTGCTGCTGTGCTGCTAGTGTGTTCCTGCTCATTGATACCACTGCTTTCTATTCTGGTACAATACTGTAAATACAGTGCCTCAAATGACTCAACTATCAAAAGTACCGATGTTACATTTTGATAATCAATCTAAGTGCTATCAGAGGCATTAACAGTTTAAACATTTACAACAGTTACCCAAGTGATCGATGGGATAATCGATTCTAAAAAGATTTGTTTGTGACAGCACTATCACAGACACATATTTTTTTAGCTTATAGTTTGCCAGGTCTCTTGTGACATTACTGTGTGTGTGTGGCATTGGAGGAAATGTGTGTGAAGTGTATTGCCCAAGGACACAACGACGCATGACTCGGGGAGAGCGGGGATCGAACAGCCAACTTTCAGGTTACTGGACGATCGTCTCTACACCCTGAGCCACGTCTATGTCTAATGATATATAGGTGGAATGTGTACAAATGTGCCTTCATACTTCGCCAGCAAGCGATATAGTAGCTGTACATTTCAAATGTAGAAGAAAAACATTATGAATGTGCCAAGATCAACATTCTACCAGATACAACAAAGGTAATATTACAATTGCTTTATCCTGAGCACAAAACAAGTACCAGACAATATTTTCAGCGAATAACAGAGAGGTCCAAAAGAAACAAAAATTTTAATATGTGAATTTGCAAATGCCAAACCGTGAAAATGCAGGCTTTCAGCCAGCAACTTCACACATTAAATGCGGACAAATGGTATTTAAAACACATAGCCACAGAATTGCCGTACTCCACATTTCTAATGCGACCAGGTAACGTGTGAGTGATGGACAACGAGTGGATGCACCTTGTTCGCAAGTACCCTCCACTCTGCATGCCAACGAGGTTTGTGCGGCGCAGCGGAGCATGAAACAAAGCTCGAATCCAAACTGCCAAACAAACATTAATAAAGATGACCTCGCAGCCAAACACATTTCCCCCCCAAATGTGTTCGGGCGAGGCCTTTTGAATTCCCCACTCACTGCACGTCAATCACGGTGGCAGCACAGCAAAGAATTCAAGTGCAAGACTCGACAGATGAAACGTCTCAACATGGCGTAAACGTGACGACTCAGTCGACCTGGTAAACGTAGATCAACCTTACATACTTTTAAAGCCGGGCCAAAGAAAACTGTGGCCCAGCTTTAACATAACAAAACATAAATTCCCACACCAAACCTGTGTAGCTGTATCTCTATGTACACACAAGTGCCCAACCATAAAATAACCGTCTGGCTGCACAAGGCCAGTACGTTTATATGGACTTCAGTCACTTCAGTATTGCAATAGAAGCAGGGTCCTCCATTAAGAATGTTTTGGGTGGTGGCCCACCTGCCAGAACGGGTAATGGCCCTGCCTGTATATAATTCATATTATATATTATATTATTCATGATTATAATACGGTGGGCTTCAATTATTATTTCATATTTAGCATATTATACTATATTATTTAAGCCTTTAATACAGTATTAATTGTAGTTAGAACTTTGTCACATAATGGCCAGAGGCCACAAGTCAACATCGGTATTCAACAAATGTTTCACACGTCAAAAATAATTTCCAGGTGTCCTCATGAAAGGTCTGACGTAAACAAAGGATGAAGGGATACAGTACAATTCCATTGGCACATTCTGGCTAAAGTTTCAAATTTGGGGGGCTGTTGGGTCACATGCAAATGTTGCACAGAAGACAGATCTACCGAAATGGCTGTCTCTTGCCATTTAACTGATGTGATGCCACCGCCGTGTGTGTGTTTTTTTTTAATCGCAAGATATATATAAGCATGTATACTGTAAGCTTATTTTACCTCCAGTTTTAGCAGAGTTCCCCCCATGTTTTACAGTACACAGTGCTGATTTCCTTCCACACTTGTGTGAGTTAAGACAACAAAAAATGAGAGGAACATCGGCCCCTCCTTGCTTGTGGTTGAAGCTAAGAAGGTTGCTGAAGCCTTTGGTGGTCGTGCCCCGGCTTGCAAAGGTATGTGCGCATCATGGCTTGAAAGCGTAGGCAGGATGGGAAGAGGCTGGCAAACAAGGCCAAAAAAAAAAGCTGCAGCCGGTCATGTTCTTTAAACATTCAACAGCATCAAATGCAATTTTCCATACACGAGATGGCGTATTTGGGATGAGACTAATAATCACATTATGTGTACATGTTTGGAAATATGCAACTGTTTCTCTGTGAGTCCGTTCTCCGACAGAGCTCCAGCATCGTGCGTTTATGCTCTCTTGGTCTCTCGAATGCAAAAATACTTTGCGGTTAAAAAAAACAAAACATTAGCCCTATGCACTGTATGAATCAATTGTTGCATTATGTAAAACGCCTTACCTAAAAATGGTGAGTCTGCCAGTTTCTTCCCATGTGTGTCCATTCTACCCAAACGAAGGCAATAAATATCCTGTCAAACGTACCTGGGGGGTAGACCACAAAAGCCTTCCGCCAGCAAAGCGTCCGATAATGGAATCAGAGGCGCATCTCGGTGTGTCCTCTGGTTCAAAATTAACAGTGGGCGTTGTTAGCAAACGTCAGGGCCAAAATCACCCAATTTCAATGCATAATTTTTTTGAAAATAGCTTGTTATGTAGAAGGGAGCGTGTGTCTTTGTCCGCTAATATAATTAAATTTCGCGATGAGCTAACGGCTAACGGTAACGTGCTGGCACAGGTTACGCGTTAGCAATGTGCGGCTAATAAAAAAACAAAACAAAAAACATAACATTACGATGTTTTACACAATATAAACGGCAGCTAGTGATTTCCTCGTTGTCCCGGTAGCCGCCATGGCTACAACGAGCGAATTCAAGCACAACGAGGCGAAAACAGTGACCCAAAGAGACAGAGGCTAAAAAGAGGCTAACTCACCCCGAGAAAAAGCGTCGACCAAGCGGGCTGCGACAAACTAGCGACGGTGGTCCATGGGGGTGACTGTGGCGGGGAGCATCCAGATTCGGCTGCTGCGGTTTGAATTGTCGACAATCCCAAAAACGCTGCGTGGACTTGACGCTAGTTTGCGCCCTGTCGATCATATGTGTTTATTTGTATGTATGTGTGGCAAGGCAACAAGAGAGCGGGGCCTTCAGCTTGCCGAGAGGAAATGGTCTCCGCGCATGCGCAGCGGAACGAGTAGAGGCTGCTGGGCTTCACGGTCGGTGAGCACAACCCAGCGGCCAAAATGGCGGCTACAGGCGACAATCAACCGATGGTCGACTTGTTACTAGCAACGAGATGGTACTTGGCGATTCTCCTCCCGGAAATATTACTACACATACAGTCAGGATAAGGTTCATTCCAGAAATGAAAAGCATTTCGTGTTGGCAGTATTTTTTTTAAATATGTCTTGTAATTATTAAATCATTTTGTTTTATAACACACAATAGTAGCTCTGAAGTTGTTTGTCTCTCTCAACGTACATGACAACTTCGTTACTAAAATCGTTTTTCCCTCTAGAGGAAGAGAAAAAAAGCTACATTGCTCTTCATAAATTAGATCATTAAGACCATGGGTGGGGCCTAAGGTAAGTAAATATTATTCGCTATAAATCGCTTTTTTCTTTCTGTCCCTCTCTCTTGACGACCTACTTAGTAACTTACTGTATATATCAAGTATAAAGGACTACAATAGGCTATGTTTTAAATCACTTTTTTAGTATGACTTTGTTGATATAATTCATGTATTTTTTCAATAGTAGTAGGTGGTGCTATGAAGTCGTTTTTCTGAACATGCATGCAAATTATTATTATTTTTTGTCATTTGAGGAAGATGAAAAAGTGATCTCAGCAGAAAGGACAACATCAAGGTATTTCCTCCGACCTAAGTAGACCTAAGCAAGGCAAGCCCTCTTTTGTTTTCATACTTTTGTAAGTTATGTTTTCATATGGTTTCTGGCGGCGTAATGTGTGTCACTCAAACCCAATTCTAGAATGACCCATATGTAGTGATTTTGAATTTATTAGTGTTTTACATTTTTTGTGAATGTATTCAGCTTTAGCAGAGGACTGTATAATTGAGTTTTTCATAAAAAACATTGTTTTACATTTCTATCAATCAATGCATGTATGATGCCTACAATTATCATTCCAAACAATAACTCTGACAATTATTATTTATAAGTTTACAGTGGTTTACTTTTATGTTTTTTTCTGCTTTCGGAATGGCAACCCACATTTCCTCTTTCACGTTGTGGCCAAAAGTGGTATTGCATACAACGTTTTCATCATAATTAAGAGATAAGAAAGGTTGAGAAGTAATTCACTACTTATGTTAAATTTCTAGATTTTAAGAAGCAAATTAATTTAGCCTTGGCTCACTTTTGACACACTTCCTTGCCTTTTTGTTAATGATCTCATGCAAATTTTAACTTTCTGTCTCATATTCAAGATTCAAGTCAAGTTTATTTATATAGCCCTTAATTAGAAAAGAGTTTCACATGCCCACAGTTGAGAAATATTAACAACATCCCCTGATCTAACTACAAGAGGGCAAGGGGGAAAAACATCAGGGGAAAAATAAAAACCTTGAGAAGGGTCTGCAAATGTGGAAATCCCTCTTGAGTTATATACGCCAACATGTCATAAATAATTATTTAGTCTGATTTTAGAAATAAAATAATGGAAAATAACAACTTAAAAACAGCACCAACATGGATTTAAAATGAAACCATCAAGATGGTAAACTTCTAATTTAAGAGATTTACCATAAATATAACAAGTGCCATTTACAAATTTCAGTAATTTTATATACAGTATGGCTATTTTTGTAACTCAAAAACATTTATATGCAGTCAATGACTTCCTGAAGTCTGGAATGGGGTTATGTTATGGTTTAGCCACTAGAGCTCAGCATTTGTCTATGATGGTTAGTTCTTGCATTAGCAAATTCCTACCCAGTTTCAACTCTGTGGAGCGTTTGTGATTTTAGTACAATAATACAATTTTATGTCTGTTTTTGTTGATGTAATCTGCCTGTGACAATGTCTACCGCTAATCTTAGCAACCTACTCTGTCATCTTTGGGAGCTTCGGGACAATAAAAGGTCTGGCCTGTGGATGTGAGGTCAAGACTAGATTAAGACCAATACTTTGAGAAGTTGAGTAAATCAAGCCCAAGACTTGGACTAGTCCAGATCAAGTCACAATAAAAAATTTGAGGAGTTGAAAGACAAAGTCATGACCATGAATTGGAGAATTCAAGGCCAAGTCAGAACGAACAATACCAAGTCAAGACCAAACCATGTTAAGACCAAGACTAGGTAATAGTACAAATTGAGAATAAATCTGGCATTCCTCATGCCTAAGACTGAGACAAGACACAAAAATAGGGCTGGGTGGCATGGAACAAAAAAAAAGAAGACAAAAATCTATCACAATACATGTTTTTCATAACAGCTGATTTTAAATAAGAAAATAAATGTTAACAGTAAATGGATTAAAGATACCATATAATAAAATACAACTATCAAGAGGTAAAACACCTCTCAAAATATCTGGTAATAAAACAAGTTTTCAAGGAATGTCCACTGTTATTGTGTACATTCATTGTAATGTATTGTAATGTGTAATGTTGTATCCATGCAATGCCATAATGCGTTTTTGTAGCTAATGTAAAGATGCTTCCTCAAAGCAGTTATATTGACACAGTTCATCTCATAAAGTAATACTTATTTGGAGTTTATACTGTATATTTCAGTTGACCCACCGTCTTAGGTCTAATTTAACTTGTTGACCGGCTATTTGTTGGCATAAGACATTATTTAATTGTTTTACTTACCTCATTGTGACTTAGGTGAGATGCTAAGGCTGAAGACCATGCTAATTTCAAGCACAAAAACAGCAGTCCAGGGTACAATTCACCCTCAATCAGGTGGGACAGACCATGAACAAAATTGATGAAATGGACCTGTGACAATGTCAGCTTGCTTGATACCTATCCTGCCATGAGGGTTGACGACCACCAGTGAATGTAGGGATAATCACATATTTTCCCTGTGACATTTTTGGGTGTTAATCTAATGTCACCTGATAGATGATCAATAAAGTCTCATGTACGTTTTTATTTATTTTTATGATTTTCACTACATGGTTCAGATGAACCAATTCAGATGAGGCCAAATTCAAATAAGCATATCCAAATTGAAGAACAGCCACCCTCGTTTTGTAATTATGTTGATAAAAATACCACATACACTCCTGCCAAGGGAATGAATGCGTAACTTAGACCTAAGATGCCGTCACATCACACCTTGCAGGGGAAATAACCCAGAAACCCGACCTCTAAGATAAGAAACAGGTAGACAACCACAGCTGCAGACACCCACACAGCTACTCTGGTCGGTACTTGTCAGACAAGGAACTGATTTTGTTGAAAAAGCCCCTTCCTCCTTATGAGCTAATCTTGTTCCCATCCTGGAGGATGCACTATTCCTTCTTCTGTTTGTCACTGCTATCTGCTCAAACAAAAGGCAAGATCTGGCCTTTAGAAAAATTTAACAAACACAAGGTAGGCCCAACTGAGGCATCCATTCCCTAAGTGGGACTCAGACGCACCGTCAAGCGACTTCTGACCACTTCCCAAGGAGCTTCACATGGTCAGACCCCGCCAATACCCACACTCTGGGTGCTTTCTCAGTCAAAACATACACTAGGTTAGTATGCTTAAAAAAAAGAAAGACAAGCAAATGAACACCTGCACACTAACAACTAAACATTGGGGGAACATGGTGGCACACCACACACACTCAGGCCACCCACTAAATGATAATGTTCACTAACCTGTTGACATTTGTACAACAGAATAAGGTATGGTTTCCACTGACTATGTCAGATTTGCGTGCAATTCAAAACCAAGGACTTTGTGGAGTCAAGACCAAAGTACTGTAAGATGTTGAGGAGTTCAGAGTAGACAAAGTCAAAAGACTTTGGAGGGGCTGTGACCGCAGGTCAAGATAACGACTTCATGGAGTAAAGACCAATTCAAGACTTTGAAGAGCAGAGAATCGGGCAAGATCGAGACTTTGAGCTGAGGCAAAGTGGAAGTGCCAGTGTATAATAAACCGAAATCAGCTTGGATGCACTCAAGAAAGCTAATGGAAGAGAAATTTAGTTTGAAATTCAAATCTCGAACAGTCGCTGTGCAGTTCAGAGTGTCCGTTGTTGCTCAGTGCACGCCACTCAATGGCGAGAATGCTGAGAGTCACGGCAACCTGTGCTATCCGAATACTCTTTTGCTTGTACAGACGCAAATAGCCAAATAAGGCTTGATGCTAATGCCAAGACGTTAGCCGCTTGCATGTCAGAGACCTAGCAGGCTCATGAATGACTTACAGTATATCCCACCCTCCAGCTGCCCAAACAGTGAGGGCTCAAACTGCCTCCCCCTCGTTGTCCTCAACTATCCTTGACCACATCACTTGACCTTGCGACTGTGGGATGAGGCAACAAAGGTTCAAGCAGCAGAGCAGAAAAGGCTTTCAAGGGATTTATCTCACGATATTGACCCCAATTTAGCTTTTTATTGAGATACTTTACAAAGACAACTGAAATGCAACATGTTTGAGGGGAGACCTCCGGCAGGGCATTGATGGTTGAAAATTCGTTAAATGTGCAATTACTTATGTGGTTTTAAAAAGCCGTTATCCAACTAACTGGGCTCCAAAGATAGATTACATGAAACAAGACACATATGCCTGTCTTTTATGATTTTGTTTCTGTGCAAACTGGCGACCTTTTAAAGAGACCCCTCGCTAATCCCCCGTGCTGCCCTGCTAGTGGCACATTAGCAGGGTAATAAAAGTCAAGCTGCAGGGAACTGCCCGGCTCAGGATGTCTTTGATAACTAAAGCTGCCGGGAGCCAGTTAAGTCCATAATGCCCCCCCGCGAACCTCTCGGCCCACTCGCCAAGAACCTGATGGCCTCGCCAGTTGTGTGCACACCATCACGCCTTATCACGCTCGCGATTGTCACGCAAACACGCACAAGACAAATTACATGAGCACACGTGGCCCCTCATCCTGACCCTGTTCCCTGCTGCTATTGTTTTGCCCTGTAAATATGGCTGAGGGCGCGACAGGAAGAGTCAAGTGCGTCTTGTCATGCAAACTGCTGCCAGAGTGTTGGGCCGTAAGGAAGTGGGAGTCGTGATCGTGTGCGCTAATTGCTGCTCAAGTATTCCGGCAGGTGAGCCTCAGAGAGGCTGTTCACACGACACTGCTTTGGCTCTTTTATTTACACGCTGATGCTAGTAGAGCATTAAAGTGCTGTCTTTTTTTGGTCTCTTTCACACGTAGATCCCACAAAATAGCAACACCTGCGCCCTAAGGGAAGTAACAGTAACATTTACAGAGATAATGGATCCCTGCTGCTAGTAATTGATGCCCCCCTAAATTTATTTTTATTTTTAGATTTGACTATATTAAAAGCTTAAACAGTAAATGTACCACAAACTGTTACATTGTTTTCAGCATAACAGGGCAAGAGAAGAGGATGGATGTTATCCTTCACACCTGTGTTGGTAGCCAGTGTTAAAGAGGCTTTTGAAAACCATTATCTGGAGCCTCCCCTTTTTACACATAACCCAGCAAAGGTGGGATATTTCAGCCATTGTGTGCACTTTCACTCAAGAGCGCAGTATCCCGCAATTAGATAATTTACCATGCCCAACATTTGCTATGACATATAATACTTTATTACTACTGTCTGACGCTTTCAGACAGAGATACCACAAAATAGCCACATTGAGATGATCCGGCGACAAGATGCCTTTGCCTTTTACACAGAACCCATCAAAGGCACGATATTGCCGCATCTGTATGGCACCCATTGCAAAATTTAATTGTGTCCTTGGCAGGCAATGTGAAAGGGGCTATTAAAACAGCTTTCTCTAGCCTCTTTTACACAAATAACTTGCAAAAAAGATTGCATCAGAACAGTAACAGTATATCCGGAAGTAACCCTTTTACACAAAATGCATAAAAGACAAGATATCGCCACAACTGTGTGAACACAGCAACGTGGCATATACTTGTCGGATAACGACATTGCTTTCAGCACAAGGCGGGCAAAATTACTTCCCTGTTGTGGTATCGTGGCTTTCATTTTGTGGCATCAGAGCTGTACGTTGTCTTTGATTTTTGCACAAAACCCAGCATTCAAAATCTTAAAAAATGAATTCATCCATCAGCAAGCTACAGTGTGTAGCCGTGATCCTGCAGTGGCGCTAAAATAAACTTTAGCTTGGAAGCGATCTCTCAAGCATGACGAGACTTGACAGCTCACACATGATGGTTGGATGTGGGCCAAGTTGGACTTTCACAGGCATGCATTCCATACGGTGCTGCCATTGGAGTCAATGTCAAGAGGATGCTGGAGGGCAGCGCATTGGAGGGCATTATTGTCATCTTATTTGGTGCCAACTGACTGACAATCTACTTACTGTGGGACTTTACTGACAAATAATGCATGAGTCACCAATTAGGTTTGAACCAAACTATTTGACGCATGGATTATATCATGAAACATTTGCGATTATTGCTATAAATAAGGAATGGATAACTGCGCCCACACTTGGAGTGGCCCCTTGATTAATTTTTGAACATTATAAAATGCTTCTGTCCTCTAGGACACCTGGTCAGAATTAAGTTGTAATTGCACTACACTACATTGACCACTAGTTAGCAGACATTGCTTTGTGATGTTTACCCTTCAAATATTGCAACTGAAATTGCTATATAAATAAAGTTGAGTTAAAATGAATGGTGTTTTACAGTCATTATAAGTAATGAGAACACTTTCTTTATGGGAAAAAAATGAGAGTTTCTTATATAAGTAACAGGAAAGGCACAATACCATATCCTGGTGAGGAATAAGATAATAATTTCCTTAACTTGAGCTTGGCGTCTTACTGAACTAACCATTACACTGTGACAGTTTCATTAACAACGTGCAACAATATGCAACCCGATACAGTATTTATTTAAGATACACATTCATGAGCAATGGGTTAGATAAACACACGTAAATGATTATGAATCTATTTTTATGTCCACTGTTTATGTCTGTCTGTTTATGTGAACAAGTTGACATACAAACAAATGTTTTTTTGAAAGTGTAATATAGTCAGGTTTGCCTTCTTCTGTGGTTCGGCAAAATATGTGGGTGCCAGGGTGATACTAGGACCAGTCTACAACCCTGCTCTAATTCATAGCAAGAACCATTCTTGTTTTGAATAATTTAATGGCATGGCAATGGATGTTTTTATGTATATTGTTTTCCAAGTTGCTTCAACAAATAATTCTAAAGATGAATCCATACTGCAAGTGTTGGCAGTCTAAACCTTGTCACCGTCTTCACATTGACATCCATCATGCAAACCTTGGCCCTGCAGTGGCGTGCCACACTTATCGTGTATGTGTGTTAGGTAATGCAAGACATCAGGTTCCTTAAGAGAGTGTCAAAAGTCACTATACAGTAACATAACAGCTAAACAGTAACATTATGGTGTCATAGAGTTTAATACACAGCAGAAGCCATTTTGTTTAGATTTAGAATAGAAAAGTAGTAATCAAATAAGAATAAAGAGTTTCCTAATTTGAATTTACAAGGATAACATTTTTAGAAAAAAAGTGCTAACGGCATTTCTTCTTTTGGGGAGGCCATAGTCTTGATTTTGCTGTTGTTGCTAACATGCAATGCTTACACAAATTCAGTCAGTTTGGCTAAATTAGCAGGCAGGGCGAGTTTCATGTACATACTGTACATACATACACATTTCCTAGCCAGAGTTAGCTAGGGGGTGCTGTTTCATGCAGCCCACTGCCTGGAAATGCACCCACACACACCCCATACATTTTGTAGTGTTTGTTCCAGGACTTCAAGCTTTTCAATGTGCAATGATGGTACTAAAATGAGTAGGCAGGGTGAGTTTCATCATACATACAGCTTTCCTAGCCAGAGTTATCTAAGTGTTGCTGTTTCAGGCAGCCCACTGCCTGGGAATGCACCTCCGCCCCCTCATAAATTCTGTTGTGTTTGTTCCAGGACTTCAAGCTTTTCAATGTGCAATGATGGTACTAAACTGAGTAGGCAGGGCGAGTTTCATGTACATACAGCTTTCCTAGCCAGAGTTAGCTAGGGGATGCTGTTTCAGGCATCCCACTGCAACCCCCCACCATAAATACTGTTGTGTTTGGAAAAAACCCCGTGGTATAGCGTAGTACAACCCAAGATAAACCCCGTAATATATACATTTTGGACCCAAATACATATCAGCGATATAGTAAATCCGCGATAAGTGAACTGCGAAGTAGCGAGGGACCACCGTAATTCTATTATTTCTGTTTTGAAGCTTGTTTAGTATCAGGACGTAAAAAGCGAACCTGAGAAAGGAAAATTTCTGCATTTGTCTTAAATACAATGACATCGAAAATAGATTTCAGTTGAAAATCAGATTTTTGTAAATATACATCAAAGATGTTATTTTATGGCCATATCTCCCAATCCTAGTTGAACTATTTGAAACGATAGAAAATTCTTCTTCTAACTCAACCATAATTGCCAGCGCCGTAGCAAACCATGCAACCTACTACTTGTTAAAGTTTATATAGATGTAAGTACACAAACAAAGTGAAATGAAGTGAGAAAAAAAAAGAGAAGAAAAACTGGAAAAACCTGGCCTTCAGCCCTTAGCTCTCACGCTAACCAGGAGCCAGGGAGGCAAAGTCGCACGCTACTTGTTACTGTGACAGCTAAGATGCTGCGGACTGTCACGCAAGGTGAGAAAAGAAAAAAATAATTGCCCAACTAATCTAAAACCACAACAAGAGTGACGAACAGGACTTGTTTTTTGTAGATTTTTTGGCAGCAGTGATTTTTCTAAAAGTGACCCAAACATTTTTCTAAACACCGACAATTGTGGGGAGCAAGAAAGGGGGAGGCGAGTTGGCGCGCTCACCTGTCAACAGAGCAGACAGCAGCGTTATTAGCGCCAGTAACAATGTCATCGTTGGCTCGGAAATGTTTTGTCACGCCATGCATCGGCACATGCAAAAGAAAGCAGGCGGCGGTCCAAGTCAGACACGTTGATAAACTGGCAGCTTCAGTTTAGACTAAGCCCAACAAAAAACACAAAAGAACAGCACGAACACTTTCTAGGACATCATTCATTCAGGTATGGGTTTTGTCGCAGTACCACAAAAGCACGTCAAACATTTCTTGTGCATGCTTTATATTATTCACTGAAAAAAAGTAACATAATTTTCGGTGCGCTTCAAATAAAACTAGAATACAAAACTCAAAGAAATGTCACTGTCCAATGAAAATAATATATCTCCAACGTTTTATTTATGTATTCATTTATTTATTTATTTAATTAATTATTTTTAACCAAAGCTAAATTAAAAGTTTCTTTTTTTGGTGGGGGGGGGGGGGTTGTCAAACTGCCATATATAATATAGAAGCAGCACTGTAGCCTACAATATACATAACACCTGGTCAATGAAAATCATGTATCTCAAATAAGTGTTTTTGTTAAAAATAATAATAATAATAAATTTATAAAATTTGAACATAATAAGCCTATTTGGACTGCATCAATATTAAAAACAGTACTGTAGTAAACTGCAAATATAAAATTTCTGGTTAGTGAAAAGCATGTACAGTATGTCCATTATCCTTTTTTTTGCTTTTTGAAAATACTCTCAAATCAATAACTATAATAATAATTTATTTTTGGGGGTAGTCACAATAAAGACGATAATATTACTGTTAAATGAAAATGCCCTGTGACTTTTGTGTTGGTATCCAAAGTGCAAAGAACAGAAAATAAGTTAATTAAAAATACTTGCCCCCCTTTTTTTGTTTTGTAATGTCCGATGGACATTTATGATGAAATCCTTTTATTTCATGCCATCACCACTCCCCTTATGGATTATATATCTCATCAGGGGGCTTCTGTATTTACTTTCTCAATGTTGTGCTGCTGTGTTTTTTTCCGGCATGTTGGCAAGCGTTGTCCCACCAGTGTTGACTTTGTATCTCCTATTCCTTGACAGTGCCATTTATGCAGAACAGTATTACTGCAAAAGACGGAAAATGGTTGCTTTGACAGGCAATGTAAAATGTGTTTTATTGTGCTACCTAGTAGTGACTGTACCTAGAAAAGCTAGTTCATCTGTGGCAAGCCCAGTAGGTAACGTGCAGTGAAAGGATGAAATGCAACTGAGATGGCGAGCTCGCAGATTTCTCAAAGTAGGTAAAGCCTTTATCCCACGAAGGGGCGAACGCTTGCGAGTGCTGGCCAAGGTAGCGAATGTGCACTCCTCTCAGCCTTTGTCATGGTTCATTCAAGATTCGCAAACTTTTGCTTAATGTTCGCTAAATATTCACTTGGACTTGAGAAGATTATTCCTACTTGAACACTGGAGAGCTCCCGTCGTGTTCTCCCACACAGATCGATGGAAGATATCACAGGAACATTCCTAAAGGGCCCACCCTGTTTCCCCTTGTTTGTAGCTGAAGAAAGCACGAGTGGGTGGTAGGGGGGGCCTTTCTCGGGATGGTATGGCATCGCGTGTAAAGGCGGCGACCCCGCCCTGGCCCCTAGGCACGTTGGCCCTGTGCAATTTGGCCAACGTTACCCAGCCACACACGCCTGAGAGCGGCAGATTAAAATAAAAACTCCCCCAAGATAAACTTCCACAATTGATATCACGCTGGCCTTTTCCAAGCACTCTGGGACAACACTGCTTCCTGTCCGGTAGGGGTGCGATGGGGCGGGGGCGGGTTTCCTGTGCTGGGTAGATTGGGAGAGGAGAACATAGAGGCATGAAAGGCATTGGACTTCTCTTAAATAGCAGACTGCCAGAGGGAGGGAAGAATGTTTATTGATCTTAGTCACACACATATTGTAAAGAGGAACTTTGCTATGAGCCGCTAGCACGCTATGGGAATCAGAGTTGGTGGGGTGGGGCGGTTTTGTAAAGCGGGGCCTTCCTCGGTGCCATGCTCAAGAATTTTACTAATATATACTAATAGGAGTTAAGTATCGCCAACAGAATGGGAATAATTTCTCTAACCCAAACCCCATAACTCTTCAACCTGTATCTCAACAATCAATGCTAGGTAGAGTAAGCAATATGAAGTGACAACTAGTAGTGCGATAATACTCATACAACAACAAATGTGCGAATGATGTAGAGAATGTCTAAGCAATATAAAGTGTCCAGTGCGTGGGTTAATACTGATCAGCAACAGTTTCACAAATGATGCAGATTGACAGCTACGTCAATAAATACAGAAATAATTGCATAACAATATCACATTTTTAGTGAACTGTTTGAAGTTAATGGAAAGGGGAAAGAAGCTGTTTGACTGTTATGCTGGTTTAAGTGTCCATTACTCAATAGCGCCTACCAGAGGGAAGGAGTTGAAAGAAGTGGTCTACTTACCCTACATTACCCTAGGTTACACGTGATGATTATGTGCATCAGTGCTGCTTGAATAGACTACAGGGTTGTCAAAAATATGTACCAAATGTACTGTCTGTAGGTTAATAATAATTGTTGAGCCGCCCCATGCATGTCATGTGCCCCCTTTAAGATCGAGGTCAGGTGACAGGTCTGCCCTAACCAACACTAACTTTTAGCCCTAACTCAAAACTAACCCTCGCTCAACCGTGACCATTGCCCTAACCCGCAACATGAAGGATTCCTCTAACCATAACCACTAACCTCTTAATCTATTAACTCCTTTAAAAAGTGCATGTTTCATCCTCCTATGCCATTTTTAGAAATATTACGGGCAACTCAAGTGACCTCTTCCATTGTGTGTGAAAGTGAGTTTAACTGATGATTTGTGCACACACGCTTCCTGCTGACCCTTGGAAAATGCTTATCTATGCTAATCGCAGAATGCCGAGCCATGCATTCTAAGGGTACGTAACTTAACACCAGTGATTCCCAACCAGTGTGCCGCGGGAAATTATTTAATGTCAATTTTGACAAACATTTATTTTTTCCCCTATTAAAATAAAGACTATCTATGCCAACCATATAGTAACAGACAGCACATAATTATAATAACAAGGTACATAATTAACCTGTATATCCACTTTTTGCTAATCGTTTTGCCAAGTGATGTGCCGTGAGAATTTTCTGATGTGAAATTTGTGCCTTGACTCAATAAAGGTTGGGAAGCACTTTTTTACCTAACAACAACTTTGGAAAAACTGTATTTCCTTTATTTTTATTTATTGAAAAGTTGAAAACAACAACAATAAAACAACACCTTAATAGTTTTGTAACTGTTTTTTTTTTTTTAAATGTTATCTTCCAGCTGTAGCAACCAAGCATTAGGCAAGACCCAGATCATCACTAGCTTTTTTAAATCAATAAAAACAAATGTTAATACATGCCTTGCGTTTGTTAGATGGTGTTTTGTTGCAAAATTAAATTGTTTATCAAAACACAAAGAACAATAGCCAGTCAAACTGGCAAGAATTTATCAGCGACGCATTTCTGGCTTTACATTGTTTTATTCTGGCTGGTTTCCATTCACTTTGTCCTGCTCTTCATTAGTCATATCCTTCGCATGCCATGGAAAAGTCATTATTTAATTCACAGTCACACTAACAGCTCGATTTTACTTGCTTCACGGCCAAAATCTGCAAGTCATTGCTGCATTTCTGCCGCGTCATCCTTTCTGAGAATGAGAAAAAACGAGTTGCACAATGAAAGAGATGATGGCGTGTCAAATTTCCTTCCGTTATGTTCATTAAGCCCAAAAATAAATCACTGTCACGGAGTATATGACTCCCATGATGCCAAAATAGGAAATCCACTTTCACATCAAGTCAGCAAAAAAAGACAGAAAAAAAAGTCACCATGACTTTTACACTTGTGTGACAGTTTGTTAAGGAAGATTATGCATTTTGTCCCAAATTTCTGCACAAATAACATGTGTGACATGTTTTCATAAAAAAAGAAAAATCTTTCAGGAATACAAAATTGGCACTCCAGAGACCCAACTGGGTGTATATAAGCCATTAAAAAGTATTTTTTTTCTGAATATATCATCTTTTAAAACAGTTGTTTGTTTTTAGGTATTTTTAATGCAAAATTGTCACTTCGAACACACTTGTACAGTTGGTTAAGGTTTATTATGGTGACAGATTATTTCTATTTCTTGTAAAATCTTGGCAACATTTGCCAACTTTCTCACCTGTACACCACCTCAGGAACTGGACTGCAGCTGACCCCCTTTATTGTGCTTTTTGGTTCACGCAGTCCCGTTCTCAGATGATTTCAGCACACGATAGACACAACACCAGTTGGGCGGTCCGTGGCCTCACTGCCCCCTTGTTCCTATTGCCGCAGCTCAAGACACAACATTAATCAACACTTGTGCACATTGTTTTTAGGAATGAACACATTACACATGCTTGTTTTTATAAAGGATGTTTATACAAAATAAAGCCACTGACTTTGTTTACCAAACTTTTTGTTCAAGATAAACAAAGTTTCTGTTTTATGGTACGTAAGATGCACAGAAATCCATCCATCCATTTTCTGTACTGCTCATCCTCATTAGGTTCACCAGTGAGGTGAGCCTTTGTTTTATGGACTAACAACCATTGACGCTCATTTTCACCAATGACCAATTTCAATTGACCTGACATGAATGTTTTTGGAATGTGGGAGGGAGCCAGAGTATGCAGACACAACTCACACAAGCACGGGGAGAACATGCGCACTCCTCACAGGAAGGCTGTAGCCAGGATACGAAACCCATGACCTCTGAACTATAAAAGGGATGTGCTGCCTATGTGCAGAAGGGCCAAACAAAATTACCCAAATTATTCAATTAAAATGTATTTCACATAAAATTCAATTACAATTGTACATAAACACATGTTAAAAAATACTTTAAAAAAAGACGAAATGCAATTGTATTTAAAAGTTAAATACAAATAACTGAATATGGCTGGCTGGCTGGCTGGATGGATGGATGAATTAGGAAGTGGTGTGACATTTATGAAATGATGACAGGTAACTTCAAACTACCGGTACTAGTTTAGAAAAATGTAATCTTTATTTAAACAAATGCTTGACATATTGTGTCGTGCAATAATATAAAACATTTGATGTAAGCTGTAACAATTATAATAAAATAAAAGGATAGAAAATACATCAATGAAAAAACATTATGCTTATGTATATGAATGGAGATCAGTAAGTATAAACAAAATACAGAACTGGGGAAAAAAAGGGTTTTTTCACTTTTATTGCATCGACCATCACATGTTTAATTACACATGCGTAATCATAATAATGATATAAATGTAAAATTGTCTAGCTTAGTGTTGTATTACAAAATAATCACTTTTTGGTATCCTGACACACACACACCCCCACACCCCCACACACACCCCCACACCCACACGCACACACACACGCCTGCACATACTGTACAAGAATTTCCCCTCAAATACATACAAATATTAGGCACATAATATTAATTTACAAAATACTTGATAGAAACACAAAAATCACATTTTAGGATACAAATATAGCTTCAGTGTCGTTAAATCCACATTATAATGGGTTATAAATTATAAACAGTATAATCTCATATGTATTTCATTCAGAGTCACAGGATAGCAGCAGGACCCAAAACCACAACATGGACGCTGGTAAAAATATATCTTCACAGCATCATTAGTTGCTTGACTTCAATTTGATGTCCAGTTCATTACATTCTTCTATAGCCCTGTTTGTGAGCCATGTGTCCAAAGTTTTACAAAAAAAATACCGTATTACTCCATATAGTATATGTTACTTAAAAGGCATTTTTTATATTACAGTATAGGTAGAGGGGCATCGTGACCAATTAGTGTTGCTGCTATAATAGTGGATCCAAGAGTCACTGAAAAGTTGGCCAATGTCAGTTGGCCTACAGCTGGATTGCGTGGGGAGGCGGGACTTAAACAGAAACACAAATCACAGAGAGAGGAGTACAGTAAACCCTTCACATTTGTGGTTTAGAAATTCACCTATTCCCGTTTTTGTGCTTTCTAAAACACCCCATGTTTACACAAGATGCTGCCAAAGCCCTGCGTAAGTAGGAAAGGTGTGCAGTAAATTGGTGTTCTCAGCTTGGTCTTTACTGTACGTCAAGCGGTTGCATGGTTGCTCTCAACTTGCAGCGCTTGTGCTTCATGGTGAGGCCGTACTCGGGCGTCATGTCCACGGGCTCGCCAGGCATGGTGTCGAAATGCAGACTCTGCACGATGATGGCCAGGAAGAGGAAGACCTCTTGCCGTGCGATGACCTCACCGATGCAGCGGCGCTTGCCCAGGCCAAATATCATGACCTTCTCACCCTCCTGCTTATTGAGCTCGGTGCCGTCTTCACTCAGGAAGCGCTCCGGGTTGAAGGACGATGGATCCTTCCAGATCTCACTGAAAGATGCAGAATAAACATCGTGGTCAGTCTTCCTTCACCGCAAGCTGGGTGATACAAGCATTAGCATCCTACTTACGGGTCGTGATTCATTTGCCACTGATTGATGAAGACACAGGTGTCTTTGGGAATAAAGAAGCCATTCAAAGATGTGTCCTTTGTGGTGCTAGAAAGATAGCAGGGTCATGCATCAAATGTCACAATGTTCCTGTGATAGCATTGTACACCTGCAAGAAATGTGACCTTTACCAGTGGGGGATAGTGAAGGGCAGGAATGACGAGTGCCGGAACATTTCCATGATGAAGGCTTCCAGGAGGGGCAGGTTGGCTTTGTCAGATAAAAGAGGAGAGCGCTGAAGTCCCACTTTGTTCTCTGGAAATGAAGAGATTTGGTGAATAGTCTGCCCGGATGCGGGAGGTGTAATTCTACTGTCAGGTACTTACTCAGCTCCTTATAAAGCCTCTCCTGAATCTCCGGATAAGCCACCAAGTACATGACTGACCAGGACAGGGCGGTTGAGACGGTGTCGAAACCTAGAGGAGAATCAAACTTCGTTTTATTATTTAGAGTTGATTTTTGATCACAAGGCACTGGTAGTACAATACACCGATGATATAACATTACTAGAACCTCCACAGATCTCCAGTAGCAACAAGAGCAAAGACACTGGATATTTTCTCTACTCTGATCATCAGAGATCTTCAGTAAGTAAAGGTGGCTAGGGAATCTCTGGTGGGTAGGATGTTATCCTACCTACCCTAATCCACCTCAAAATCTCCAGAAGCTTCGACACACTAGCCTACAAATATCTCCAATAGCCTAAACATCCTAGAACCTAGCCCCCAAAAACTCCAGTATCATCACCACTCCAGCCACTGGAGACCCCCAGTCCTTTAGACACCGGATATCTCTAGTAGCCTCAACAGACAAGTCCCCAAAGATTTCCAGCAGCCTCGAGACCTTAGCCACCGGAGATCTCCAGTAGCTTCTTCACCCAGTCCCCAAAAGATCTTGAGTTGCCTCAACGCTCTCACCACTGGAGAGCTCCAGTAATCACTAATCACTAAAAATCTCCAAGCCACCAGAGAGCTTTATTAATTTTGCCACCGGAGATCGCCAATATTCTATCCACCGGAGATCGCCTCACCCTAGCCACAGGAGACCGACCCCAAGCATGGAAAATGGGTGTGACCGACCCCCAGCAACTTATAATCATGGGAGAAGCAGAAAGAAAAGAAGAGCTCCAACCAACCGGCTCCAAAGAGGTCGTTCACGATCCCTACGACCTTGCCATCTGACACCTGGATGTTGGAGTTCTCGTCCAGCTTCCTGTCTTCGCAGTGGTCAATGAGGGAGTCAGTGATGTCCCGAATGTTGTCCTGAAAGTGAATCAATTGAACAACTTTGATCAGTACAATGGACTCATTTATTGTGGTATATATTCCGAAACCAACCGCAGTAGGTAAACATTTCTGCTACGTAGACCATGTTAAAAAATGTGTTTTTATACACAGATTTTATCCCAACGTAATGCTTTTAACACTTTTACACTGGTTAAAACACACTTTTTAAACAAAGTGTAAATGCTTTCGAACACTAAAAAGCATCTGATGTATAGTCAGGATGTTAGATTAATGCACATGCTTTTAGAGGTAGGGCCTGGTGAGGTGGCGTGTGATGTCACGAATGCTGTATGAGTTTCTGGGTAAGATGTGGCCGATAGCAACTTCTGTGATAGCATCTTCTGCGTGAGTGGGCTAATTGTGTTTATCTGTTTTCACGGAATTTTAAAAAACAGCTGAAAACTGCACCAGCAACTGTTGCGCTCCGTTCCACATGCAAGGGCATTACCGTATGTAAATTTACTGTAAAAATCCATGAAAAGAAATATTGCATGAGATATAGCAGGGCTCCGAACAATAAACTGTGATTATCGCAGGGGAATACTGTGTGAGAAAATGGAAGAAACGGTGGTTTAAGATGGGTAGGTGGTACCTTGTTGAAGGTGGTATAATGGTCGACCACAATCTTCTTCACAAAGTCGTTGAAGCGGGTGTTGAGTTTCACAAACGCCCTCATGGTGGCGCTTGGCAGGTACTGGAGAGCCGGGATGAAGTCGGCGGGGTTGCCGCTGCCCACCACCTGGCTGAACTCATCACTAAGGTTCACCAGGCTCAGAAGCTCTTGGTCGTCGTGGTCATAGCGGCGGCCGAAGCACATCCCGCAGATGACGTTGGCCACGGAGACGACAATATGGCGAAAGGGGTCAAAACTGTCGTCGGCCTTCATGACTTTGTTGATCTGCTTTACCAGATACTCGCCCTCCTTGCAGATGTGCTCCTCCAGCATGCATGAGTACTGTGATGAGGTGCCATCCAGGGTGGAGAAGGAGCGCAGGGCGCTGTAGGCCAGCTTCCGGCGGGCTCGCCACACTCCTGCCTGGTCTGTGCTGAAGGCCAGACTCTCACCGTCGTTGATAAAGCGGAAGGTGTAGAGGTCAGGCCTGCCCGAGAAGTCCTCACCTTGTTTAATGAGCGCCTGTCGGACTGTTTCGCTGCCGCTGAGCACTACCACGGGACGCATGCCGATCTGGATCTTAAAGACGGGGCCGTAGCGCTTGCTCATGGCGGTAAGGCTCAGGTAGGGCCTGTTGCCCACTTCTAGCACATTGCCAATGATGGGCAGAGACTTGGGCCCCGGGAGCCGCCGGAGCCCCTCAGGAATGCCACTGCGGAAGGACTTGAGAAACAGGTAGACCAGACACAGCGTGGTTACTGCCACCAGGCTCTCCGACACAGACACGGCCCCCACCAATGGCAGTATCATTAGCACCATGGCAACGTCTTTAGAATTTTTTGCCTGCAAAATCAAAGCACCTGGAAATAGAGGCAGAGGAGTGTTGGATGCAGGCAGGTTGTGCAACATGTCGACTACCTGCTGTGGAGAACGAATGACGACTGCATATTATTTTACCCTGCGTATGCTGCATTTTGCGTTAAAAATGAACAACCATTTAAGTGTAAAGAGATAGCAAAATATCTGCAAATGTACTCAGATAAAACAATGTCTATCCTCCTATAGTAGAAGTTAGACACCTATGAAGCTTGTTGTGTAGAAAGTGAGCTTACCTTCAAGCAAACAGATGAGCAATGCAATACAAGAGGAATCAAAAGATGCCAAAATGCCGCTTGGCCACAAGTTTACACTCCTTGTGTCCCCAAAAGACAGAATGGGCTTCTGCTTTATAGCGTGCTCCTCCACTCTATTGGCCGCAGCCCATGATGTAATCACCCCTCCTTCTGTTTGTCATGAATGAAGTCTAGTGCGCTAAAAAAAAGTGTGTGTGTGTGCATGCATGCGTGTGCGGGCGTGTGTGATTGCTTGTGTGATTGCATGTTTCGAAATGCTCTCTAATGCATGCGCAAAGCGGCGTGCAACAAAGCCACAGCCATGCATTGCTTTATATTGGTCTTTTATTATGTTGTTGATAAAATCATAATCAGGTTATTGCATGACGTCTAATTTGCATGACTATAAACAGTCTGTGATGATAACAACTTAACTGAATATAGTCGTAAAGTCACCTGAATAAAGCGTTAACGTGACAAGAAAAGTTGTAATATTACAAAATAAAGTTGTAATTTTATGAGAAAACAGTTGCAATTTTATTACAATACAATAAAGTCATAATTTCCTTCAGTTGGGTTCGGGTAACAGTAAACCTAACTTGACACAAATGTTAATGTTAGTAAAAATGTAATGTTACGGAAGAAGGGTTATAATGTTACGAGAATAAAGGTACGGGGCTCTATTTTCGTGACCAGCTCAAGTCTGGCACGTGTCGTGACGTAAATCTGCGCCGGGGCAGGTTAAACTTTGTTTTGGTATTTTCGCAGAGCCACCGCACTTGCGGCAGTATAAAACATGCGCTTTGCACCGTTGTAGTTGTAAACACAGCCAACTCGAATCGCTTCCTGTAAAAGCGGCTCTTCAATTCCCCTTAAAATCCATGCACAGTCCTTAACATAAAAATCCTAATGAGGTATAAAGTCTATAATGTAAGAAAAGTGGCTTAATGTTCTGAGAAATAAGTCACATTATTACAAGAATAAAATCACGATATTACAAGATACAAGCCATAACGCTGCAGGAAAAAAAGTTGCAATGTTACAAAGATTGGACCGCCATGTAACAAGATTAAAAGATAAGAACAAAAACAGTGTGATAAAAACTTTACAGCCAATCTAATATCATTGCGGCTAAAGCTGTAATGATATTGTGATATATTTTACAGTTGTGCTTAATGCTTATAAGTTATCATATGTGTATGTAAACTTACGAGCAAAACTTTATATATCACCATTCACCACTACTTGGCAGACATACAGCTGACCAAAACCAATCACGCACGTGGCATCTAATAGTGCAAAGGGTAAGGGTCTGAGTGGGAAAGTGACAACATCTACCACCCAGGCAGCACTAAGTCCTGATAAAGCACTCGTGTCGAATGCCATTGCGTGCTAGTACCTGTTAGCCGGAGTTAAACATTGACCAGTTGCGTGAGAGTGCAGCGATCAAACCTTCACCTCCCCTTTGAGGTGGCGAAAGAGGGGGTGGGGGGGTTACTGAAAGTGGGGAGGGAGCTATCCAATGCATGGGTATACCAGTTCAATATGATAATAGCTACCAAACAATAATACAAAATTTAAGTCAGAATGTTATGAGAATTCAATTGCAATGTGACTTGGAAAAATTTCATATTAGATTTTAATCGTAATGTTTCAACTAAAAGTTGTAATATTATGAGGACAAAAGTTGCAAAATTACAAGAATGAATACAATAAAAAGTCAAGATAATGTTACAAGATCAAATGTTAGAATTTTATTGAACAATGTGACCTTTTATTAACCATACAGTTTCATGTCTCTGCAAAGTGAACAAGTTAAAAAAAAAGTATTACATTAAAGATACAATGTTATGGAGAAAAGAATAGTCATAATATTACGAAGTTAATGTTGTAATGTAAAACTTGTAAGACAAAAGTCTCATTGTTCATAGATCAGTCTGCCTAACTTACCCATAATGTTGCAAAATAATGAGATTAAAATGGTGATTAAAAACCCCGTTACAAGAAATTGTTATGTTCAAAAAATTTAATTTGTAATGCTACAAACGAAGAAAATTAGAAAAAGTCACAAATTTGCAGGATTAGAGTTAGGGTTAACTCTAACCCTAAAGTTATAATATTATAAGAAAATTACGTAATGTAACAAGAGCAAAGTATATATAAAGGTATAAGGTATAATTTTTTTTATAAGAAATAATAGCTACCAAAGATGACAACAATACAAGATTTAAGTCAGAATGTTATGAGAATCAAATTGCAATGTGACTTGGAAAAAATTTAATATTAGATTTTAATCGTAATGTTTCAACTAAAAGTTGTAATATTATGAAGACAAAAGTTGCAAAATTACAAGAATAAATACAATAAAAAGTCAAGATAATGTTACAAGATGAAATGTTCTGATGTTACCAGAAAAAAAGTTGCAATGTAACAGGAGTAATGTGATAAGATAATAATAATTTAAAAAAAATCATAGTAGCTACTACAAAACATCGGAATGTTACGACCAAAATAAAGTTGTACAATTGGGGTTGGAAGGCGTTCTTCAAGTGACAACTTCTCATCCGCCAACTGTACATCATTCACACGTAGAAATCTTCTTGCAGTTCCTTATGAACGCACTTTCTAAGCGCTGAACACCTGCACAGAGAGAGTCCGTTACCTGCACTCAATTCAAAGGGAATGTGGTGAGATGCTTCAATTGGCCGAGAATCAAGTTGTGTTCAGTCCCACAACGGCGCAAAAGCACATTTGTCACTGGACCCGTCTACGAAAACCTCAGAAAAAAGAACACCCCACCCATACACCCAATTTAGACTGTACTTTGCACTAGCCTTGCACTGGGCATGAAAATAGGGCCCCTGTTTCTGTAATGTTACGGTTTTACAACAAAAGTCGCAATGTTGCAAGAATACTGCCAATGTCACAAGAAAGAAAATGGGATGCAAACATTTTCCTGACTATACAACTTTACTCTCGTGTCTTTCCTCCATGATTTAGTCATTGTCGTAAAATTGTGCCTTGATTCTTTTAGCCTTATGAACTTTTCCCTCTTAATTTCTCATTAACCATTCCTTCATAAGTTTAGGTGGAACAGCTGAATTGATGGAGTTCTATGTCAAAAAGTTTGATGAAATAGTTAATGATTAATGCTCATGTTTGAAAGGATTAGTTGCACATGTGGCCTTTTTGTGCAAAAACAAGCTCTTCATGCCAGGATTGTGCAACAACGAGCATTATGAAACAAACAAATAAAACACGCAGGAGAAAAAACAACAAAGCAGAAACTGTGAATTGTTATCTTTTAATCTGCTTTGTTTCTTTTTCGTGCTGTCGTATTAATATTAATAGCTTGTTCTTATTGGCTTACTTAAGTACAAATCCTGCTCTGTCACAGTCAAACTATTTTTTATAAGGTTTCAGCTTTACAATACAATAAAAAACAAATGAATGGGTAAAAAGAAATTCATTAATTGATAAATTATACACTGTGAATGAGTAAAAATAAATCCCAAAATAGTCAGGAAGTAAGTTCATGCTTATGATATTTTCTGGATCCCAAGAGATTTGTGTGAGGAATGAAAAGAACCAATGCAGAGAAAAAATATAGTATTAAAAAAAATAAACAAATTCAATATGTTAAAAAGACAAATTTTGAATTAAAAAAGTGAAACAAATTATACCAATAAGAAATAAATTATTCTAAACAGTAATATAAAGTGGAAATTAACTACTACAAAAATAGTTCAAATGTAATAAAATGAATAAATAAATAAAATGTATTAAAAGAGCGTTTAAATAAAATGAAATAAAGTAAATTTAAAGTTTAAATCCAAATAAAATAAAATGTTTAAAATGTATTATGTAATTAATATTAAGTAAAAAACAAAAACTCAGTACATGTTTTTCAATATTGCATGCAAGGTAAAGTCAAAACAATTAAATTAAAATACTTGCAACAACACAGTTAGAATAGGCCTCATAAATCAAAAATGGTGACATCCGTTCTAAAATAATAATAAAATCTTATTTCAGTGGCTAACAATGTTTGTCCATAAGAACATAACGCGCTAATTACAATAACGTGGCCAAAGGTAGAGAGGGGTGTTACAGTAGTGTTATCATACAGTGTTGCGAGGCTGGCTCGTTGGGTCCTGCAGGTCCAGTGGGTCAGTGCATGCGAGTGTGTGTGCGTGCGTGGGTGCGTGCGTGCGTGCTGTGCTTGCGTGAGAAGCGGAGGCTGTGTCCAGAGGAGGGGAGGGTCTCGGACTTGTGGACAATCCTAAATCTGCCGGCTCAAGTCACGCGAAGGCGGCACCCACTGCAAAAGACACACAAGGCTCTTAAACTGGCAGAACAAAGAACAACGCACGACCACCACTCCGATCCGTGCGTGTGTGTGAGCGTGCACATATTTGCGCACTACAGCTCGAGTGTATGTGTGTGTGTGTGGGGGTGTGTGGGTGTGCGTGTGTGGAGGAGGTGGCGAGGATCTGGCGGCTTTGGAGTCATGCAATGTGCCACTCAGCTCTCACTCATCGTACTCATGCAACACGAGAGGCCAGAAGAACAGGGCTCTCCATTTAAAAACAAGTGCAACGAATCCGGATTAAGGTGCTGTCACAAGTGGACGGATACACTCCATTCACGTCCTTCCATGTTGCCAAGCAGCAGAAGAAAACAGCACTGCATTTACTAGAAAGTAAAATTGAGTATGGGAAAATGGGTATTTCTAAAATAATAATAAAAAATTAAAAAGTTTTGTATTTAACAAATATATATATATATATATATATATATATATATATATATATATATATATATATATATATATATATATATATATATATATATATATATATATATATATATATATATATATATATATATATTCAGCTTCAGAAAATATGTGAGCTGTGATTGGTGGTTGCCTGAGTCCTGGGCAACATTAATGTCATCTTCAGTTGACAGCAAGTGTCAAAATGGCCACCACCTGAGATGGACCCAACCGTCTGGATTTTGCTTCTTAACTCCTATTCCACAAATGTAATATTAATCAGAATGTCATGTTTAAACTAGTGTGGTCACATATAACATAATATTGTCAAGATTTTTGGGGGTTGGTAACTTCCCCTTTAAGAAAATGGATGGATGGATGTGTTTGAAAAAAGGTCACATTTAACATATTATTGTCAATAAAAAATTTTTTTGGGGGGGGTTGTCTTTCCCTCTAAGAAAATGGATGGGTGGATGGATGTGTTTGAAAAAAAAAAATCAACATTTTAGTCATTAAACCAGGTAGTATCCGGTGCGTCCACCCATTGCCACATTTATTGCACTTTAGGCTGGCCACATTAAAAGGCCACAATGTGTCACAATTTTGCTATATGGGGGTGGGGGGGGGGGGTAGGATTCCCTGCAATAAAAGTGCACATTTGAGAGTAGCCATTTAGTGTGGGCTGCCTGAGCCACACTTGTGCAATAATTTGAGAGTTTTAGTGACACTCAATATGGCACATACAGTCGCTCTGTGTGTGTGTGTGTGTGTGTGTATGCGTGTGCAGGCAGCAGTAGAGGCCACACAGCTGGACTGTAGGTTCACATAGTAGAGGCATGCCCGCAGTTGAGGAATGACCGGTAGAAGCTTCTTAAACAGATTAAAGTGATCACATGTTCCTGGCAGGAAGTGAAGAGGGTCCGCTACTGTTAGCAAGTTAGCATCAGGACACACAGAACAGCAGATGAGCTGGAATGTGACCTATTGCCCTTGCTGGAAATGATGGAAGTGAACTCTCGGTGTGTAAATTCTCAGGCCTGGCTACCTGAGACTACTGTGCTCATAAAACACATGCTTACTAAGTGTCATATTGCTCAGTACGGAAACTGTCTTTGGGGAGAGTTTTGGGTGGGTCTAGTCATGGAAAACATGCCTGCCAAATTTCATGTTTGCTAAATGAAACCAGTTTCAGAGGATTCATTTAAAAAACGATTCTGGGGGGCATTGCTGAGTCAATTTTAGTGAGCTTCAAATCAAAACTTCTGGTCATTTTAATCCAAGGGTTTTTGCAATGTTTCATGGTTCTATTCATGATAGACATGACCACAAAATTCCATGTTGCTTAGGGAAATTTGCTTCAGGGGCTGAATTTTGAAAACATTCCCTACGGGTGCTATTATGGTGGGCTTGAAACCAAAATGGCATACTTCCTGTGTATTTTCAAGAATACTAATAGTAGGCATCTCTACCAAACATCATGTTGCTAAGTAAATTGGCTTCAGGGGCTGAATTTTGAAAACATTTCCAAGCACACTAAGTACATTTTGGAGACGCGATACCAGAATGACAGACTTCTTCTGTAGGGTCTCTCATGATAAACATACCAAATTTCCTATTGCTAAATAAAACTGGCTTTAGTGGCAAAATGTTCAAATAGATTATGTGGTGAAGGGCACTACTGTACCATTTTTTACATGTTTCAAACCAAAATGGCAGGCTTTCTCTATTTTTTTAAAGACCATAGCTTTTTTTTCTTTTCTTTTTCTTTTAAGAATTGTTTGTTGGACATTTAGTACCTTCCGAATTGAAAGTTGCTACGTAAACCTGACTTTGGGGTCTTAATTTAGAAACTATTCCAAAACGACTACTTTTTGGGGACTTTAAACAAAAAAAAGTCTGGACCTTTAAGGCCACATTTTTTAAATACTTTTTTTTTGTGGGTCAGCTCATGATAAACATTTCAGGTTGCTTAAGGGAAAAGGGCTTTGGTGACTGGTATTTTTGTTTTGTTTTGGTTGATAATGCAAATCTGTTAGTTGATTGTCTTGAGTCCTTCCATGGAACATCAGTAAGCAGCTTCACAGACCTTGCGTGTGCCACATCAGGCAAACGTTAATAGGATTATTTTGGCCCGCCCGTCATGACACCCCACACATGAATGTTGACCGTGACCTCATGCACGGGCACTGTGCTTGCCGCATTTTCTTTGACTTTTTTTTTGTTTTAGAGTTTTATATAATATATAAGGTTTTGAGGTGGACTGTTTTGTTGTTCACAGTAGTGAATTCCTTTTCATATTTATATGACAATATAGAAGACTATGAGAATTTGTTTTATAATTTTGTAGGTGGGGGGCCCCCGATGGATGATGGGGTCTGATGACATACAAACTAAAGTAAAGTGGAAACTTTTCAGAATGAGGGTGCAGTCGTCCTACATAGTCAATGTATACATTAAAATACATTCTGTGCAAATATTAAAGGGTTGGAACCTCTTTTGACTGGTATTTGCAACAGTAAGCCTCTTAAAAATATTTCTTGTGCTCACATGACTGTATTCTTCACAGTGTAAATTTGACAACAGTTCATATGAAGTAGGCTTCTTGACATATTTTCACTTTCCCAATTGCGTCAATATCAACTGTCAAATGAAACCATTTCAGAATGGCACTTAAGTGTTAAAGGTGCATTGTGCCGTTTAAAAAGGCAATATTAAAGTTTTTTGTACATGCGCGTCCCCGCGGAGGAGCGGACATGTGGCATGCACTTAAGATTGTGCACGTACTCGCACGCGCACACCGTGAACGAGCCTGACACAGATGCTGCGGTTACGCTTTGGGCCAGAGGTGGCAGTCGCAAGTAAAAAAGTGACAAACTGTACAAAGATCCTTTAAGTGGTCATTTAAGTGGTCGTCAGTGCGACCTCCAGTGCACAAATTTACAACAAATGTTACTTGCAGTTCATACATTCTGTCCTTCAACAGTACTCTCTTTGCTTAGCGTGAACTGAGACAGGGAAATAAACTCTGAATAAATAATGCAAGACATGTCCTCATTGTCGCTTGCAGTTTTAATTCGTAGTGAAATTACAAAATCAAGACAAAATAAATCTATTACATCTAGTAATGACATACATATATTCACAGTCAGTGCAAAATAGAAACTTAAACGAGCTGCTAATATAATAGCTGTCATATTTTAGCTAAAACACAAACAATACATCTATATGAGGTAAGCATGAGCTTGCCTAAAAAATTAGCAACACATCTCCAACTAATAGCATTTATCCCAAAAAATTATTTACAATATTGTTTTATGCGCCCTCATGAGTCTAAACGCTGTACTCTGATTAATATTGCGATAGTGGAATAAGAATTAAGCAGGACAAACACAACCCCTATTTTATCCATCTCAGAGCTATAGGCAGCCATTTTGCCACTTGTTGTCGACTGAAAATGACATTGCAGTGCATTAAGGCTCAGTTTGTGAACGTCACATGACTAAACCCAGAAAATGTATGAGCTGTGATTGGTCGTTACAAATATATCCCAGGTAATATTTTGCATTTCAAAAATGATAATAATAATAATTTGCTGATTTATTTTAGGTTCGATTGTTAAATGACTTTCTTTTTTTTAAGTTTGTATTTGCTGTAATAACGTTTCTAATACTTAGTTTCTATAAGGTCCCGCACTCGTGTTTGTGTTAGCTCGTGGCGAAAGGTTCTACTCTTGATTGACGTGCCTTTTTTTTTTTTCTCCCCGGGGGTCGAGTCGCGACAGGAGCCGCCAGCGGGGTCAGCGAGGGTCACATGCAAGCAGCACGCTTCACACGCAACCCTGAACGCAACACAAACACCACAGGGACACATACTTCACTCATGTTGAGTGTGTGTGTGTGCAAGTGGATCACCTTCCCTTCCTGACCAGGCACAAATAGCAGATTAGTAACTGAGCTAATGGTCCCCCCTTCCCCACCTCCCCTCCTCCGTCCTTTACAGCCCCCATACAAGCTGGCGTGTAACAATAGTTGCGTGCGGAAGTATCTCGGTCATCCATCTTTCTGTCACCTCTGACTTTGTGCTACTAAGGTGTCATAAGTGAGTGCAAATAGGCGAGGAAGAGGATAGGGAGGGGAGGTGGGGGAGAAAGTGCCGTGAGAGCAAAACGTTTAAAGTTGCATGTTTGAGGAGATTTATGACCCTCCACAGGGGAGTAATTGGCGTGTTGTCAGCTTGGAGGGAGCAAAGTAGCTCGAGGTAGCTTTACAAGATCCTAAAAATGTTCCGTTTGGTTGTTTTGAAGCCTGACAATGCAAACATTCAAAACAGACAGCTCAGAGATTACATATTTGAATTAATGCTATATTGAGAGCAGCTAATGAATGATTTTGTCATGGCGACGCTGTTCCCCCAAAAAACCTTTTTCAACTTAAGGCGATTTGCCGTCAAGGCTGATTGAATTGGTGCTCACCCCTCACCAAACACACAATGAATACATTTGCTAACAGCACGCTGCGCCCTGTTAAGTGCAGTGTGAAAAGGGCTTTAGAATGCTGTTTTCAGTGTGCATTGTTCAATAGTGCCTAGCAGAAGG
The DNA here is from genome assembly GCF_054856555.1 of Leptonotus elevatus. Classification (NCBI taxonomy): domain Eukaryota; kingdom Metazoa; phylum Chordata; class Actinopteri; order Syngnathiformes; family Syngnathidae; genus Leptonotus; species Leptonotus elevatus. The sequence continues at coordinate 7,140,357 of NC_141241.1, read as the reverse complement.
AAGGATCGAGAAAAGGTAGTATCCCAGGTTTTTTCCTGCCCTTAAAATACAAATCCTGCGTGTTTTATTTACTGCAAGACTTAATGTGATAGCATGAGTGAGTTGTGCATAGTACGTAGAGTGTATTGATTGTGGCCTCCTGAATGTCCCATTCACTTCCCTGTACGCTGTGTTTATTTATAATACTGTACCCTGCATGCACTCAGATATTTCTATTCTATTCTATAGGGAGAATCGTATGGAGGAGAGCAGCACGCAAATCAAGTCATGCGTGGCACACATTAACCTCTTCTGCCCTCCTTTGCACGCACACATGCACACGCACGCACACACGCACACACATTGTATGAGTTTAGCCGCTGAATGACCTCGGCCAGGAGGTCTCACTCTGTTCAAGTTACCAGGAACTCCAGTCATTTTTTTTCTTCGAAATTTGAGCAATATGAAATGATTAACTGTAGAGAATGTAAGAAAAAAAGCTAAATTAAAAGTATTATCAGTTATATTATCATACATATATACAGGTATATATTATATTCAAGGCATCGGTACTTGTGACGGCAGCCGATAGTATCGACGCCCTCTTGTGGCTGTTTTATGATCGGGAACTAGAAATTAGAAGAAAAGAAAATTGCCATTAATTTCATGCATTTTAAAGAAAAATGCTGTTTTGGCACATAGCTCTTTCTTTAAAATTATTTATCATTGTTATATATATATATATATATATACTGTGTATATATATATATATATATACTGTGTATATATATATATATATATATATACTGTGTATATATATATATATATAAATGTTTTTTTATTGTTTATATATATATATATATACTGTGTATATATATATATATAAACAATAAAAAAAACATTTAATCTTTGGCAAATATTCTAAGATATTTTTTTTGTGAGCACCATGTTGATGCCACAGCAGTGAGGAGGAGCTTGTGGTTTTTCCAAGTCAAAGAGGTCTATCCTTTTGTGTTTGCCAGTGATCCCTCTGGTGAATAGAGGATCTCGGGGGTTAATCATTGTGCATTGCGTGCAGACTGTGTTTGCTCTGACTGAGCCAAGGGTCGCTGGGCCTGTGTACAGAAAGAGCAAAGGGACATATCGCTCGCAGTTTTTTTTCCTATCACAACAATCGGGTTAGGGTTAGGGCGGCCGCTGTTTTAGACGACACGCCAAGTTCAGCACAATAACAAAAAAGTCATACAGGCTTTGAACTGTTTGGACTTGGACTTGGACTTGGACAGTGTGACAATTATGTCTGCTTAATTACACATTGCTTATCCTTTTAATGCAAACTTGCACCATGTAACAAATTCATTGTATCAAATAACATTATTTGTAACATATAACTGGGCACAAGGAACCAAAAAGTGTTACAAAATATGTAATTATTTCGTTGTATTTTTTGTGTTATTATTTGTAATTAATTACTTGAAATTATTTTAAGCAATACATGCAGTAAGGTCTGTCCCACCCCCAAGCTAGGCAAGCCTCCAAGACTCAGAAGCCAAGAATCACTGCTTCATCCGGTCTAGCCAAAGCACTTAGGCACATCACTAGGTTACTAGGCGGGAAGGCCCCCCAATGGACCACCAGAGACCCCCACCCTATTCTAGTAAAATACCAAAAAGAAAATTTCACCCATAGGCACAGTTAGACATTGAGCATAAAAATAGGGACCCTTGTATCAAAATAAAGCAAAATACGATGACTATTTACGACAACATTTCAGGCACAGTCGTACAGGGGAAAGTGAGCAAAGGATCGTGGGAGTGTGTGGGATGTTTGCATGTGTGATAAGCAGCTTGTTAGCTTGCCGGAAATGAAACGCAACAGTCGTGATTGGCGAAGATGCACTGCAAAAGAAGAAGGGACTCATACACTTGGCACATGCACTGTGTGTCGCAATACTCACTGCTGTGTGCGTGTGATCCACTGCAGGTGTAAACAAGCATTTGTGTGCTAGATGCCAATGGGCGTAGCCAGCCTTAAATAAACTCTGATCCCTGCAGGGTATTATTATACTTGCCCCCTTTTAGGAAGGGGGGGCCTACCTACAGTACAAACAGTTTTACTTAACCATCTATCCCAAGTGTGAACAAGGTTTGGCTTGCGGGCCTCATGCGGAATATGGTTTGTTAATTTATTGTAGCATTGCTTTACACAATAATCAATATCATACAGCATGTCCCCTACCTTTGATTTGAAGCCATCTAAGCATTCCAGTTATAATTGAAGAGCAATCAGCATTGTACCGACTTTGCGCCAAAACAATTCTTTGCCTCGGGACTCACAGTGGCGGCGGGCACGGAACTGTTTTGTTTGATGGAAGTTTGGATACTGACTCATCCTACCAGCAGCACGCCACTGTAAACTCATTACTGCTGCACAATGAGCATCCATCCATCAATCCATTTTCCATAGTACTTGTTCTCATGAGGATGGTAGGTGAGCTGGAGCCGGTCCTTGATGTCTTTGGCCACAGGTACATCCTGGACTGGCTGCCAGCAAACTGCAGGGCATATATGGACAAAAGCATTCACAATCATAGACAATTTTGAGTCAGCATGCTTTTGGATTGTGGGAATAAGCCGGAGTACCTGTTGAAAACCCTTGCAAACTCCACAGCCAAGATTTGAACCCAGAATGTCAATAAGTAATATTGTTCAATTTGGTCTCATTAGTGATGACAGCAAGTAAAGCAGCAGCGGGTTGTGTAAAGTAAGTACAAAAAAGCATTGGATGTACACTCGACACAACATTAAGTATTGTCCAATGCAAATTAAAAATATATATATATTTGGGTTAACTTAGTTAGTTAGTTAGTTGTCCCAACACAAAATTGTGTGTTTTTCTAATATTTTACTGAGCCTGTTAGTTTCTTAGCTAGACAGTTATTTAGTCAAAAATGACGTTTTTGTAACAGTGTTAGTTAGTTAGCTAGTTAGTTTGATAATAGTAATAGTTCCATCTAGTTGGTTTGTCATGTGACTTGTGCTTCATGCACACACGGGTTAATCTTTGTGTCAATCATAACACGCAGAATTAGTTATTGGTTAGTCATAAAAATAACAACTAATTACTTAACTAACTAGATTTGGTAGACTAGTTAATGTTTGGATGAAAGAGGAGTCTTATGATCAAGCAACCACTAACCAAGGGACTGGTTAATTAATTGAATTGTTAGCAAATGAAATTACTGTAACTAAAGAGGTAAGTTAACAAAGTAAGTAATTACTTAGTTAACTAACTAATTTTGGTAGACTGACAAATGTTGGCAAGAAAGATGAGTCTTATGACCATACAATTGGTGTTAGTTAGCTAACTAAGAGAATAACTAATTAAATATGTTGTTAATTAAATTAAAAGTAGGTAAGTATCAAACTAACTAATCAGCTTACAAATAAACTAGCTAACTAAATACTGTAGGTCTGTCTACATATCGCAGCATCAGCGATCATGTCATGTGACTCCTGGGTCAGTCGGCATGCAAGCATTTTTGTAAGGGTGCACGTATTATTTTGGCTAGTGCATGTACATAACTTTTCCTAGCTTGTTTTCATACCCCTGAACTCAATGTTAGGATTTATAAACACTGTGTGTTCTTTTGAAAATAACCATTATCACACCACACGTGAGAAGTCCTTTAACACAGCCCTTTTAACAAGTTGTATGTCCTTTTACAGCGGGATGAAAGTAATGAGATAAAACGACTGAGTAAATTCCCAACCCCCCTAAATCCTTTTAAGTGTCCGTCAAAGACTTTTTTTGGGGCGTAAAAGTTTCCTGCCGACTTCCCCGCCTTGCACGAAAGGCGCTGCACACACCTGGTGAATGGCTCGCACGCACACATACCAGCACTTAAAAGACTTCATGCTCACGGCATGAAAGTTACGACCTGTTCATCACACACACAAACATACACACGCGACAACACCGCAACTCGACAGACAAGACAGACCAGGGAGCCATGCTTAAATAATTGCAAAAATCTGAGTACATTTAATGAGGTCCAGTCATGGCCACAAGTTTGCTTGGTCACCTGTTGCTAGGCAGAGTTGGTAGGGCTCCATCATTTGGGAGTTTTTTTACTCTGCCTTCTTCACAACGGTCTACCATTTTTTTCAAACAGAAGTCATTGAAGGAGGACATTGTACAAAGGGTCCTTTCACACAGCTGATGCGGCTTCCTGTATTCGGATAATTAGATGCGTGCTTACTCCTCCAACTGCTTTCAACACAAAAGGGGGATGGTCAGTCAGGGCAACTGTATACAAAACGGCCAAGAAGTAGCTAGGCACCGTGCTTGTATGAGTATTAGGGCGAATTCTGTATTCACTTGGACATACTGCGTGATGGGGTTAATCTGGAACAAATTCACCACAGCATAACCACTTGAGCGTCTGATTACACAGGCAAGTCAGTGCAAGATGTTTTTTTTTTATACGAAAAACCAATGTGTGCCTGGAAGGTAATGTTAAATATTCACTGCACTAATGAGACAAAGGCGCAGCACAAACACTATAAAAAATGCATCCAAACACCTGTGCAATACACTGAAAGAGAATGTAGCGCTGCAAGCACGGCAACCTGATGTGATCAAAGTATTCACTATTCACAGTGCTCCACTTTTTCCCACTTTTTTTTTTTTATCTCACAGGCATATTAAAAAATGGAAAGAAATGGGAAAACTCGACACACAACACACCATAATGACATGACATGAAATAAGGAAAAAGCTCTTCACCAGGCCAATACCTTCCTCTGTGTTTGTTGATGCTAATAGATGTTGTCTTTCCTTGTGTAAAGCACATTGAGTTGCCTTGTGTATCAAATGTGTTATGCAAATAAACTTGCCTTGCCTTGCCTTCAGTGAAGCATAATGGTAGCAGTAGCATCATGCAAAAGCCAACTTTTCCCACAAGAAATAATAATTTTTTGCCAATTTTCACATCCTTCATTATAATGTTGTAAAAAGATTAGAAATAACTGTCAACATGTCATGTCATTGTATTTGTGTATAAACCCAGTATAGAAAAAAATGTGCAATTTCATGGAGACATAAAAAAAAAAAGCTTTTGCGATTCAGTGGTTCAGTGGTTAAGCTGTTGATTTGCGTGCCATGGCCGCTGTGGTTTGGCTTCCAAACATCAACAAGAAGTACTGTGCAGCTTTTCATAAGAATTGTTACAACTTGTATTGCTTTTCCAAGGGAATGTACTAACACACATCATCATTTTCATCAATAGAATGTTGCTTTTATTACGGACTGACACGACAAGATGACATCTGCACTCACGCAGGCAGGGATCCGATATCGCTAGCTATGTAGCTTAAACTCCGAATTGTGATACTTCCTATGGGAAGCAGCTCGCTTTAATTTTATTTTTCTAATGGCAGGAATACTGTCATTATGTGCTGTATTCGTCTATCTTTGTACTCTGTTTTGAGGTAACAGGTTAGCGAGCATATAAATCGACCCAATCGCACAACTACATGGTTATCAACCCCACGAACAGAGACAATACACAGCTATCAGTGGCTAACACAAAGCTAGCAGAATCGTTCAGACAAATATCACCTGGCTCACTTATTAGCACACAGCTAACAGGCCTGGTCACCTGTTCGGTTATTCAGAGCAACACACTCAAATATAAATATATAAATAATACCAATGCTTGGTCTGCCCCTGTGCACATTTACATCATGCCTCGCACCAGACTTGACCTGATCATGATAGCCCTTCGTGTGAACATGCCCGCCGAGACTCGGCATCAAATGCAATGCCACGGGCCAGGTCAGAAGGTCGACGACGTTGGAGACGAATCAGTCTCGCAGACTTGCATGCGAAGCGCTCATAAATGGCGCAGGAAGATGAGGTGTTTGCAGCCCGAGCGCCTCGGGACAGGGGAGTTTACACAGAGTGTTGCTATTAATCCGCCCTCTCTGTGATTGCGCTTCCGTAACAATGCCTGTCATGTTGTAACATTCCCGTGAAGGAAGCACGAGTCCTCACGCATGGCTTCATTTGCTTGGTAAACAAATGGCATAAGTGTAGCAAAGTATGAGGAGTGTTTGCATGAAAGCAACATGTAAGGTTTGTTACAGACAGAGACACAAGCCAATGATTTACCCTCGCCGTAGTTGTGTAAAAACCTCTTTAAGCTATGTGCTAGCATGTAATAGCCACTGACACAGGTGTATTTGGTCACTTTTAGCTGTCTGCCTTTGAGCTCGGTTGTGATCTGAGCACAACCGGTTGACTTTTGTGCTGCTACGGACGTCATATGTATATATATATAATTCCAACATTTTTGCACAAAAGTATACAAATCCTATCTCAGTTTTATTTTTGTAATATTTGAATTTAATCTTGAAATCAGAACTTTCACAAATTAAAACTTCTTATCTTGAAATTTTAAACTTTTTAAAGTGATGATCTGACTTTTCTCTGCCAATACTCTATGACTTTTTTCTCAAAGCATTATGTTTTTTTTAATCTCGAAAAACAAGCAATACTTTTATCGAAAATATGCGAATGATTTTTTTCTCAATATTGACTTATAATAGAATGAATTTAATAATGTACTACTACTAACTTTTTTTCTTAGAAAAAAAAATCTTGAAAATATACTACTTTTTTCTATAATATATGACTGTTTATCTCAAGATCAAACAACTTAAGACTCCTTTGAAGAGTGGGCGGGTCCTACAAACACATACGCACGCACGCACCCCCCCCCCCCCCCCCCCACACACACACGCACACACACACACAGGAAAGCAGGCTGGAGCTCAGTATTGCGCTTGCGGCGTGTCACTGCGTTTTAAGAATGAGTTAGCGTGTCAAGGTTGCGTGTCTCGCCGGCAGACCACGCCCGCACCTGTCAGGTGTTCGTGCAGTAGACGGTATGTGCGTGTTAGGTACCAAAAAGTGTGTGCGTGTGTGCGTGCGATGATGGACATGATGTTATTTTATTATTTTGTTGCAAACACGCTTTGGAAAAAAAAAAATTCATATATTTGTATACCCTTGTCACCTTTGCTGACATGTACCATGATCAAAGTTTCTCTGTGCCAGCTGTCACATTTTTTTTGTGTGTCACTGGATCAACGTGCAGTCATGGAGCCTCCATTTGACCTCACAATGCTGCATAGTTAACGCATGACAACAATTTTCTCATATGAAGTAATGAGAATAGAAATCATGCACGACACGATCACCGTCAAATAGCAAATTGAACTTAATTAACTGTACACACGATAATTCTAATACAAGTGTAATAATATAAAATATTGCAAATTGTAATCAGTACAACTAAACATTACCAATACTATAAATATTTTATACTATATTAATATAGTTTTAAATTTATAGGCCACTCCTCCTGGCTGACATACGACGTAATGGAACTTAATTCATTTCTGGTTTCCAGTTGTGCAAGAATAATTTCTCTCCGGTGTCCAGGCACTGATTAATTTGCCTGCTATTGTGTTGTTCAAATTTGGATGTCCTCCCCTTTAGTGCAGTTCCAGCCAGACATCTCTGAAAAGTGCATTCGGTCACACAAGCTCGTAATTCCGGTGTAAACGGTTATGTGTCAATCATAGGTTAGCTTAGCAATTGGCATGGCTTCTCCGTCTTTTCTCACTAGTCAGAAGTGTAGCTTATTCGCCACAATGGAAGCAATGATTACTGACTTAAGAGCGACTCCACAACGCATTTACTCGTATGACCTAGCCAGCTGAAGCTCGCTGCTGGCTAGCTGGTGTGGCGTTAATAGCACTGAGATTGCCTCAACTTCCGACTACTCGAGTGACGTGATGCGAGCACGCCCAGCCTAGCGAAATTTTCTGGAACCGCCGCGACAGTTCAATTATTGGATTTTTTTTAAAATGTGATTCTCAGGTTTGCTATTCAATGTGTTTTCAAGAGGCACAAAATGCAAATTTTGATCACAAACTGCGATACAAAAACACTTACTTTGAGCTTTGATGTATTTTTTAATACATATAATGGACATAATTCATCATGCTTTTGTCATAATTCTCATTACTGCAAAATAATCATTCTTAATTGTTGATGTAATTTATTACAGTGAAATAAAACATTAAAAAAAGATCAACCGTTATTTTATTTTTTTTACTGTAAATTATAAACACTTTAAGTAGGTCTTCTTGCTCTTTTCAGCCATCTACCATTGATCTCCCCTCCGACGCCCCCCGCAGGCCAATGGGCGGGCCTCCAATCGCATAACAAGAGCCCACGGAAGTGAGCTCATCTCTTGTGTTCTTTCTGGCACATGACACGCTTTTCTTACTTATTACTTACTTAGTGAGCGAATTGTTTCCTGTTGTTTTGGGGCCCCGACTGTCGGTCGCCCTGACAACCAGTGCGGAGACGCCTGTCATGCGAGGCTCTTACACACACACACACACACACACACACACACACACACACACACACACACACACACACACACACACACACACACACACACACACACACACACACACACACACACACACACACACACACACACACACACACACACATTAAACAATAGATCTTGTATGACAATACAATATATGTATAAAAATACATATAGACAAACACTAACAATCAAACACACAACACAATGTCCAGACAGACCACCAAACATCAGACAGACAGACGTGTGTACGTGCTTGCATGTGTGTGTGTTTTGACTGGTGGTGGTGGGAGCGAGTCCGGGCAAGCCCCCCCCCCCCTAACACTCTGCAATTATCCCCCCCCCAGCTGTGTTTACCTCTGACCTCTGCTACCTACACTTCTCATAATGACACCTAGCCACGCTAGGGTTCAACAGTGTGTGAAGATTTCCATGTGTGCGTGAGAAAGCATGAGTATTTATGGCCTGTCATAGGTGATGGCTTATTGGAAAATACACATACATGGCAGGTCGGGATCCTCATCTGGGCAATTTGGAATACAGTACACTAAAAATAATAATTTTTAAAAATGTATTGAAAAAAAACAGATGCTGTTTTTTAATGCTCAAAACGATTTGTATAATAAGTGTAAGTGTAGAACACATTTGTGAGTTGTTCTTTTAAGAATTATTTTTTAATTACAAAAAATGTTTAGCTTGAGAAAAATATTGATAATAGAGACAGTGTTACAGGAGGACATTTCATTATAGAGAAGAATTTTAGAAGAATACAGTTTTATTATTTTTAAATTGAATACATTTGAGTTTGAGAACAAAATATAAAAGTCAAAATTAAAGTAGAAAAAAAAAAGCTAAATTATTTTTTCTTTGATTAAAAAAAAAAGCCAAATTTTAAACTGGTACACACAAAGAAGGGTGAGAGTGCACCTTAGCGCCATCCTCTGGTCAATACCAAAAACATGAGGGACAAAAGGAAAAAGTTTATGTTTAAAATGTTTGAGACAAAAGCCGTCATTTTACAAAAAGTAAGTCATATTTGGTCCAACAAAAGTACCATAATTCTATAATATCTCATCCATGTCTATAGAAAAGAAATTTTGTATGTATTTTATGAGTTGAAAAAAAAGTTAGTGTTGAGAAAAGCATTCTAATGTTACTGTAAGAGGGAAAAACAGTCTAAAATAAGGTTTATTAAAGTCATTTTTGAAAAGAAAAAAAAAGTGGACAGGGATTTTTTAAAATTAAACTCAAGCTTAAGGAAAATACTTTCCAGTAAAATAAAATGATTTTCCAAAATTGATCAAAAAGAAAAAGAAAAAGTGGTACTACAAGTTAGCAGGCTCCCTCTAGTGATATTCGAAAGAATTATTGCATATGTACAGTTCAGTTTTAGTTTATTAAATTTTGGAGTTAAATAAATTTCCATTTAATCTTCAGGAACAATAATTAAGAAAAATACATTGATTTTAATTTTATTAACTTTTTGTGTGCATTACATTTGAATTAAGGAAAGTTGATGGAGAAATTGTTAATTTTGATTGCTGCCTGAAATAAATGAACAATGAATGAATGAATGAATGAATGAATGAATGAATGAATGAATTAATTAATTAAATCTTAGGTACTTGTTTAATATATCAGATTAGAAAATTATGTTTATCTTGAAACATTTTCGTCCCACTCTAATTAGCCTCACAACCACTTCCCCCCCATCAACATATAAATATCATGATAAAAATAATACACTGCACTTGACTGTTATTTCATTCATCCTGAGAAAAAACAAACAAACCGGTGCAAAGTATTTCCTGCTTCAGCCCTTGAAATTATATACTGTATACATTTGTTGATTTGGTTAGAAAACAAGATGCTTTTCCTCAGCCTTCTTGATGGCTAATGATACAAAGGAGAAAAAGATTTAAGGCACTCACAACTTGAGTGGACTAACTCCAATCTTGTGATTTTACGTGGGAGCACAGTAGTACACACACAGTCCAAATTGTTGGTACACCTTAGTGGAAATTGATAGTCTTGAGATTTCATTGTACTCAGACTCCAGACACCCTGTGTCTGATTTAGGACAGTAGCAATAGATAATAACATAGCCTCTTCCATGTTTCACAGTAGAGGGACAGTGTTAGTTTGTTGGTATACTTCATTTTTGCATAGAGCTGATGTGCCTTGCCTAAAAGTTCCACGACTCGTCTGTCCATAGGACAGTCTCCCAGAAGCTTTGTGGCTTGTTGACATGCAGTTTGGCAAATTTCAGTCTCACTTTTTCATGATTTATTTTCAACAGTGGTGTCCTCCTTTGTTTTTTCTTGAAAAAGAGACCTTATTCTCATTATATTGATGTTTTCTTAAATACAACTTTTGCGCATGTATGACTTTTTCTTTTTTTATTGAACAAATATGACTCTAAAAATATGACTTTATTCCCTCTCAGTGCACACTGACAATAAACAATGTAATTGTAATTCCAAGGGAGATTCCCTGTTTGCATGCTAACCCGCAGCAAGAGGAGAGAAGATGAGGAAGAGATGCCTATCGATAAGGCTTGTCCTTTCAAGTCCTTTGTGTCCTTCCAGAATCCTCAAATTTTTTTAATTTTATTAAATGCCACCAGCAGCGTTCCAAAAAGTTCAGGTGCTGAACATGAGGTCCCCTTGGCCAGACCCCCACTCGGCAAAATCGGGCTCCCCACCAGAGGGAGACGAGTCCAACGAGAGGCCCCTCTTCTCTCCAAATACTTTCTCCTGCAGCTCGATGATGTCGTTGCGGATGTCAGCCATCATCAGCAGCAGGAAGTCAAAAGAGCCGGGAGGGCCCTGATGGACAGATCGTCATGATGAATGGTGTGCTTGTCTCAATACTTCTTTTTTTTCTTTTTCAATTAATCAACATATTTTTCAAATAAGGTGCAAAAAAAAACAACGTGTAACATAATTTCATACAGTTGCTTTGTAATTTAGTTTTTCAATGTATTTTAATAATGCAAAAAATGTTCAGTCGTATTTTCATTTTCACTTCACGTTCATGTTTACTTTCAAATGGGAATTATTAGTGCAGTTGTATATTTGTTAGTTAAATGTCAACAAATGAAATGCAAAGTCACCTAATTGAAATAAATGATTACCTTTAAATGAGGCTGATTTCCGAAATATAACAATAATTAAATCATTTTGTGTTTACCTCTTCCTTCTCTATTTTGGCCTTAATAATAATAATAATAATAATAATAATAATAATAATAATAATAATAGTAATAATTATCATCAACACGCTAGAGGTGTGGAGGTTTGCCGTCGAAAGGAGGGGAATGAAGATTAGCCGTCGCAAGACGAAGTATCTGTGTGTGTGAATGGGAGGGACCCAAGTGGAAGAATGAGGTTACAGGGAGAAGAGACCAAGAAGGTGGAGGAGTTTAAGTATTTAATGTCAACAGTCCAGAGAAATGGAGAGTGTGGAAAAGAAGTGAAGAAGCGTGCGCAGGCAATCTGGAACGAAAAGGTTTATAAAACTGTGGTGAGACCAGCGATGTTGTTTGGTCTGGAGACAGTTCTGCTGAGGAAAAGACAGTAGGCAGAGCTGGAGGTGGCAGAGATAAAGATGCTGAGGTTCTCTTTGCGAGTGACCAGGATGGATAGAATCAGGAATTAGTACATCAGAGGGACAGCACATGTTAGAGGCTTTGGAGATGAAGTCAGAGAGGACAGACTGAGATGGTTTGGACATGTCCAGAGGAGAGGTAGTGAGTATATTGGCAGAAGGATGCTGGGTTTCCAAATGCCAGGCAGGAGGTCTAGAGGAAGACCAAAGAGGAGGTTTGTGGATGTAGTTAAAGAGGACATGAAGGTAGTTGGTGTGAGAGCAGAGGATGCAGAGGACAGGGTTAGATGGAGGCAACTGCGACGACCCCTGAAGGGAAAAGCCGAAATGAAAAGAAGAAGATCATCATCATCATCATGCACAATCATATGTATAAAAATCTATATGAGGACACACAAACCCTACTGGCACTTTTGTTCTATTAAAATGTGCAATAAACTCACAGGAGGACCACTGGGACCGTCTGCTCCTCTATCACCCTGAAAATAGCAAATTGTATACAAGTATGGTTAACACACCAAACATCACATTACTTGTCACAGAAATTAAGCGGGCATCATGTTTATGTATATGCAGTATATTTGCGAATGAGAAGAGACTGAGTCATTGGTTAATTTTGAGCTGCTGTGAGCTGTTGTTATAGCTTCCAGTTTGGCCGCCAGAGGGCAGCAGTGCATCTCACAAGCACATACATGGCCATAAACACGAGGAACTAGTTTTTATATGAGTATGCACTGTGTATGTATTAGGATATTGAACTGACCTTTAAACCGTCTTTTCCTGGGGCCCCGGGTGGTCCCTGAATGGACGGTAAAGCACATATTTGAAAACGTTATATAAGTCATGCAGAGTGGTGGCTTTCTATTTCAAATGATCTACAGTATATATACAGTTGCGAATGCTGTGTTGTTCTATTGTTTATTTTCATTTTTACCACTGGTCCTCTGCGGCCTCTTTTGATGTGCTTCAGATCAGGCTCTGGACCTATGGGTCCAATGTCCCCCCGGGGCCCCCGAGGCCCTGGAGGGCCTTCTACGCCTGGGTCCCCTCTAGCTCCTGGCCCCCCTGGGTGACCTGCGGAGTTGTTACAGGTAAGTAGATTAGGTCGAGATGTAGGAAAGGTCGGTAGATAAATAGGTTTGTAGATTAGGTCGGTAAGAAGAGATGTAGCTAAAGCCTAGAAGTTAGATTCGATAGGTAGGTAGGAAGCTAAGAAAGTAAAGTGGGTAGGGAGGTAGGTAGGTTTTTCAGTAAATGTGTATATTGGGAAATAAGTTAGGTCGGTATGAAAGGTAGGTTGTCTGGTAGAAGGTTGGTCGTTAGGTGGGTATTTCTTTTTGTGAGGTGTTGTTCTATCCATGTGTAGGTTGTTCTGATCAATATTTAAGGGGTTAGGATATACAGTATATTAGGTAGAGGCTAGGAGGTAATCAGGTAGGTAGCCAAGCAGATCAAATGGTATAAGCAGGTTTAGGTAGGTGGTTGGTAGGCAGGTAGGTAGGGGGCAGGAAGATAGACTCGGTAGCTAGTTTAGGTACATACTGTACAGTATATGTAGGTAGATAGGTAAGTAGATTAGGTATATCAGTATATTAGGCATACATTAGATTACGGCAGGTAATGTTACTAGACAAGGTAAATAATTATTAGTTAGGTAGGTCTGTGTACCTTAGGTTGGTGGATTAGGTAGACCGTTTAGGTAGGTCGGTAGGTAGGAAGAAGATTAGGTAGAATGTGTATGTAGGTTAGCTGATTTAAGGTACATTCTGTGGTAGATTAGTAAATACAGTAGCTGCGGTAAATTAGCTATGTGGAAGGCGTCACCTGGGACCCCAGGAGATCCTGGAGGTCCAGGTTGACCAGGACGGCTTTTTTCTGGCCTCCTAAGAGCAGGTTTGTCACTGCGGTTGGCCAGGAGGTCAGGTATCTGCCAGCACAATAAGCATTATTATTAACACTACAACTTTAAGTACAACCAGTATTAGACCTCCGCCAAGGCTACCTGCTGACTGGCCAGTCGCAGTTTTATTTGCAGCAGACTGCTTTTCATGTTGATGAAATCCTGGCAGGTAAAAGAGCAGGTGCCCGCACTCATTAACGTGTCCGACTTCCCTGACGAACTCACTGAAAACCAATGCAACACACATTAAAAACAAAAAACAATTGCATATAGTTTTGCGTTAATTAAGGAGCACATTAGCTAGTTTTGTTTTTTTATGGAAGACACCTCTCATTTGGTTTAGCTTTGCACAAACTGTGGCACACACTAAAATGATCCACATTGTTGCTTTGAAACCAACACATCAGCGTTGACGAGCAATACACTGTGATTTAGGGTGACACACCCCCCAAATATGGGATAAACGTCTCTTGCGAAATGTTGCTGTGCCTTAGTCAAGCCGTGCACACAGCGTGAATTTACTGCTGCGCTTCATGCTTTGGAGTTACAACATTGAAACATTCAGCTGCGCCACATGGGTTGGATATAAATACATAGAATGACAACATGTCTACTGCACACATGCACCAGCTTTTTAAATCAGCATAACACAAAATGTGTTTCGCATGCTGGGAGCGCACCTGCAATAAATGAAGTCTCCATGTATGTTTTATGTTTATGTGGCCTATTTCATATACTCACACAGTACACAAAGGCCATTTATCGGGCAAGCAACCATATTTGGTAATTGCAAAAAGTAATAATGGACAACATATGTCTCACTATAACATACACACACACATATATATATATATATATATATATATATATATATATATATATATATATATATATATATATATATATATATATATATATATATATATATATATATATATATATATATATATACATTAGTTTAGCATTTTACGGTTGTGCACGGCGATGCATGAACGCTGATCGGGAGCCAGAATGTATCCACTGTGGCATCGACACAGGAAGCTGCCTCCCGTGTTGACGCACTCGTGCTCACACACGCTGCCGCCCGACTCCTCGCACTCATTGATGTCTGCGGAAAGAGAAAAATTGACATTGCAACGTTCAAATGGAACCACTAGGTCAGGGGTGGCTAAGTTCGGTCCTTGAAAGCCACTGTCCAGACTGTTTTGCATGTTTCTCTTGCACTAACACACCTGATTCATGATCAGGATCGTTATCAGGCTTCTGAAAAGCTTGCTGATGAACTGATCATGCGATTCAGCTGCGCTGAAGGAGGGAGACATGGAAAACAGGATGGATAGTGGCTCTCGAGGACCGAACTTGGCCACCCCTTCACTAGTTGGTTAAAAAATAGTGTATGTAAAATACAGAATAGGGATTCATGCTTATAAATATACGTCTGCTACTCATAATCCTCATAGTGCTGTTTTAAAAATATTTTCTTTTCCCTTCCACCTTTCTTTTAAAATGATCAAGCAAAATACAAATAAAAACACATAAATTATAAAGTAAACAATGAATATATGAAAAAATACCAAATAGAAACACAAAAATAAACATAAAGAAGCAAAAAAAATAAAAGTAAATACAAAACATTAAACTAGAAAACTGCTTAAAAAAAGTTCAATAGTTTAATAAAATGTTGACTATTTTTAATGAAAAAAAGATTTTAAATGAGTAAACAAATGAAATGGCTAAACGCCTCTTCCCCACAGAAGACAGAATTCTGTTCTGCGATTCAGCCTTTGTCCTCTTCTTAGCGTTACTGACCAAGACAATAAGGAGACTTGTGGTTGCGGTGTCTCTCCCGGTCGAAGCGATAACCAGGGTAGCACGTGCACACCACCCGTCCAAAGTTGTCGGTACACTGTTGCTCGCACGGCGACACGGAGCACACGTCCACATCTGCACCAAAACAAATTACATAGAGGAAGCCATCAAAAATTCATTACGGAATAGCCATAGGTGTTTTTTGGAGTACCAAATGTGTATTGTGGGCTGAAAGTACAATTATCAAATTTTACTCCATTGGTCTGAATTTTATTATTTAGCTCCTAAAACTCATGTATCTTTGTTCGTCTATCCATGACAGTTCCGTACAGTGACAGGCGGAACAATAAATGCTCTATATACAATAGATTATTTGGATCTTTCCTTGTACACTAGTAGGCTACTTCTGTAGCAACTTACTTATATAACTTATACCATATCTGTATGTAGCCTGCTTTTGGCGTGCATATGTGTGTTTATTTCAAATGTAAAAAATAAAGGAACATTTATAAGTACACTTGTGAGCTTTTCCTAAAACTGTATTATTATAGGTCATATCTGCTATAACCATAGATACAGTGCTTTATATTTTACAATATATAAAAAAGAAAATCTCCAACTTTGCTACTCTTTCATAGTGGAACAACGATGGACAAGAGCCAACTCTGCTGTTCAGTGTATTTAATGTCAGTCATTTCCTTGATAAGAATGCAACAAAATACACGATGATTGATGATATATTCCATATGAAGCATAACAATGAAGCTTCGCCTCGGTCACTTTGTTGTTGACGCCAGCAGTGAGCTCATTTGACTTACATCATTGTTCCAAAGTGACAAAAAGGCAATGATATGGAATTCTTTGGAGCGCCACGCGAAGCCAATGTGGTCTGCAGACCTTGTTTTGGCGCAGGATCTTTCCCTGCTATAAAGGCGGCGGAATGGGAAGATTAGATGGGAGTAGGGGAATCATGTGTGTGTGAGTGTGTTTGTGTGAAAGAACAAAAAGATTTAAAGTGTGTTTTACCTACTTTCAGGTATGCACTGGCCCATCACAAACCTGAAGCCTTCACAACATTTCCTCCTGAAGAGAGAAAACAACCAGAAAAAAAGTTTGAATATTGATATTGTAATATGATGAAATTTGTTAAGTTATATTATTATCATTATTCAAATCATATCAAGTATTTATGAAAAAGCATTGCATAAAGTTACTGCTTTTATCTGATAAATATACTGTACACTTACTGAGATTTTTTTTTTTGAAAGAGAATCAATTAGGGGTATTACCAGAAAATGTTATAAACCATTGTACAGGGTAAAAAAGACTTTTAATAAAAACAATATAAATCCAATCAAAACCAACCCAAAAAAACACAAGTTGTGACATAAACTTGCAATCTTATAAACACAAAACATTTGAAAATCATCTAATATAATGACTTTATTCTTATAAATATAATTTGCCCGTTTCCCCATTTTTCAGTGTAGCCCCAACACTCTTTTGTACAACACTGATCTGTATCGCTTCTAAAAATATCATCCGTTGAGTCCCGTTTTTAATTCATTCATGGAAGCCATTACACTATAAAGGTGATTTAGGGTATTTGTCATGTGTGGCCCAACACATGTGACACACATCACAAGAGGAAATGACTGGAGCGGTGTGACCGCACAACAAATATCACACAAGAGGGGAGGAAATGCGTAACAAAAGAGTGCGTGTTAGCGGTCCGTGTTGTCGCATTTTATTCATATGCAGCATCCATGCAGTGTCACTCTAAATCACCCCCCTAAACCCCCCCCCCCAGAGTGAATAATCACCCATAAAGCGCCGAGACAGGCCTGAACTGATGAGATCCAGATGATTGGGCCGCTTTAATCCCAAACCGAGGTGGAGACAGGTGGGTGAAAGTTAAGATGAAAATTGTCACTACTTCATTGAGTCCGTCGACAAATCAGTCGGCGGCGGTAATGGCTTGCAGATGGGAGCCGCGTCCTCCGGGAGAAACTCATACCTTTTACGCCGCTCGGATGAAAGCGAGCTGCAAGGTTACGTGACGTGAAGATTCTAGTCGGTGTGATTCTGATGTTACAAGCAACGTTAAATTAGGCCGAAAGTGCTCTTTATTATGGGTGACTTCATTTCTACAAGACATCCATGGGGTGAGGCCAAGTCAGGAACAGTTCAGCATCCTAAAATAGGAAATAACTACTTTTTGGGAGCGACGACTTTGCTCCAGAACACCTGAAAAGGGACATATTATGTAAAAGTGACATTTCGGTTGATTATACACAAATAGTTGGTTCTCCAGAGTGCCTGCTAACCATCAAGTGTGAAATTACATAAGCAATACAACGCATTACAACTTAGATTCAAATTTGAATTACATTGCCAGCACAGGATGGAACTCTTTTTTAAGATCCGTCATTTTCAAGTGGCAGAATACATGGAAAATGGGATCATGTCAAAACTTTATTACTGTGAGGCCTAGTTAAGACCTGTTCAATGTATACAATTTCAGATTTAAGAGTAAAGATTCAAAGACTCAAGAACTACAAAAGAGGACATATGTAAAAGTGACAATTTGTTAGCTTTTATACAAAATGGAGCCAATCTTTCTGTTCTCAAGAGCGGTCTTGGTCTCAAGACCACTTTTTAAGGGTCTCAGTCAGCATTTTTACTCGCTCTTGTCTCGTCTCGGACAGGGCAGACTCGGGAATCCTGATCAAGACAGATCGAGACCAGTCCATCAGTGATCAGAAGTGAAATAACAAATTTTCTTAGATTTGAAATTTCAAAAATAACACAGACTGCAACACTATTGTCTATCTCCTAAAAAGTATTAACCTGAAGGAAGATGCGCCATTTTCAAGTTATGGTCTACGAAGACTCTATCATGGTCTATCATCAAGGTAACCACACCGATGGGAAAAATGAACTATAGTAAATAAAATGAGCAAAAAGGTGCTAGTATGGAATCCCCTTTGTCTTGCTTTACGTGACACAGCGGGAGCATGAACGATGAACTGCGATATATAGCGCGGGACAAACTGCATACGTTGCGAGTCGGCAGCAATTCTACATCAACGTCCGCACGTGTCCCCTGGGTGCTCCTGGTCGAGAGCACGGAGGAAGCCGTGGTGTCTGGATGAGCAGATGAGGGCAGCAGGAGAGCTGACCCGTGTGTTTTTGTTTTGCTGTGTGAAAGTATGCCGGATAGACAGGAAACAGGCCTCCAGAACACACTGACGAGTGTGCGCGCGTGTGTGCGTCTTCGTGTTTGACGGTTCTGCGGAGGGCCTTCGTCTTCTTATTCCTAGAATAAGCTCCAGACACTTATCCCATGCGGGATTCGTAGTCCTTATACCACAGAGTATTTAACCTCCACTTCAGGCCTGACGGTCTTTCTCTCGTTGGTGCTTATTTGACAAGATTGCTTAATGGAGTGCTAATGCCTGCTTCTGGTTACTGTCAACTCGGCACTGTCAGCGCTGAATCTTTACTTGTCAACCGCCTTGCGCATGGTCTACCATCTGGTCTTAAAGACTTCCAGTTGGTCTTATGGACTGATGTTTCTGTACACACTTTTTTGGGCAAGAGCTGATCTCTCATTTGCATCTCTTAAGATACAGTCTACATCGTTAGTTTTCAAAATAAGGGTCCAAGAGCCGTTGCTTGTGAGTCTTTTAAAAATGATTTGCCGTTTATTACATTGGATAATTTTTATAGGTCTTCTGTTTACGGCAGAACAGACATTCGAGGTTTTCAATAATTTGGCATAAAATCCATGGTCATCCATATTTTATACTGCCTAACCTATTCAGTCATGACAGGAACCATAGCCAATCCCAGCTAACTTTGGACCAAACGCAGATTACATCCTAAATTGGTCATCATTGAAAAAAAAAATTTTGCCATCAAAAACCTTTCAAAATTCAATCCATCCAATCCAAAGGTCATCCATCTGTCCATCGATTCTTTCTAGACTGCAGACCATGGGGAGTCAAATTCTATCTCTCCAGATACGTACAATCTACACTACAACATACTGCATCACTGGACTTAATAATCACTGGAGTTAATAATGGTTTGTACCCTTCCCAGAACACCCAAAAAAGTAAAGGTGCCCAAAATCAGGAACATCTGAGTAGGACTCCAAAAGACAATCATACTTTGCATATAACAAATGACAGGGTACCTTCATAACTTGGGTTTGTTCTACATGTTCAGAAGTGGACCTCACAGGAAAAGAGAGATGACCAGAACATACACCTGCACTTATAGTGTATACCCTAGCCCGGTCGTGTCAAAGTCCGGTACTCCGTTTTAGAGGTTTCCCACGTCCAACACAGCTGATTCATATTCAAGCTCATCAGCAAGCTCTGCAGGAGCCTGATAATGATCACTGAATCAGGTGTGTTGGAGTAGCGAAACCTAAAAAAAAAATAATAATAATAATTAAAAAAATGCAGGACTCCGGCCCTCGAGGAACAGATTTTGACACCTGTGCAGCTGATTTCACTATTCATGGTCGGGCTCAAGAAGAGCTGAAAAACATTACTTTTCTATCTGGTTTGATATACACAAAATTATATTAATATAAGCATTTGGGAATATGGCAGCTTCTTGTCTTCATTTCAGGATGTTGCAACACATTTTCTTCCTAACACATTCCTGCCCACATAAGTCACAGCAACACATACTGTAACTGTGAGCCGTTTAGCAACTCTGGAAACTATCTCTTGAGTCTTGTAGTGATGCTCTGCTGCTTTTGGCACCGACAACCAGAATGATGGCAGCGTTGAAGGTTAGAGATGAGATGTGCAAGACAACCCCCCCCCCCCCCCCCCAGCAATCCAGCACCCGCCTGAAAGGTCAGTTTAGCCTGTAGACAGTCAGCGTCATCACTCACAAAAGGCAACTCCCCCCCCCAATCCATCACCGAGAGGGATTTGTGTTGCTTGTTTGTTGAACGATTTTAAATCCTCCCTATCGCTCCCTGGCCAGCTCGCGTGATGTGTTGCCGGGAACTGACAACAGATCTGTTTGAGCCACGTAATGCCTCGTTTATTCTAGTGGTAACCTATTTCACCCGGTGTGTAAAAAAAACAACAGCGAGTAGAATAGTGAGAGAGGTTTCACTTATGACTTGATTCGACCTGATTGAAATGAAGTAGGGACTTGACTTGAGTTACATGGGGCTTGCTTGAAACTTGAGGGTTTAGACTTGAGACCTTTTTATGACTTGCGCCTATGTGACTTATTTGTACCTGTGGTGAGTAATAACTAGTCTGGTGCAGTACAGTATTATCCACTCTCACAGTTCCCCATAGGAAATAATGTCAAGTGAATTCATCTGCTTCAGGCTCAAAATGGCACCGCCCTAAAAATCTATTATTGTTTTTTTTTTTTTTATTGGAAGAGATATATTTCACAATTTGTTCTCAAAACCTGCTTGTCTGTGACATTCTGTCAAAATAACTGCCCCAAAAAGATAAATTAATAATTGGAATCTGACTACCCAAAGGATCAAAATTGTATCACAAACCTGAATGCTTCATAACATTTCTTCCTGGGCAGAAAAAAACACGAAGAATCATAACTATGATAAGGAAATAATTGACATTTTTATTGGAATATTGTTGACATTTTTATGACATCACTTGTAAAACGACAATATTACAAGAAAGCTCTTTATCCTATGATAATAAAGTCATATTATGATTTTACGAGATAGTTCATGACAAAGTTTTAAATTTTGTAAGAATGAACTGGTAATGTTTTTACACACATTTTTAGTGAGCCTTAGGAAGTTATAAGTAAATAAATTGCTATTATCAAAATTTACACCAATTCAAATCTGATTTAAAGAGAATAACAATAAAGATTTTACGCAACTTACTGGTGAGGTTTATTATTTCTAGAATAATACTAAATAGTAACAAAATAGACACATGTGATTGGTAAGCTAGTTGCAGTGTACCTAAAAACGGACCAATAATGAATCCTCATGTATGTCAACGTTTTCTTTTGCTTACAGTCAGCACATGTGGGCAAATCGTGCGTTATTGCCCAATTTTTGCTGTTGGTGAAAGCCAATTGATGAAATTTTGGTGCAATATTTACATATTTTTACAGTTGTGTTGACAATGTGTGTGTGTGGTCGTCGGTTTTGTGTACAATAAGCTCCAGATGCTGCAAGTTCGGATGAAGAATACTATTGATTTTGAGTGTGGAAAAGTCTCTGACTGTGTTTGTGTGTGAGCGAGTTTTAATAGCTGGGTTAGCTCAACAGGCCTCAAAGATTCCCTTAAAAAGATGGATTGCATTGTCAGATTTTGTAATTCAAATGATATCATACGTTTTATAGACTATAGGACTATATATGTATTTTCCTCATCTTTTGGGAGCGCTTTTTAATATTTTGATTTGTACCTCCGCCAGGGAGGATTTGTTTCTCTTGGATGGGTTATTTTCTTGCCAATTTTTTTGCCATATTTTTTCAAGAATGTCTCTATCCATACATGATGATGTTGTTAAAAATAGAGATACAAATGGGGAAAGGAGGGTG
Source organism: Leptonotus elevatus (assembly GCF_054856555.1). Taxonomy (NCBI): domain Eukaryota; kingdom Metazoa; phylum Chordata; class Actinopteri; order Syngnathiformes; family Syngnathidae; genus Leptonotus; species Leptonotus elevatus. The sequence continues at coordinate 7,118,013 of NC_141241.1, read as the reverse complement.
GGGGGGGGGGTATTACAGGGGAAGCCTTTTTTTGAATAATGCTTTCACATACATTTTTTGTTTGTCTATATATTTAGTATATATATTTTTTTTTTTTTTGTTGCTCTTTGTTTTTGTTTTTTTTACATTTTACTACACTTTAACTGCAAATGTGTTTAATCAGGATTGATTTGAAAATAACTGTTTTGAACATGTGATTTGTGTTTGTGTAATTTTCTAATTATTATTATTTACACATGAAAGCCAACCAGCGTGTTTTATGAACGTGTTTCCCAGAGCAGCCTGTTCCAGCCCCTTTGGTGTTTCTTCCTAATTACAGTTCGTTCGTGTGTGCGCTATTCTTGTGTGAAGGTGTTACACGCCAAGATCTCCTCCAAGGCCTCCTTTTTGGCTGTTTATTTGTCCTGCCAGCCCACCGAATGCTTCCAGGACGCCGGCCTCTGGGGAGGTATCAGACCTTCGCCTCACAGAGGAAGCTTTGACTAGAGCGAGCCAAGCAGGCGGTCCGGATGGGCTTCCGCCGCCAAACACGTTTGACCTGCACTTCCTGCTTTACTTCCTATGTTATGCATCGCCTCGCTCCCGGCCCCGGCGCCACCTGTCCATCGCGTTCCCATCTTCCTTAAAACACATCCCAGGTGTCTTTTTAACATTTTTATTAGAATACCCGAAGGATCAAGTATTACAGTACTCTTTTACCCTAATGTTCTTGTTTCTCAGAAGTGAGCCTGTTTTGAGGTCCTTTCTCCTGCATATGAGCCACTGCTCACCCCAACCCTCAGGACTGGAGCTAGGGTGTTGCAACAAGGCAAGCGGCTACTTGTTCACAAGCAGAAAGTAGAGAATACAAAGCGAGCCCCCATGAAGACAAAATAGCATTTGCAGTGGTTATTGAGCAATTCATCACCAAGTCACCAAATTTCATTTTTTACTTAGCAGGTTTGTGCAAGAGGTGCATGCAACAAACATACATGCTTGCGATTCATTCCCCCAAATTGTGGAATACCGTACAATTTTTTATGAGATGATAACTCCCTATTATTACTTTTTTTCTTTTATTGACTGTAAAATGTTCTGTTTCTGTATCCTACATACAGGATGTCAAAAACGTCACTATACACTTCCATTTATATGTTTATTTTCAGGTACAATTTAGACAAAAGAACAGCATTTTGCAATGTTGCTCCAAAATGTCTCATGGCAAAGGTATATGAATAAATATGCTTACAATAATTGCAAAGCTTAAACTGCCAAATGATACCTGAAACAAAATTCAAAACAGGGAGTGTATTGTGTTACAATGTTGCAGCAATTTTCTTCGAGAGTAGACGGAGGGTAGCAAGAAAAGAAGCACTGCGGCTAAGTGGAAACTGGAGGATCAGAATTCAGCATCACAGGCACGGAAACAAGGTAAGCTAACATTAGCAAAGGTTATGCTTCAACACATTTCATTCAAGAGGAGACTGAGGAAAGCGAGAAATGCTTTGCTGCAGCAAAGTAGAGACTGTGGGCTATAATACGACAGCAACAGGCTAAGTTAATGTTTTATTTTCGTCATCTCAAGCTATGTATTCTCAAATTTGAGCGCAACGTGTGCAGTTGCATTACATGACAGTTTGACACAAGTGCTGCTTGCCTCAGGCAAACAATAGCATAGCAACAGTGTAGTTACAGTGTATTATATTGGCCTGCTGGTTTGTTGTTTTGAGGCGCACACACTCACACAGCTAATGAAGACCACATTGTATGAAAAGAACAAAAAAACTGTGGTTTTCCAGAAAGCCGTTCAGGTGCACGCTAATCAGAAAAAGACGACTTGACTTTTTGTGTGCGTGTGTGTTGTTGGGGGTCACACTCCTCTGGTCCACAGCGCCTACCCAAGACAATTAGGCTTCCATTAAAGACAGGAAGCTCAACGCAAAAGGCCTTGTAAAAAGATTTGGACAATGATAGAGAAGTTCAAGGGAAATCATGCAAGTGTGAGAAAAATTATCTGGGGCCTCACGCACAAAGAATTGCATGGCTTTCATACGGAAATGCGGTTTACGGACAAATCCAGACAATGTCGCACATACAAAAAAATCCAGACGTATGACAATGTATGACTCACAATTAGCAGCCATTTTGCATTGCCTATGAAAATTTCTGTTCGGCTTGGATCCCTGTATGGAGTAATGAGAGCCTCTCAAAGAAGGAACTTCATTGTTTTGCATCGACCATTCGAAGTATTAACTTGTATTACAAACTGTGTGTTTTGTAATAAAAGCTTTTTGGGGATTTTTTGGTGGATACACATGTTAGCATTTAGCGTCTCTTGTCAGAGTCAATAACGACGGACGTTTGTAAGGAAATACAACGCACCACCTTGTCTTTGGCACGGATGATGTCACCGTTGTGCACCTGCACACAAAAACACGCAGTCTAGAATCTGATATCAAATCCTGATGGAGCGAGCCCTGTAACACAGGAAGTGTCAACAAATACACAAAAAATGGCTTGGAGTTTTATTTTTATTTCCACTGACTGCAGCAAATAAGCCAATATGTAGTTAGTGACCTTTTTTTTTCTTTTTCTTTTTTAATACGCCATATACTGTATTTAAAAAAAACTAAAACTAATACTAAAACAAATGTTAAACAAGTAAAATAAAATGTATTTTCAAAAACTACCAATCTCTCTCTAGAAATAAATTTGAACTAACTAAAAAAAAAAAGTCGAAAAATAATAATAATAACTCAAATGAAAAATGCAATACTACTATAACCCTGTGGTGACCAGAGGGCCCATTAAAAAAACAAGAGACAAGTGGATACACACAGAATAGGTGACGTGTGCACTTTGGGAATATAAGAATGAAAGTACTCTGGAAGCATGCGGCTTTTCTTCATCCAGATGAAACACAGATACTCGTCGGTGGGGGGGGGGGGGGGGGGAATTGGAGAAGTTGGCCAATCCAACCAACAAACGGCAGCCTGACACAACAATTCTCTTGAACGCTCTCTCAAGCTGTCAATATTTGATTTTATTTCACTTTCTCTGGCTTTGTATTTGGCTTTCAGCGCCAGACGTTTATACGACTACGCCTCCCCAGAGTTTTTCGTTGCTTCCCTTTTACTTCCTCTCATTTCTTTCCACCTTCTCCATTACTCCGCCACTCATCTTTTGCTTTCTGTTGTGCTCCCTTGCCACAACAGGACAAAACTGAAGGTGAGGCCATGGATTTAAAAGTTTGCCATAAGAACTTATGTGACTTTTTGGGTGGGGAGAGAAGGTGCGCCCACTTTGTCGTGATGATGAAGGTGGTGTGTAAATGTTTACAATACAATTGTGCATAGTTGTTAAAACACATTCCTTGAAACCGCTACCCATTTTCTTAAAACCTTAAACACTAATTCCAAAATTAAAGCTAAATTTGCAGAAGTCAATTTCTTCCCCCCAATTGGCCTGATCACATTATAAGAAACATGTGTGTTAACTTTTGAGTGGTTCTATATCAAGATGACAGCTGTGTTTTCATTTTCCACTCATTGTTTACAATTTTGCAACACAAGTGTATCACAGTGTCAAATGGGTTTTGTGACAGAGAATATGTTTAAAATTGGAGTTTGCCCTTTTCAAACTGCTATATTGCTAGCATGACTTATTCATGTTGGAGTGTTGCAAAACATGAAATGTTACCGGTTTGATGTTGTTGTTTTTGGGAATGTACAAATGGAAACCAAGGCTGCTGGGTGTCCCTGCACCGTTCCGTTGACGATCCTTGTCAAGGTATTTTTGAATAATAATTCAAATAGTGGCATAAGATGGTTCAAAGAGGGATGATTTTTCAAAGGATAGTTTTAACTCATTAAATGCCAAGACGTCTTTTGTCCAAGTCCATTAGAATCAAAACATTTTGCCAAGGTTGTATTACAATAATTTTTGTTTGATGTGTTTTTTTTTTATTTGGATATGGGTCTGATGCACTTCCGATTTAAATTGCAAGCATTTGAGACGTGTTAATGAGCCAAACTGCCAGCAGAGGTGAAAATCCCCTCAGTTTACCAACTGTTTACAGTGAAGAGGACTTTATTATCATTCCTGCCGCTGCACAGTCAACAGACTTTTAGTCGGACAATCTGAAGCATACACTCTCTGTCACTTTCGTTTCTGTTCTTCGTGCCTCTTTATCGTTTCTGTTTACAGTACTCTTCAAATGTCTTGTTAGCCTGTCTTGCCCCCAGCACTGTTTGCTTAGCTGGACAACTCATTAGCTCTGTTTGTTTTCAATCAAATCTGCCGTGGAGCCACCCTTTTTTTCCCCCAGCAGACCTTCTGCAAAGCCTCATTATAATTGCTCTCATTTTGCTACTAGATACAAATAGATACTGACGTGTGTGTTTATGAGTTTATGAGCACAATTAGCAGCTTTTTAAAGCCAGAGTGGAAGTGAAAGCCAAGTGTAATGCCATAAAACAAAGGAGATGAGTAAGGGGAGTAGGGGCTATGTGAAGTAATCCCACTTTATTGGCGTGACAAAGGCCGCATGCACACACACACACATACACACACTTGCCATGGTCTCCCTTTGTGATGTCCTGAAGTTCATTGACGTGTCAGTTGACATAACGAGTATGTCTGTTATGACTTCGGAAGCACGGGGATCATTTCAAAACCGGAGAATCGGAGCCATGACAGAAGACACGGCATTCATTTGCTTTTGTCTTTTTACACAGAACCCAGCGGAGGTGGAACTGTTTGTCTGAGCTGTCACGCAGCAACACGGCACCCTGCTGTCAGGTAATTTGACGGGTGACAATGTCAGCATCTTGTGTTTTGGCTCTGCATGAGTCAACTGATGAAGGTGAAAAGTTGATTTTCGGTGTCTGTGCCATTTGTACTGTAACAAGGACCAGATAAAAGTCATAAACATAGCTTCTAGCGGCAGCGTGAAACTGGCTAGTACTACCTGAAAATGTGGAAAATTGGTCTAAAAAAAAAATGTGGAAAATGTATTACTTTTATAGGAAATGTCTTTTGTAAGTGCCTTCTGGTACTACCTCCACTGTTCTGTGGACGGTGCCGATTATATAGAACAGCAACTTGAAATAAGGCAGAAAATGGCCGTCTTTAACAGACAGTCTTAAAGAGGATTCTGATATTACCTCAAAAAAAATGTGTGACTGACCTCTAAAAAGAAATTTTACAGGCAGTGTAAAAAGAGTTACTGATACTAATTCCAAAAATATTTCTGATACTACCTCCTAAACTGCCTTGCCTAAGGCCCAAGATTTCTGTGTCCAATTACCCCCCAATTCTGTTTTAGCCGTGTTAATACTGTAGTTGCGGCTCGAAATAAGGCAGGAAAAAAAATACAAGCAGTGTGAAACTGACTTCGGATACAACTGTAAAGATAAAATAATGCCTGTTGGTGCCGCAACAAAGAAGCAACCCCCCCAAAAAAGGAAAAAGCCAGTTTTTAAATGTTCAGTTTTTGTTTCAGTGTAAAAGTGACTTCCAAAGAGGAAAAATTGTCAAGTCAAATTTATTCCACCATTCCATGTCTAAAGGCTTCTGATACTACCTCTGAAAAATGCTGTATCAACTTTGTCCCCCTCTTTGCTTTTCGATTCTATTAATACAGAAGCGCAATTTCAACTTAGTAACCAACGCTTATTCAGCCTTTGGCGGAAGTATTTGAGCCACTCGGGTTGTGTTTTACCTACACGTTATTGGTGGGGACAAGAGTCAGGAGGGCATGTATACTTTGCCTGCAGGCCTCGACACTTCATCCCTAAGGACGAGATTTACGCCCGACCGACAACCTCTCATGACCTCATTTGCTTGGCGCGAGTGTGACACTTGTGAAGCACGTTTACCCCACCTGACCCGACGTTAACACTACGGCTACTAGACGGACGTCTGGCTTGTGTTTCTGTCCTGCCAAATCAGAGCGCGTAAGGACAGGAAGTTGTTGAGCTGGAGATGGAGTCCAGGGGAACATTTGACATTGACCACCACTAGCCACCGAAGTACGCGCTCATTCACATGGCATGAGAAAAATGTTTGTGGTTACAAATGACAAACGACCTGGAAAAAAACTAAAACATTAGCATTTTTCCCAGTTTAAAACCGTTCCCGGGTAGACACTAGATGGGTACTGAAGTCTGTACTTCTTTTGGTACGGACTGATTTGGGTTGGTACCAAGCACGGATTCCGTCAAAACACACCAAGGATCAAGAATTACGTCACAGTACAACTTTCATTACCATGACAACCAGGGTGGAGCAGCAGCCCAGTGTCTTAAAGAGAGGAAACGGACACCAATTTGTATCCAAGCTATGTATAAGTACATTTCACCTTTAAATTATTTACATTTGTGAAAATACAAACCTCCTACGGGAAAAGTGTCAAAATCCGAAGTGCACTCAAAGTCTTAAAACTGAGCCAACGATAACAACATTCACCGACCGCATTGGTGTTTCCCAGGGTTCTTTACGCAGAAAACAATGAGTAAGCAAGTGGTAACAATAATAGGTTGTACGGTCGGTAAGTAAATCATGAACTCAATGTTTGGAAATGACCACAATCGACCCGCAGATAGCGTACAATAAAAGCTTCTTTTGTTTGCTTTAGTTGGGTTTTCTGCTATTTATCACCTCTGCCAAAGAGATTTTAAAGGCAATAAGACAATAAGTCATCCATATGATTAACAATGTGTAAAAATCTGTTCTAAGCTAAGCTAAGAACTGTGGCCCAAGCTACTTGGACCACTTTGGAATTGATATTTGTTAAAATCAGCAGGAATGTTTCAATGAAAAACAACAAACAACGAGATGGACATTCGTTAACAACCATTACGTATTCCACACAGCTGTTTCAAGTTTCTTCCTTAGATATCAAATAACGATGCTTGAATATTTGAAGACGTCGGTCAAGAATTGTGATTGTTGAATAAAAGCCAAGTTGTCATTAAATGCTCTGTATCGTACCGACCAAACAATAATCTTGGCTTGCCGAGTAGAAACAAAGACAAAGGCGCCATACTGTTTTTATCAAATTTTTGATTTGCCCCCTTGATGTGGTTTGATGAGAATCGATCAGTGTCAGCCAAAACAGTTCAGTGGGAAAGAAAGTAGAGCTTGCATTCTGTAAAATATGACCGTCAGTTTAACATGAATGTGGTTAGCTTGTATGTGGTTAGCTTGTCCTCGGCTAGCTTGTACGCGGTTAGCATGTATGCATGTATGTGGTTAACTTTATATGTGGTTAGCGTGTATGCAGTTAGTATGTCATCATTCGTCAGCACATCTTTTCAATGGAGCTGAATTTGATCGAGATGTCCCCCCGTTAAGTACACTCAGTTGTTTGCTGTACTGTAGTCTGCTAGATTGTCCCTATCATTATTGTAGTTTTTTTAAAAATTAGTTCCAGTCTCTTTCACCCCCATAATCGTGATTACTAAAACCCCATGGTCTTTTTTTAATCATACTCTACTTCGTTAGCCTTCCCACTATTGTTTGTTTGGTCATGTTTGAACACAGAAGAATCATGATCTTTTCCCTCTTAGTGTGTTTGTTTGTTTGTTAGTTTTTTTGGTTATTTGTGACAACAGCAGAATATTGACTCTTCAAGTGCCGAGCGGAAAACGAGACAAAAGTGTTTTGTGAACCCCTTTGTCACTTTTAATCAAACTGTAGTTGGTTTCTGTGTGGTTTGTTTGGTCATGCGTAAACACATCAGAATGGTGATTGCCCCAGTGCTGAATAGAAAGCAAAACAACTGTGGCAGAGCAGGTTCAGTTTTGACATTTTGCCACTTTACATGTGGGAAAGAAAACTGATAGGATCGACGAGAGGTTGTTTTTGGTCGTTTATGAGTGGAAATGGACACGACTGACAAAAAGTGGACATATTTGGAGTATAATATATCATGTTTACAGAAATATCTGCCTGAAGTTTATGGTATAAAATGAGCCACACAGAACAAAGTACATTATTCCTGGAAGAAAAAAAACGGCCTTGTTCCTAACAATTGCTGACTGATCAAAAATCTTAAACGACATATGTAAGTGCTTGGACACGCCAACACATACACTCACGCAAACTTGCAAAGCACACACACATAAAGCACAGAATCCTTCCTTTAGGGATCCAGGCTGGAAACTCCTGGCAGGAATTCCGACACAAACGTGGATGTGAACGCATCTAAAGTATCCCTGATGCGACACAGTCCAGACTTGACTTGCATGGGAACGCTTCCTGGCCATGTTCACGGGAGGGAAGCCCTGCACGGGCGCCCTAATGAGTCAAGACAGGAAGCGGTTGCGGTTAAAGTGTAATGTCAACCCTCCATCAAGAACCTGAGGAGGCTCTTTAGAGGCCATTAAGAGAAACAAATGTCTGCTTTGTCTCATCCAAGGTGACTTGTTAGCTCGGCCGTTTTAGCTTTCAAACAACATTAATTAATCGAGTCAAGCTAACGCTAGCGCGATACTGCTTGTACTACCTCCAAAGGTGGAACACTGCCCATTTGACTTTGTCCACCATTATACAGAACCATCATAAAAAATAATAATAAATAAAACAAGAACAATTTTATTGTGTAGACAAGCGGTCAAAACAACCTTTATTCACCCATCTCTACTATTATTTGTCATTATCGTCGGCTCTTAACTTCCACGTTACAAATGTGTTCCTTTTTGTCCTCCATTTTTTGTTTATTCACCTGTTCGTTACAGCTGCACGCTGCCGTCACACTTACAGTACTCTTCACAGCTGCGAGGCGCCCGACTCCACTTTGTGTGTTAAATCTTAACATGTTTGCACTGTCTTCAATTAACTGTATTTGTGTGGGCTCTACTTTTGGTACGCGGCAGTCAAAACAAAGGCGCTTGTTGTCTTGTTGTTCTCTCCAATTTTGTGAGACTTCCACAGCTGAGAGCATTTAGCCACACATACACAGCACACACAAAAAAAAATTCACGTCATCATCCTGACAATGCAAAACATTTGGAGGCAGACTCAACGTGCACACTCGTGGCATTCTGCCAAACCGAGTAATACGAGCGGGGAAAAAAACACAACAATGACAATGTTAAAAAAATCATTTTTGGGCCTCATTGCTGAGAAAACCACAGAAGGCGGGATATAGTGGTCATTTTGTCAGCGGGTGGTAACGGGGTTCACTCAAAATGACGCTGCAAAACTCCTTGGAGACAAAAACATTGGATTTTGATTTTAAAAAGCCATCTTTGCAGCTGGAGAGCATGATAATCAAGTTCCCTAAAGCGGGGTATTGAACTAACATACTTAACAACCACACACTAGTCCAAATGTTGAGCTAACAAAACTAGCATCACTTTGCAGTTTATAACCCTTTAAGCAACAAATATTTGAACACAAAAAGCATGAAATGACTAACAATATCAAAGTTTTAGAATATGTTGTTCTTCTTTATGTTACACCAAGCACAAAAAACGTTTTAATTCTGTCGAGTGCTACTCTTTCTTTTTTTTCTTTTCTTTTTTTTAAACCATGACAACATTTTGTGTGACTGGAACAAATTACTGACATTTCCACTCATTTCAGTGGGGAAAATGGCATAGGGTGAGCAGATGTCACAGCGATTTATACGATAAACCGTTTTAAAGAGAATATTTAACTGTTACATAATATTTAGCTGGCGTGTTTCCATCATACCAGAACTAGAACTACTTCCTGCTTCTGTATCTGTAAGATTCATGGGAAATATAGTCCTACTCGCCTAGTGCTGCAGTTGCTGGTCAGACCCAACGCAAGCTGAGCTTTTCTAGCGGCATATTTCCAATGTCTGCCGGGAACTTGAAAAAAAGGTTGGATAATGGTGAGTGCAGTGCCTTATTTACAGCTGTTAAACTGTCAACCAAGAGAAAGCATTAGCTAAAGTAATAACACAACCAGTTAGACTAGCGATTACATTTGTTATATATAGTTCCTGGTGAGTATTTATTTTATATTTGATTTTCAGCGAAATTGTAGTCGCAGTTTTTAATTTAAAAAATCTGACCCCCCTTTATAATAGCAACAAATTTCAGTTGAATTAATTGAATGATTCTAGGTCAAACTCAGCCATGTGGAGCAACACGTCAGCTGTACAACATGACAGAAAGTGTCATGTAATCATCCCGAGTCAAGACAGCTCGTAGGCGAGGGCAATTGAAGCGCCATAAGTGGCGTAATTAGCCCGGCTGTTTGGACAGGGGCCAGGCACGCCGCTTCTAAACGCTTAACACGTCAACGGCAATCACACGTAAAAATACATCCGGTGCTCCGAGCGATGATTGGGCTCGCCGGGTCTGAGTCAAATGCAGTTTAATGGCGTCACTCCACACTCGCTCTTTCTCTCTGGAGGAGTCCCTGAGAATAACTTATGTAGAAGTGTTGAGTGGCCCCCTCGCAACCCCGAAACTTGTCGCCACTGTTTTGTGTATATTCTACTGACACGTGTGCTGTGTTAGCACATCCTAGCGCACAGTAGGATGCAGCTAAGGCCTTGTTTACACTCAGAAGGGCTTCCTACTTACACTTAATGTGTGAGAGCATATTGATTGACAAGAAGACTAACAAAAAAATGAGGCACTGTAATGAGTGGATAACATTTGAGTATCATGATGGCTATGGCTTACAGCGCCACCTGCTGCTTCGGAATGCCCTTTATAATCAGTGTCATTATGGAGCCCGTCTTGATTTGATTTGAATATCATGAGTAGCATTATGGAATACTTTTAGTTTGATAAGAGATGATTCTATAGGCAACTGCCAAAAAAATCAATCTAAAAAGTTTCATACGTTATAACATAAAATATACATATTTTTTTTGCTACATTGGTCTACTTGGTGTGTGTCCCTGGTTACAAACAGTTAAAAAAAAAAAAGCCTCCCAATAAACTCATATCAACTCATCAGATGGGAGTTATTACTTTTTTTAAAGGACAATTTGATCCAAAAATGGGGGGGAGGGAAACAAGATGACATCCATCTTCGTGTAAAAGTGCCTCCCGCGGAGTCGTACGTCTTTCAGCAAGCCAAGAAAGCAAACAAGATGCAGTCCGACCGCGACTGTGAGAGCATCCTGACTAAACGCCAGCCAGTTTTTCCTTGAAGGGGAACTTGTCTAAACAATAAAAGGACTCATTGACGTGTTCCCCTGGCGTGTGGGAAGCTCCGTGCGCTCGTCATTCCGACATAAATCTGCATTGAATTCTCAATTCTTTCTATTTTTACACTGTACTGCCAGGAAGAAGTGTAATGATAACCACAGAGCATGAAATTGAATTGATGGTAATGTAGGAAAGGATATAAAAGAGTAACGCTGTTAAATGTGAAATACTCATCCATTATGTATTTCATCTATCTTTGATTTTGAGATAAAAGTTATTGCGGTGCTAAATTATTAGCACATAGTTACCAGCGGCTATTACGCAGCCACATGGTGGTTAGCAAACAGCTAAAATAATCTAAAAAATATGAGCATTTTTAATGTATTGTAGCAGGCTAGTATTAGTAGCTTACACGCAGCTAACAGAACCGTTCACTTAACTAAAGCAGCAAATTTAGCACACGACTAACACGGCCTGTCACAAAGCTACAATGGTTAGCAAACAGCTAAAATAAATGGAAAAATAGCTATCAGTGGCAAGCACCCAGCTGACAAGGGATTTCACATAACTAGCACAAAGCAACCAGAGGCTATACAGCTAAATGTTTGGGCTTTCACACAACTAATGCAGATCTAAATCATTAATTCCCAACTGAGAATCCTTTTTTTTAATCTATATATTGTATGTGCCATGTGGGTGGATATTGCCCTCAAAACGAGGAGTTTGTACAGTTTTCTGGATTCTTGCGTTATGAGACGAAAGCAATAAAAGTAACAAATCACATCCTCTGCTGTCAAATATTAAGTGGATGGGAAGTTGGGAAAAAATGGACATGATGAGGTTGTCAAACGTATCCTGGAATGCAGACACATGAATTAGGATCGTGTTAATGTCTATTAAGTGGGCTTCTTCAAAGCCACTATGCTTTTAGGGATGGGTTTTTTTCTACTCCTTGTGGGAATACACAATTTTGGGTCTGGTGGGGATGAAAGTCCTGGAAATGCTGGGCCAGGCTGCTATAACAGGAACATTATCAGGGTGTCTTACCTGAAGCAGGTACTGCTCCTCCCTCCAGCTTGGACGCATGGATACTCCACGGTTAAGATTTTATTGTCGGGACACTTGCCGCTGAGGAAACAAAAAGATTTAGAAGATTTTTTTGCGCAACTGAACACAATGCATTCATGGCTACTCATTCAAAAGTCTGTTCTGGTTGTTTAATTGAATCTTGGCCAATAATTTGTTCCAGTCGGCATGTGATTTCCCAAGAATTTAAGTTGTTTAATGTACATTGACTACATTCTTAGCTTCTTAGTCTTTAAAGTTAAGACAGGGTGTTTTGTTGTTTGTAACATCTTAGTACGCAGTGGTTAACTTATTTTGACACTTGCATGTTGAAAACGTATCATAATTTACTTTTTATTGAAAAATATTGGGAAAATCTATCCATTGATTAATCTATCCATCTATTTATTTGTCCCCCTATTTAGCTGCCGACCTATCTACCAAGCTAATTGGTCTGTATCTATCTTCACTGTACATATTCTAACTATCCATCTATATCTTCCTACCTCTTAATCAATCAGTCAGCCAGTCAGTCAACCAATCAGTCAATCCATCTATCTATCCATCTATCCATTAATCCACACTCCTTTGCATATCAATCAACCAATCAATCAATCAATCATTTAACTAATCAGTCTATCTACAGTCCTGACCAACAAATTAATCAATCAATCAATCCACCTACCATCTATCATTTCATCAAGTTACCTATTGACCCAGCCATCCATCTACCAATCCATCCTCCCAGCCATCTTTCTATCATCCATCCATCCAGCTCAGTCTATTGACTTAACCATAATCCAAAATGTTTCTGTCCATCTATTCATCTATCCATCATCTATCATCTTATTCATCCATCCCTCCATCCATCCATCTATCTACCCTTCTATGCATTAAAGTGGAGATAATTTGAATAGCAACCAAGTGTCTCGAAAGGACCTACTGTGGCGCGTCCTTCCCATGTGTGGTCCTGATGGAGCTGGCAGCAGAGTTGCAAAGCAGAGCCGCACACATGGCGGCACCAAACGCTAGTAGAGTGGCACCATCAATCTGACCCATGTCCGTGACCGATGCCCCTAAAGCTCCTTCAATTCTTCACATGAGTGTGCCACCTCCGATAACAAGAAGAAGAGGAGGAAGAAGACTCTTTAGTCCTCTGGCAGGACCGCAGCAAGGTGTCGCACGCATGTGAGCAGTAGTCCCTCCCGTGCTGCGCAGTCCACCCTGACTCGACGCACTGAAGCGGAGAAGGAGGACTTTACAACTCAGTGCGCTCCCTCTAATCCCCCCTTGGATTTACATTCTTGCCCCCCCCCCACCCCCCAACCCACCCCAGCTCACCCAGTTCCTCTTAAAAAGAAGCGACTCTGCAAAGGCACACTCCTGCTGCTTTTGCTGCAAAAGACAGCTAACAACAATTGGCTCACTACAGCTAATGTATTATTATGGGCCTATTATTGAATTGCCTCTAATATGGTAACAATTGAATAACACAATTGATTCTATTAAGACCTTCTGTTTTCCAGGCGCTATTTACCAAACAAATCTCAATGTATTTCTTTGCTAACTATCAGCTGGTGCTCAGAGATTGATATTTAGACCAAAGTGGATGAGCCAATAGAGTCATATTGTGGTTTGGCATCCGCTGATTCACATATTCACAGAATAAATTTTTTTACAAAACCTTTCTTTTTTAAAAGTCATTTTAATTTATAAACTTGTTTTATCTTTCTCTGTGACTTTTACTTACTATTATTGTAGCACTTTGAGATCTCTTGTAGATGTAAAGTGCGTTACAAATCAAATTTATTATTACTATTCAATAATTACATTTAATTTTCTAAATTTGTATGTGGTTTTGGGGGATTTCACCCGTTATTGGTGGAAAACATATCTATTGAATACATTTCAGTGTATTTGGAGAATTTTGGGGGGTTTAAGGAATTTTTCATCCCCCGATGATGTGGAAAAAAACTACTACTAAAACTAATAAAAAATAAAACAAAAAGCATTTTCAAAAAAAATTTAACAAATAAAAACTTACTCTAAAAACTCATTAAAATGAATTGAATTTAAATACAAAAGTAATACAAATGAACTATTATGAATAATTCCAAACTATTACAACCATGCAAATCACTGTGCCAAACACAATGATCAAACAGTGCTCTTATTAAATACAAACGACACAAAGCTAGCATGGCCATAGCAACACAGCAACACACTCCAGTTATTTTCAAACATCTGCGTGAGGGTGGAGGATTTATTGAAAGCAGCCAGATTACATTCAGGAGAAATTATCTTAAAATGAAGAATTTACTGTTCTTGTGTGCACATGACACTTCACATTTCTTCATACTTATTTCTCTTGAGGACACTATGTATGGAAAATGCCAAAAAAGTTGTGAGATCAGGATGAAATCTGTCATCTAAAATGAGTAACGAAAATGGAAACTGAGCCAAACTACAATACACCATATTGCTCAACAGCCATTCATTCAGTGTTATGCTCTCACAGTAAAATTAAACACAAAATATGAATTGAGCACTAAAAATTAAACCACTGGATAAAAGTTTACGATATCTCAATTCTCCAACATGAATCATTTTGCTGTGTCATGACTAATCAATGACAGATGAAGAGATGATAAAGAAATCACAAGTTGAAATTGATTTAAATAACTTTTATATATATATATATAATATATATTTTATTTATATATATAATATATATAATATATTAATATATATTGATAAAGGATCTGGGTCGAAGAAGTTTTTAAAAAAATGTGTAATAGAACGGAATAGAAGCCCAAAAACACACACAAACACACGCACACAACGTTGTGCTCAACATTTCCAGCATTAAAAATCTGACAGTGAAATAATATACAGTAAATATTACAAATAAACCGCTGCAGCCAAACAGTTTAAAACACTTCCATTTGTATGTTTTTCATTTTCATTTTGAGCAGTAGAGCTCCAGCAAATAACCATGAATAATGCTGAGGTTGTGATTAAAACATAACAAAAATTGAATGAAAAATGATATTTTTAAAAAGAACTTAAAGGAAAACACACACACACTGTACATGGTGGTGAAATATAACCGCGGTAACGCATTGGAGCTTTTCCGCAGACAGATGGCTTGCGAGCCTCTCAACAACACCAACAACGAGAAGGAATTATTGCATCATTCTTCAAGGTTTCCTTTGTTGCTGGGAACAAGCTGCAAGTTATTAACTCTGTTGAACCTCCAATATTTTTTTTTACAACCAGGAAAGTCGACATTCGTGTTCGGCTCATATTGACCCGACAAGTTTTTTGTTTGTTTTTTACTACAAAATAAAAGTTGAGAGGCAAACGGCACCATTGTTTTTGTGTGGTAGCAGGGACTTTAAAAAGTCTTCACACATTGAATCAGTGGCAGACAATGTAGATGTTTTGCTCGGTGCTGCTGTTTTGTTTAGCAAAAAAGTTTAATTTGTGTTGTATTCTCATACTCAATACTAAAAATGGCTCGCTAGGCTAGTTAAAAATAACAAAGGGTGAGAAAGGAGTGTTTCGGGGAGGGAAAGGGTGCCATTGTTCCTAATAAATTGGTTTATATATTGTAGACTACATTATAGACCTTTTCTAGATATGCAAAGATACAAATAAAGTATTTATGACTAAAATAATAATGTGGTGAATAAAGGTAATTCCATTTTAGAAGCAACAATTGTTTCCTCCACTTTCTGCTCTGTGTCAAGGTCCAATTGAAGTTCATCTTCAACCTCAAGTAACGGTTTTAAAAATGGTCAACTTACAATACAGTTTGCTGTTGTTTTGATGGTGAATGCAGAGATGGAATTTGGTCGCTAGTCAAAATTGAGAAAATCCTTAACTATTTGCCTTATCACCCTTTACAGAAAGCTGTTAAACACTTTCTCAAAAATGACTACAAATATAAAAAAATAAATAATTGCTTTCTTGACTGATTTCAGTGTGGTTGGTAAATTAAAGTCAAAAAATTTCAAAGTAGCCCTTGCAGGATTCCACTTTTCTCTATGCGGCCCTCAAATGAAAAAAAATTGGGCACTCCTGCAGTAGGGAGTGCCATTAAAGAGTTATTCACCCTAGAACGTGAGCGCAGGGTCAGGCCATGTTAAGTAATGGCACCCATTCCGCCTTCCCGCTACATCTCTTGGCCAGCGCTCAAACACATGCTTCTTATTCAGACTCAAATGAAGAATCCACATGCAAAAAAACCAGCCCTTTTTATTTAATACAGTTAATAATGCGTATGTTGTTCTAAATCTCATCTATTCTGGGTGTAATTCTATTTTTGACCACTCGATGGTGGCACTCAAATTACTCTGAGTGTGAAAATTTGACAGAAGAAGTTGATCAACAAAAAAGAAGAAAGAAAACACAGTCTAATTCTTAATGAAAACTGTTTAACGTTATCTTCTGTAACCCCGCTTTTAAACGCTACAGAAAGTAACGGAACTACCTTAGGTTTATTTTATACATTTGTAAATTTTTAGGCATGACTATTGATGTATATTGTGAGAGGATAAATTAAGTTTGTTACTTTGAAAAAAGTACACTGTTACAGTGGGGTGGTCTGAAACATACCCCCGATGATGGAGAGTTGAATTACTGTAAATCTATAATGTATAGAGGGAAAATAATGGTTGTTCGAGAGGCGCAGCTGCTGCCGAATTGGCAGACTGTTCTTCATTATTCCCACCGCACGTTGACTTTCTGTGCCGTTCCCAGCACGGAGAGTCCCTGTGCGGTTCCCATTTATCTGCTTTTCATTTCATTTGACTTCTCGTCATTCGCCAGGATCAAACCTCCCCAATTAGAAATGCAAAGAATTCCTCCAGAACTTTTCCCAAATGGAGCCGCAGGCTTTGTGAAAATTGAGCGCCGCTCACCTTTTGCTATCATGAATATTCTTAAAATGACCAAAATTAATGGGAGTGTAAAGAGGTCAGTTGAGCTCTGTGGCATGTTGAGTGACAGCCTCAATTGATCAGGATATTTGGGGGGATGCAAGATGAGAAGCGGTTTTGGATGAGGTTCACTGTCGGGGCACACATTTCAGGCTATGATGGTTCTATTGGCTTCACTTCGAGAGGGGCATCTGTATTATTTACATAGTTCACGTCTATTGGAATTGCATCGGCAAGCAAGCAACTGTGCCAAAAAAAAAGATGATATATTAAAAAAACATCAAAATACCAGAGCTACTAGATCCTACTTTTCTTCCAACAAGGTAAGAATTTGTAAAAACATAGCAGCATCACTACTTAGTCTTCCATAATATATTAAAGCGAAGAGAGGAGGAAAAAATACAGTAGATGGAAATGGACTTCAAACGTCACTTTTGACTCAAAGAAAGTGTTTTTTTGCAAGGTGTACAAGTTGCCGTGATTTACTCAATTTGAAGTTACAGGTGCAGAGAGCATTTCTGCAGCTGGAAACACATTGACCTAAAAACATGTCAGCCGTTCCCAGCCAAACTCAAATGTGTGTCAGCTGTGTGAGGCACTGCAAATTGTCTTCAGTGTTTACAAAAAACACATTTGTTTGAGTTACTGAAGACGCCAACTTGTAGCCTATTCCGTGTTTACAAAAAAAAATTGGCTAGTTGTTGGGTCACAGAAGGCTCTAAATTGTTTTTAATGTTAACAAAAACTCAATATGTTCAATGAAGAAAATTGACATTGATGTTTAGGTAAACATGTATGCTCGGTTCAATGAACTCATCTTTGATGTTTTAAACATCTGTGAATTGCCTGACATTTTTAAATTGCTGTAAAATCCTATTAGGCCAAAAAACAAACTTACAATGTTAATATTCAATGACATTGTAATATAACTGTATAGTTACTGTATAGCTCATACAGTCATTTATGCTATTAGCCAAGTTCACATTTAAGAAAGACTACCAGGATCAGTGAATTTCCATACCAACATAAGTTTAGACACAAATTTGCATTGTTTGTGACAGCATTTTGTCATCTTGCCATGACAAAATCATGTTTTCCACAAATGTTAAGGAAAGGTGGTATTAAGGTAAAAACATTTTGCTTTTACAAGAGGTCCTTTAACTCCCACCATTTTTTATTTTCTTTTTTCCTCACTGCCTGTTCCTTGCTAAGTCTTGCTGGGTCTTCCTAACTTCTTCCTGCAGGTCTGAATCCAGCCACTAGGTGCTAGGAGTGTAACTGTGCATGTGTGCGAGTGTGTTTAATGATAGGTTCAATGGGCTCGAAGTGCGTAGAAAGCTCACAGTCAGGAATGCTGCATGACCTCAGACAGGAGGGATTACAAGGATGTGGGAGAAGAGAGACCTTTTCACCTAAAACACTTGCATTATACAAAGTGTGTGTGTGTGTGGGGGGGGGGGGGGCAAGACGTTCATCCAGTTCAAGCAACCTGTCCATGTCACGCAGGATCTAACAGTGTAGACCCCCAACAAGTCATGTTGGGTTACTGGTCGTGATGGACAGATGAAGCTTCATGAAGCACTTGTGATATTTTTTTACTCCTGTAGATGGTGCTCTGGGTTTAAAGTTGCAGTGGAAATTGATTAAATTTAATAATATCTAGTCAAGAGTTGTAAACGAGAAAGGTAATTGTAATTTTACAGAACTAAAATAATAATGATAATAATTATAACATTTAAGAATAAAGACAATTTTACATGAATAAAGTCATTAAAAAAAATTGCATGACAGTTGTAATTATATGCAGGTTAAGAATAAGATGTAATTTTACTAGGGGAAAAAGTAATTTTATGGGGGGGGGAGTGAAAATCATGATGTGACAATATGGTTGTATTTGTATTTATTTATTTATTTTAGAAAATAATGTGTAATCTTGTCAAGCTAGAGTGGTAATTTCACCAGGATTTTTTTTTTTAATATTATGGTACAACGACAAAGTGATTTGAAAAGAAAATGGTTTATACGATAAATATTTTTAATTACAAGGTTTGTATTTCTGCAGAAAGAAATGTGTGTGATCTTATGATGACGGTGACACTTCCAAGAATGGCTACATGTTCTGGCTCCTCAGTTTTGACATGACCCCAAGTAGGAACTGTGAAGTCAACAATGACAAACAAGCTGACACCCACACCCAAACTTATAACATGACATTAACGAGACATGCCGAAATCAAAAACAATTTTCTGCTTGCCGCGAGACTTCTCTTTAAACAGCAGCTGTGTTCACCGGGAATTATTCATATGCATTTGCTTTCGGACTACCTGTTGCTTTTACGACGTCCTTTGACTCCCTTTGCTCAAAGTATACAAAAAAAGTTATTTACGAGACAGGCCTGCAGTGTTTCCATGGTCACTGACCCAAGTAAAATTATTATTTTTTGTTTTTTTGTTTTTTATAGGTGGTGCCATGCACTTGTCCCTGCAGCTTTCAGGTCAGGGAAGGTATGCAGCAAAAGCACTCCATATGCAAGTAGATTTACAGATACTTATGCAAAAAATATATATATACTGTGGTAAAGTTAGAAGTACTGTATTTCCCACTACTTGTGGTGGATTGAAACTAAGCCCTGTTGTCCCCCTGAAAAAGTTTCAGGATTTACCTAATGATGCCACAAGATGACAGCAAAGCACCACTTTTATTAAATGAAGCTCCTCAACTCACTTCACCATTGGCATCTAGATGGTGCCCAAGAAATACTTTCACTGGTTTGGCCTGAGCACAGAAAGAATGATTCCGTGAGTTTTAAGCAAATACAATGAAAAAAATATATATATATATATTGCGATGAGGTGAATTTGCAAATGCCAAATTATGAGTTACTTGTCTGATTGAACTCATTCACTTCAGCAAAACTGAATAAGTACAAACTCTGAAATGTATATATATATATATATGAAAAGAATAGCTTTCACCTTTAACATGCTTGTCTGTAATTTTCTTTTTTTTATCTAGAGACAACAACTGTTTTCGCTTCCTTTGATCCATGTTTACTGTAGTACACTCTCCAAATAGCACAGTGACTACTTGTCAGCCTATTTTGACAATGTAAGCAGTACAAGAATAGTGTGAGAGGCAATATCAACAAATAAGCAACCATTTGGATTGGAGGCACCAAATGTAGGCTTTTAACGAGGTGGCCTCTGTGTCAGCGCAACTGTAAAGTTGTGCCATAAGCAGGAGCAGATGAGGACGGCGCTGCCAGTCTTCAAACCGTGAATAGTTTTCTTTTTATTGTCGGTCTGTCTTTACTGTTTCTTGTAAATTTCGCCGTCGGAGTGCGGAAGTGATGTCAAGGGGGGAAATGGTTGGGATTTAAAAATAATGAAACCCACCAGAGAAGCCAGCTTTATTAATCCACCGCTAAAAAGATTATTACCTCCTCCAAGTACAAAGAGACACGGTGGTCTTTCAAAACAAAATGTCTGGTTGAGTTCAATTACAGAAAACGTGTAGGGATAACCACAGAGCAGGAAGTGGGACTTACTGGGACTGAGCAAAGTGGGCAATGCAATTAAATATCAATTACATACACATTTTAATGTTACTAAGCCGTAACTTAAACAAGCTGGTGTAACTCAGTGGACAAGTGGTTTTAAAGTCTGCTCACATTTCTTAGGCTTAGGGTTAGAGTCTCGGCTCAGCCATCGCTGCATACAATTTCATAAAAGTTTGTTGCACTCTGTCTGTTGACAGAGTGCTTACTAGCTTCAATAACACTATGGCAGAAAAAAATAAATACATAAAATATGGATTCCAGTGCAGTATGCACTCGTACTTAAAGAGAAAGTTCCACCATATTGTGTGACTTTTTAGGTGTCATTTTTATGTCCAATCAGGTTGTCAGTATCTGCTGAATGTAACTATTAAAGTAACTTGTAATCTAACATAGTTACTTTTAAAACCAAAATAATCAGTAATCTAACTTTGTTATATTTAAAAGCAAGTAATCATTAAAGTAACTGAGTTGCTTTTTAAAGCAATCAATAAAGTAACTAAGTTTATTTTTAAAGCAAGTAATCAGCAAAGTAAATAAGTTACGCTATAAATAATATAATAAATTAATCAAAAATTAAAACACATTTCATTTCAAATGTTCTGGATAGAAGGTACAAATTTTAATTAAATCTCTCATTCAAACCATCACTACGAGAGACATCATTGAGTATCTAACAAAGCGTGACAATTCAATTTCAAACTACAGCAGTGCAAGAAAAGTAACCAGACTACTTCAAGCTTTTAGCCACAATATTTCATCCCTGCTTCTCCTATTTTTTGGTTGTTGTTTTTTTTGTTTACAAACCCCTGTGCATCACATTTCCCGTAACATCGCCGGCATCCGTCACATCATCTGACTTCCATTATTGATTTATTTATTGGCCACTGGCAGGCAAACACAGGCGACGTGACGCAGAGTCTGCTGGCCATGCCGTCGGTGTGTTGTGGCTCGTAAAAAAAAAAAAAAGAACAAAAGAAAAGGCGATGCGCAGTGCACGCACTGCATGTGCACGCACTGCATGTGCAACAACAGTGACTGGGTGGTTTGATTCTTCCTATTGGACTCTAGCCCCAATCTAATATCGCAAGGGCTGTATGCCATTTGATGACTGAGAGAAAGAGAAATTACGAAAAAAAATAAAAATACTTTGGTACAATTTAATGACATAACTATTTCAAATTGGGCTTGAAATGTGTGTGAGTGCTTCTCGTCGTTTTTAAGCCAGCAGAGAAGGTCTTGCTGGCCCGGACTGTTCACTACTATGAGATACATTAGCAGCACAATGGCTAATTACTAGACATGACAAATTAGCCAAAAAATAACCCCCACCCCCCAACCCCCCCCCCCACCCCCCATTGTGATTGATATCATAATTGTCCGTCAAGCGTAAGAAAAGGGGGAAAAAACTAAGAAAAAGCTCATAGAAGTTAATTTAATACATTTGGATTCTTCAGAGGCACTAGTTGCTGTATCTAATACAAATTGGTATAATAATGCTACATTCATAATTACACACATGTGCATGCAAATTATTCTGTTACCAAACAATTGGGGGTGTTTTTCTCCTCAAGCAGATTTTTGCACTTTTTTCCCTCTTTTCTATGCAAAACACATGACAAATGGCTTGGATCTGGATTGGTTTTGGCCACAGTGTTTCTTTTCTTCTTCTTCTTCTTCTTTTTTATAAATAATATCCATATAATGAAGCCGTATTGTAATGAAATGACTTTCCCCAAGTGGTGAACGTTGCTGTCAGTTGAAAGCACAACAGTGTAGATGAGTTGGATCAAGAAGATGAAGAAGAAGAAAAAAAGAACCAAAGAAAATGGTCTCCTCCTCATGTGTTTTTGCTTAATGCTGCCGTTGCTTTGTTTATGCGGCCCGGAAAGAGCAAAAGAACGAGAGAAAGGAAGAGAGATACAGAGAAAGAGAATCAGGCAGAGGCCAGCTGTTGCTCCGAAATATTTAGAACACACTTCCCGCCGCCCAGTTCAGCACCACACTGTGACACCTGTTTATTAGGTACACCGCAACGGCCAAGTTCTAATTTCAAAACACATTTTCTCCCATACAGCTCAATGAAAACTGAAATAAAAACCCTTTGTGACAATATAAAGAACCAAAGAGACTAGACGAACTATGAGTGGCTAACACATCATCATCTAACGTTACATATAGCATATTTCACCATATAATCTATGCTAACACTGCAGCCCTGCTTATCTTTTGGTTTTGACGTGATTGTGCTTCTGTGAAGTCTGGTCGATCTTTACACAGCCTAGAAAGTCGGGAGCAAGATTTTATTTGGTAAATTAGCCCTATTTTATGATTGCGGCAGTTTGACAGATACTCATTTACGTTGTATTCTGTGAGTAAAATATGTTTCGAAATTAGAAGAACTTAAAAGTCAAACGAAGCAACTGATTTTGCCGGCCTTAAACATCACACTTCAATCACATGCCTCTAAAATAGCCACAATTTGCATTCGATTATTTATATTCCCATACAACCTTTATTTTTCTATTCTATGGTTATCATCACATATTCTCCCCTTTGTTTCACTGGTACCGTCTGTGGTGGAATCACACACAAAAATAGCCAAAGAAAAAGTGCAACAAACAAGTTGTCACAGTTCATTGATGTAAAGTCTTGCGAGGCCTATTTTTGAGATTTCGTTTGACATTTTTTACAAAAATGTATGGTTGCCCTCCCGTTGCTCCACTTTCGGACCCACTGACTGATTTCGTTCCAACCCGAGCCAAGGGGTACGCACATGAAAGCGTGAAATGGCATTGCGCCACCGTGACCGAGGCTTCATTAATCATGGCCGCAGAGACTGCTGATAGACGAGCGCCAGATCTGATCCCAGAAATGCTTCTCTGATCCGGCACCAGACCTGTGTTTGCCTCCAGATGTTGTGGCCCTCCTGCATATGTGTGAGTGAGTGAGTGAGGGAGGGAGAGGGAGAGGGAGAAAGGGGGAGAGAGAGGGAGGGAGAGAGGGAGAGAGAGGGAGGGAGGGAGAGAGGGAGAGAGAAAGAGAGAGAGAGAGAGAGAGAGAGAGAGAGAGAGAGAGAGAGAGAGAGAGAGAGAGAGAGAGAGAGAGAGAGAGAGAGAGAGAGAGAGAGAGATGCACAAATTTCTTCAGTATTGTGTTAAATATTGCAGATTCATCATCTTTATGAAAAGTGCAGAATGAGACGGTCCTACAGTGCCATCTGCTGAGACATACTATAACGTTTTCTACTTTATAATTCAGGGGTGGTCAAAATTTATGGACCTCATTGTATTTTCTAACAGACAAATGGTTGAAGGTGTTTATTTTTTATTTTTTTAAGTAATTAATGTACCGAACGGCCCGGTATTTTTGCGAGTTCCTACGTTGTGAAAAGCACCCCTGAATGCACCGTGCGCAGCAAACGTGTGGCGACTGTTCTATTTTTGTTATTATTTTTCACACTTTATTTAGGAACAAAAAACAACATTTCAATACAACAGCCAAGAGACAAAAGAAAAAGAAACATCCTACAAAAATATAAAGCTCACACGAAACCAAGTGCTGTGACGAATGTGCTTCTCGGAACTTACGGGCATTTACCCACATGACATTACCCACAATGCAACGCCGCCTTGTCAGTGAAATCAACCGCTTTAGCCTCTAACGTATATTCTCCTCGGAAAATCATGCCAAAAAGTTGCTGTGCGGTTGGGTGTTCCAATCACAACATGATGGAAACGAAATTCTCGTTTCATGTTTTCCCCATAAATCCTGAACGTCGAAGAAAGTGGGTAAACGCAGTCAACAGAGTGCTACCGGACGGTTCAGAATGGACGCCAACCAAGAACACAGTGCTTTGTAGCCAACACTTCCTTACTGGTAAGAATCGTTTTTGAGTATGAATGGTGTTTACTTGACCATTAATAAGAATTTACGGTGCACTGCTGGAGGAGCATAGATGTAAACAGACAAATACATTATAATGTACACAACAGCAATGTGCAATACTTAAATGAAACTTTACTGGAATGGCTCTTTTTTTTATCTAGATAGTTGTGCTTTATTAAATTTGATATGTAATCAACTGAATTGTTTTATTGAGAATCAAGTTTCAGCCATGTTGCACAACTCTACTAAACACTTCTTTTTTTTATCGTTTATATTGACCAGTTTATTTACCTTGTTCATAGCTGCATTGGCCTCTCATTTAAGGTTGAATACTTTATGTTAAAACTTGTCTGAATTCAGCCTTTTTTCCCCTCTTTGTGGACCTTATTTTCAATCGTGCTAATAATAATAATAAGAATAATCTGTTCTCTAGTAATATGTAGCCTGATTCATTTATATGCAATTGCTTTCTGTTTTCAGGGAGACCAAATAAAGACCCTGCACACCCGGACTTTATTCCATCCATCTTCAAGCATATCCAAACTTATCCAAAGTTATCAGCGTCAAAATTCCAGAAATTCTCTGTTGCTAAAAGAAGAAAAATTTTCATCCGTACACCAACACAGTCCAAAAAGAGGAGGTTACATCAAGGCAGCCTTCAGACACCGACAGTAGTTCCTTGCCCCTCATCTCCTAAATTCAAAGGTGTGCGCTTCCACTGTGGAGGGAAATAATAAGAAGTGTAAAGTTTTCACTGGTATTGCATGTCATGTGTTCCTGAAAATGTTGTTATTATTGGTGACATTTATGAAAGCCACTAAAATAGCAGAGAAATTGGAATTCAGACACCAGTTTTTTTTAATAACATTTACAAGAGGCTGGATCTGCCCTTTGAATACATCGGCTATGTTACGGATTTCTCAACAAGTCAGGCAGGCTAGTGAGGTCTTCTGGAGGTGCATCCAACTCGTGTCGACCAAACGTGACTTTATAATTAAAGTGTACCTCCGGAGTAACAATTTCAAAGTATTGATGGGGAAATTGAGCATTTATTGTAAAGTTTGATAAATACCTTGTTCCCATTTTTGTGTCTCGTCTTGTATTTGCCAAAGTAATTTGGCGTGTTAATTTTAATCCTCGTCGCCATGTTTGGGGCAGATGTGACGTCGCCTCATTGACAGGACGTCATTCGTACCCATTAGTTACTATTGAGTGAGACGCCAGATCGCTTGCCTGTCTTACTTTGTTGCTCATTTATTAGTTGTTCTTTCATGTTTCATGTTGAGCTTTGGTAGTTGAATTAATACAAAGTTTGAAACCAATGTGTAGCTGCCGTCAAAGGGAACTCTCAATTATGTATGTTAATTCCAAAGAACAAAGTTGAGTCTTGATTGAACTGGAAAGGAGTAACACAATCAATAATCATGATCTCAGTATCAATCAAAGTAACCATGATTATTATATTTTACATAATCACCCAGCCCAAATTAACTTGCAATGTAAACATAAACCACATATTTGAATTAAGAAATATAAAAGAAATATGCAGCATCAAAGTCACAACCTGAGACTTGACTGAGGAAATCTTGACTTTACCAAAACCATGTTTTTGTCTTCTTGTGTTCTGCAGATGCCAGTAACCATCTTTGTCCTGAGCAGCAGGAGCCAGAAACACTTTACATTAAACAGGAAGAGGAACCAGAGCCCACACACCTTAAAGACGAAGAAGAGGCAGTTGTTATTACTGAGTGTCCTTTCAAAGACGAAGAGCAGGAAGTTAAGATCACCGAGTTTCCTTTGAATTTTGTCATTGTGAAAGTTGAAGAAGGGGATGGCGACCTTTGTGGAGGATCCCAAGCGGACGATCGCTTAGCTCTGCTATCAGAAAGTGACAAGATAACATCACACTCTGACACCGACACTGTTGATGATGATGGTGATGATCATTATTATGATGATAATGAGAAGGAGGATATGACATACCACCCTAATGGAAAAGGTGTGAAACTTTCTGAGTGTGACAAAACTTTTTCCAGCATGTCGTCATTGAATAGACATACAAGAACACACACTGGAGAGAAACCCTTTGTCTGCGCAAATTGTGGTAAAAGATTATCTCGAAAGACTGGAGGGAAACCCTTTGCCTGCTCATTTTGTGGTAAAAGATTCACAACTACAGGAAAACCATTTGCCTGCTCAGTTTGTGGTAAAAGGTTCCGCCACAGGACCAATTTTACAAAGCACATGCATAAGCACATTAGAGAGAAGCCCTACCTCTGCTCCATTTGTGGCAAAAGATTCTCTCAAAAGAGATACTTAACAAGACACAAAACAACCCACACTGGAGATAAACCATTTGCCTGCGCGTTTTGTGGTAAACGTTTTGCTAGAAACGCATATTTAACAACACACACAAGGATACACACTGGAGATAAACCATTCAGCTGCAGTTTGTGTGACAAAAGATTTGTCCAGAAATATCAGGTTAACAGACACAGGTGTGCAGGTGACAGAAGAGCATTGGTTCATGAAGCTGCAGAATAAACTAAGCTGAGGTTGTGTTGAGAATTATTGACTCATTCCTTAATCGCTGTGCAGCGGGCCCCACCCTTCAAGGCAGACTTTCAATGTACGATGTAATAATTCATAATCCAAGTGTAGCCCAACTCAAGAAAACAGGTGAGCCAAAATGGTTCTTACCTGAGCTGTCAGGTGCTGTGATGTCATTTTCAGTCAACAACTGACAAAATGGCCGCCCCCTAAAATGGACATAAACAGGCAGACTTTGGTGCTCAACTCATATTCTACAAATGCTGTATTAATCTATATTCATAACTAACAGGTGGCTAGCAATGCTAATTTTACAATAACTTATATACGAGCTGGTAGCTTCACAAATTTGCTATTTATTCCTGGCAACAAGTAAAGTTTTTGCTTAGTCTTTCTATTGTTCACACCATCAAGTCAAAAATAATTTTAGTAAGTTTGAACTTAACTTTACTATGTAAACATACAGGAGAAAAATAGCTTGGGTCTGGTTTTGTGGAGGATATTGTTTGGAAGAAATACTGACTTTTGTCTTAATGTTGTTGTTTTTTTGTTACAAGTAAGATTGAAGAAGTGTCTTAAAATATGACATCACATTTATCTAACCAGAGTTTATATTGAGAAAATGTTTAATTAAGAAAGACATTGAGGTGTCTTGTAGCTTTTGCTCTGACTGACCTGAAAATAGGCTTCACTTATTTTTGGCAATGTCCACATGTAAAATCTTTCCGGTATAGGCTAAGTATTTTTGTAAGAATTCATATTGAAATAATAATTTTGTGTTATTTTGGAGGAATGTTATTTTTGTTTTGCTGGGGGGAGCAAATACGTTTCTGATTAATTTATCTCATTGACGAAATTCCACAAACAGAAGTGTAAATTTATGGGAACTACTACTTGCTTTCATTAATGAAATGATGAAGCTTCTTCAATTAGAGATTGTATGAAGGAGGGGGGGGGGGGGGGGGGGGTAATATTGACTATCTATGCCTCTGTGGAGTAAAGTGTAATATATTTAGATAATTTAATTGGAATTCGTGTATAATATATATGTACAGTGTCCACAAATGTACATGGTTATATTGTTTATTTTAAGTTAATTGTTTATTGTAAGTTACTTTTTTTGTTGGGGAGGGAAATGAGGAGGAAAATGACGCTGACTAGTCACTCTCAAAATACGGAATTGCAATTGCGAGTGCGGAGGTAAATTACATAAAATCTCTGCAATGTTAAACATACTACGTGATAAAAAATCTGTGAAATAACATGCATTAATCTGGTACCATTTAAAGCTGAAAATGTTAAAATTATACATTGGGTGTGATCGATACAATTCCACAATGTATTCAGTAGTCTTTTTAAAGCAGGTATCTATCTGTACTTATGTTTTCTTGAGCACAATGTGGGAGTAGTAGCAGGCAACATTTATGACAGCTGTTGTT
Organism: Leptonotus elevatus; assembly: GCF_054856555.1. NCBI lineage: Eukaryota > Metazoa > Chordata > Actinopteri > Syngnathiformes > Syngnathidae > Leptonotus > Leptonotus elevatus. The sequence continues at coordinate 7,089,452 of NC_141241.1, read as the reverse complement.
TGTCCAAGTGGTGTTGCCGTACAAGGTCCGACCACCTCATAGCTCATCTTCCGCGTACGGTTTATGCAACCATGCCACCTTTGGTGAATATCTTTCCAAATTACTGAACGGACTGAAGCAACTATCACTAATTTAATGGCCTGAAAAAAACATCATCCGTGTCCGGATATACTGTACTCAGTGCACGTTAAAGCTTCACGAGCTTCATTAGCTTCGCTTGCTACCCGCTAACAAAGGGACACTTTTGTGAGCAACACGCCGCCCAGCAGAGATCAACTGAGAGTATAAAGTGTTGTGTTTAACGTGTGAAAATGTGTGCATACGTTGTTAAAGACGAAGAGTTCGTGGAGGACATTTCGGAGACAAAAGAACGTCAAAGCAGAGGAGGTTCGTTCACAAGTAACTTGGTTGCTCATTACTGGATTTTAAAATTAACTTAGTCATTAGACTGGTCACTTGATTCAATAAGTAACTTAGTTACTAAAAGTAACTAAGTTATATTACAGATTACTTCAGCTACATTCAGCAGATACCGACCACACCACATCAACCTAAAATTGACAAGCAGTTTTTCAACGCTTTATGACAAATGTAATAATCAAAAACAAAATAACGACAGTAAATCAATGATGAAAGTCTTTCTGGATTCCACTCAACATAAATAGGATACTGCTTTTCATAAGAATATAGTCATGTTTAAGAATAATGTTTTAAGCCTTTTTTTTTTTAACTTAACTTATATACTTGGTTTTAGTTATTCCTAGATTTCACTTAACATATGTTTTAATGTAAAATGAAATATTTTTTTCACCAAACATATTTAACTTAATTATATAATAGCAAAATGAAGCACATAATGTACATTATTGATAAATATAACCATTACATTTTTTAACATGTTGCATTGTCTCATAGACGTTTTTTGTATGCAGCTATAATTCAGTATTACGGTGTCTTGTTATGATCATGTGACCGTAATGAGACAATTAAAAATTTGATTGAAAACACAGTTTAAAAAATAAAAGTTTTTAACAGTGTATGGACTGGACTGATCAGTACCTTTCTATTCTTACAGAGGCCAGTTCCAAACCGTTGTCTCATAGTTTATGCAACCACGGCTTTAATAAATGGCTGAAAAATAAAGCAGCACTTCCGAATAAAACACAAGCTTCAACCAAACGTATCCATTGAACGTGGGTACCAAAACTCGCAAGATAACCGAGGTGAGAGCCAAAATGAGACTTGATTGACTTGTTGGTCTTTTTGTGTTCTGCAGACGTCAGTGAAGAAGATCTTCATCCTAAGTGCGCTGACGTTCAAGAGGAGGAGCCAAAGCTTGCTCATACCAAAACAGGAGGGCCACCCAAATACTCTTGCACGAAAGAGGAAGAGCAAGACGACGATATCACCAAGTTTCCATCACCCTACGTCATTGTCAAGGTTGAAGAAGGCGATGGAGAGCACTGCGGAGGATCACAATCAGACGTCCTCTTAGCTCCACTCTCAGATAGTGACGACAACATAACATTCCAAGCTTCTTATGATGGTGATGAGGACGAACACCCTAAAGGTGATATGACATGTTGCACTGACAGCAAACGCATCCAGTGTTCTCACTGTGACAAAACATTTCGCAAAATGTCCTTGTTGAAAACACACTCAAGAACACACACTGGAGAAAAACCTTTTGCCTGCTTACTTTGCAGTAAAAGATTCTCTTTAAAAACCAATTTAACTACACACACAAGGACACACACAGGAGAAAAACCTTTTTCCTGCTCGGACTGTGGGAAACGATTCTCAACAAAGACACATTTAACAAGACACACAAAAACACACACTGGTGATAAACCGTTTGCTTGCTCAATTTGTGGTCAAAGATTCTCTTTAAAGACAAATTTAACAAGGCACTCAAGAAGACATAGTGAGAAACATTTTACATGCTCAGTTTGTGGCCAAATATTCACTCAAAATGGAGATTTAACAATACACACCAGATCACTACACAGCGTAAAAGTTTTTATCTGCTCAGTTTGTGGTAAAAGATTCTCTAGACAGGCAAGTTTAAACAGACACACAAGAACACACACCGGAGAAAAACCTTTCGCCTGCTTAGTTTGTGATAAAAGATTCACTCAGAGGGGAGATTTAAGAATACACACAAGAACACACACTGGAGAAAAACCTTTTGCCTGCCCAATTTGTGGTAAAAGAGTCTCTGGAAAGTCAGGTTTAATGATACACACAAGAACACATACTGGAGAAAAACCTTTCGCCTGTCTCATTTGTGATAAAAGATTTTCTGGAAAGTCAGGTTTAACGATACATACAGGAACACACACTGGAGAGAAACCTTTTGCCTGCTCAGTTTGTGGTAAAGGATTCTCTAGAAAGTCAAATTTAACAATGCACAAAAAAACACACTCGTGAAAACGTTTGTCTACTCAGTTTATGGTCAAAGATTCACTAGAAATGCACATTTAACAACACACGAGCAAACCCTGGTGATAAACCATTCAGTTGTGATATTTGTGAATATTTTTAAATAGTGGAATATATAATTGATCAAACTTGGGGAAATTCTAAAAGCAGATTGAGGTTGTCAACATTTTTAAAAGGCTGCGGAGCTCTATGAAAATTTAAAATGATTATTGATTTTTAGATCGGAAGTTTACCCTGGAGAACCCACGGGGTCAAATTTGGCCCCTATAAATTCTGCTACTCAAATAACAAAGACCTTTTTTTTTTTTTTTACAAATTTAACTTAAAAAGTCCAGAGTGCCACTTCTGACCCCTGCATGGGGCCATCTAGTGGATGAATATTGCACTTACATGAACCAGAGTGGTGGTGACAAGATGGCTGGCAACATGCTGTTTTGTTGAGCTGGAAATCAATCCAAACAAAACCATCTTCTCAGCAAACCATCAGATGGTAAAATTGTGTTTTTTTTGTTAATCTATTTCATATCATGTTGCAGAATGCGCTTAGGAGTATGTTTTATATATATATTTTGATAAATTAGCAAGTCTGAGCTAGTTCAAAAAACAATGGGTCAAAAATGACACTTTGGGTGTATGGGGTCAAAAATGTCAGTCACATTGGTTCTGGTGACTTTGTCACAGAGAATGGTGACAGTCTTGTATTTGGCTAAAGACTTGAAATTAATTCATTTGTGTAATATATTTTACTAAGTTAAAGGTACAGGGACTAATAAATACCTATATCTTTTCAGGGAGTTTGGCCAGTTGCTCTTTAGGACAGGGAAAGCAACAGAGAAAGTACACTGTAAGACAAGTATTGGAACAACTTGAAGCTGATGATAGTGACTTTGGCGCAGAATTGGACAGCGATAGTGATTCTGACGAATCGTTTCAACCGCATGAAAGTGAGGGTGGTGAATCTTCTGCCCAAGACAGTGACTCGCCCAATGACTCGTCCAGTGATGAAGATTTGCAATTTACAGAGACTGCAAGCCCACAGTTAGAGCCTAATTGTGCCACAAAAACTTACAGGTGGCGAAAGAAAGTCTTTGAGTTACCTGACGTGAGTTTTCAAGGACAACAAGTTGAGTCATACCAGGATGCCACAACAGACACACCACTGGTTTACTTTCGCCGCTTTGTTTCCCTTGATATGTTGGAAAATATTGTAGAACATACCAATCAGCACAGTGTTCAAAAACACGGGAAATGTGTAAACACTTCAGTAAAGGAGATAGAACAAGTTCTTGGAATGTACCTCAGGATGGGATTAGTTGAAATGTCTGGAGTACGTCAGTACTGGGAAAGTGAAGTTCGTTATGGGCCTGTGGCAGACATAATGAGTCGCAACCGATTCAACCAGCTACTCTCTGTCATCCACTTTGTAGACAATGAAATGGCCAATGAAGAAGTAAAAATGGATCGACTTTGGAAACTGAGACCATTTTTGGATTCTTTTCGGAGACAATGTCTGACAATTGCTCCTCGACAAAAACAATCCATTGATGAGACGATGGTGCCGTACAAAGGTAAATTTGGTGGCATAAGGCAATATATCAAAGGAAAGCCACATCCCTGGGGATTCAAAGTGTGGGCGCGCTGTTGTGTCACTGGCCTCCTGCACGACTTTGACATATATCAAGGAAAAGGTGGTGGCAATGGACAAAAAGGGCCAAAAAAGAGTCAGTTGGGAGTTGGTGGAGACATTGTAGTGAAGTTATGCGAATCGCTTGCAGAGAAAGTAAATTTCCTGATTTTTGCTGACAATTTCTTCACTTCCATGCCCCTCATTGAGAAATTATTGGCAAAGGGAATCTACTACACAGGAACTGTGAGGAAAACTCGTATGTCCAAGTGCAACCTGATACCTGACAAAGACCTGTCCAAGAAAGGCCGTGGGTCCTACGATTATCAATTGGAGTCCAACACCAACACAGTTTGTTTGAAATGGCAAGACACGAAAGCAGTCAGTTTGATGTCAACATATGCTGGACCAGAACCTTTGAGAAAAGCTAGGCGCTGGGACAAGTCCAAAAAAGAGTACACCTACATAGATCAACCGAACATCATCAAAGAGTACAACGCTTCCATGGGAGGTGTTGACATGCTGGATGCGCATCTTGCACGCTGTAAATTTCCCATCAGGACCCGTCGCTGGTATATGATACTTTTCTGGCACTTCATGTCTGTTGCGGTGATCAATGCATGGCTCCTTTACCAGCGTGATTGTGAGGCACAGGGAATCACTGGATCTAAAGTTCTCAAGCTTCGCAAGTTTCAGGGTTTGGTTGCTCAAGGTTTGGTTGAAGTTGGAACAGCAAGAAAGCGGGGTAGGCCATCAACTCCTAGCTCCTCCTCCCCCTCATTCCCGCCACCACCGAGATTTGTTCGAGTTTATCAGAGTGCAGATGTCCGTTTTGACCAAATCGGCCATTGGCCTGTCAAGGAGGAAAATCGCCGCCGATGTGCTGTGTGCAAGGACCTCAAGACTGAAATGCACTGTGAAAAATGTGCAGTACCTCTCTGCATTAACAAAAAAAGAAATTGTTTCAAAGACTATCACAATGTCTAGTGTGAGTTCTGACAGATTTTTGGATAAGAAAGACCAATGGTGGGTTTTTTTTCCCCAGCAGTGATTTTGTCCCTGTGTTCTTGTTTCCATTGGCCAAAGTGTGTTTGTACATTCAAAATCCAATTCTAAAATGCAACAAATAAAACAAAAAAATTATATTGTTCAATGTAGCTGTGTATTTGATTGATTATTTTCTTAAATTCTAACTAGTTTACTGACAGTTTGTGTTATTCTGATTTTTCGAAATGATACCCCTAAATCCCAAAGGGTCAAATTTCGCCCTAATCCTAAATTAGGGAATAAAGGGTTAAAATTGAAAAAACATATTTTGGTGTTCAGTGAATTTATAGCAGTCCTTTAATGTATAATTCATAATTTTCCAAAGAAGAAAAGGGTTCTTGGGTTCTCCAGGGTTTTAATAAAAGTCACATGCATTACAGTATTGATCCACTGTGATCTGAAATTTTCTCCACAAGCATAAATTAAAAGACTGAATCATAATCTTGTTGAAGATGCACTCATTTCTGTTAAGAAATTTCAGATTGCTCGTATGATTTTCAACAAAATAATAAATGTGAATGTTTTTCAAAAGTATTTGTATTTTTTTGCCCCAAAACACTGGTAAAAAAAAAAGGATTGGAGTTGTCATTATTTAGGTTATTAGGCTACAAAATTACGAATATACTAGTTCGACCCAATTGAGATCAAATTGGGGATAATGAGATTGTCTGTGATTTGGACCATTTTAAGTCAACCGCTGGAAAGTTGATGGTTACTCAAGATCAGTTTGGAATGAAAATGCTGTACATTCCCTGAGAAATATGACTCATTTTTATTGCAATATGTTGAGTACAATGCTGGCTGGTCCACTCGGCACACATTTTATATTCTTTCATTCGATGTGACGAAATTATATAAAAATGTGATGCATTATTTCCAGTTGCCTGTCAATGACTGATCTTTTATTTTGAAAACCGGATATTAGACGCATTAGTGTTGCTTTTCTCACTTTTTTTCCTTTGGTTTTAACCGTAACCTCTGTAATAAGGTCTCACTAAACTGGTTTTCGGTTGACTCCGTGGTCATAAACGAGAGCTCCCGGAGCGTATCCCCGCCCGAATGTGTCGCGAATATCTAAAACTATCTTCACCGCGGTTAGTAATTCTTCCCGTGCATCCACATTACTGGACTAACTATAGATCATGAAAGATCCTTTGTGTCCGAATAAACTCGTTCTGAAGCAAGTTTAGCCTAGCTTGTCTTTGCTTGCTCGCTAGCTTACCTAAGAAACGCGTTGCTTATCAAGTTCAACACCTCGACAAGGGATCAAGTGAGAGTGTAAACTTGTGACAGCCTCGTGAAAATGTGTGACAGAAAAAGAGTACGAGGAGGAAATTTATCGGACAAAAGAGGAGAGCGAGCAACAACGTCAACTGGGTTCTTGGACGCTGTGTTTATGTCTCACGATGAGCCACACAAGATTTGTCACACAGGTTTGTCCACTTCCCACTCTTAAGTGTTTAACAAATACTTTTTATGCAGAGCAATATTTATGTCTTCTCTCAATGGAATCCTTGAAGCCGAACATCCGGGCACTATATGGCGTCACATAAATCGTTTGGCACCTGTACTCTTTAGTCTTACAAAAGTTATTCAGCGTACTAGTGAGTTCATGCTCAGATCAGGACAATCGTAGTTGCAACATGAAACCTGACTGAGGAAAGCTTGACTACCAAACTATGTGTTTGTGTCTGCAGATGTCAGTGAAGAACATCTTCGTCCTGAGCAGCCAGAGTCTCCTCACAATAAAAACGAAAATAAGGCCGCATTTGCTCAAATTAAAGAAGACGACGATCCGGAGATTCTTCAGATTAAAGTGGAAGAGGAGGAGGAGACTGATATCTTCAAGTTCACATTTACTGGCATCCCTTTGAAGTGTGAATATGAAGGACAAGGTCAGCATGAGCCTCCAACCAGCAGCTCAAGTCAACACATGGCAATAGAAGATGATATAGACCACTGTGGAGGATCACAGCCAGACGGCCTCTTAGCTCCATTATCAGATAGTGAGGAAATAACGTCACAACAATCTTCTGGCACTGAGGCTGACGATGAACATTCAAAAAGTGATATGACAAGCCACGCTGTCAACAAACGTGTGAAATGTTCTCAGTGTGACAATACTTTTTTCAACAAGTCATCATTGAAAAGACACATTACTACACACACCGGAGAAAAACCTTTTGCCTGTTCAGTTTGCGGTAAAAAATTCCGGATAAAGGGAGATTTAAGAATACACATAAGAATACACACTGGAGAGAGACCTTTTGTCTGTTCGGTTTGTGGTAAAGGGTTCACTCAGAAGGGACATTTAAGGTCACACATAAGAACACACACTGGAGAGAAACCGTTTGCCTGTTCATTCTGCAAATTAAGTTTCAGTCAGCGGTCATCATTGGGCCCACACATGAGAACGCACACTGGGGAAAAACCTTATTCCTGCTCAGTTTGTGGAAAAAGTTTCTCTCTACATGTCAATTTGGTAAGACACAGAAGAAGGCACAGTGGTGAGAAAGCATTTAGTTGCAGCGTGTGTGATGAAAAATTCTCTCATAAGTCGGAGATGAAGAAACACACGTGTGCTGGTGAGAAGAGCAGCGGTTAGGGAAGCTGCGGGACATTGAGTAAAATAAGAAATGAGATGACTTTCTCACAAAATGTCTCATTTCACTTTGTTTTGATTGAGTCACATCAATAATTATTGTCTTAACTTTACCTCTGTTAAGATAGTGTTATGACCTAGCAATCAATGAGAGACTACATTCATTCCTATGTTTTGTAACAAAAGAAATATAAGTCCTCGTTATTATCATGAATCAATGGGAAATTCTACTTGTTGTATATTTTGTGTCACACATGGCACAGAGAAGTGGATCACAATCTCTCCAACTACTACTTGCATATTTTAGATTTTTGCCTGCATTGGGATTCAAACATGTGCGGCTTCAAAGCAGAGATGAGCCACTGCCGCCCCAATACAGTCAACTACATTGTTGTTCACGTTTCACACCCCATTATTATTTTTAAGTGATCCTTTTTAATATGGTTTTACAGTGCATGCAAGTTTGAATTTAAACTAGCGTGTGTGTTTTTTGTGCTACACTATACGGGGAAACACTGACCTCTACTGGATGGAAATGCAGTGTACTTGATACAGACCCCAAAACAGAATGTACGCGTCTGGAAAGTACTGTGTGGGTTCGTTGAACATTTTGGTGTTTTATTATACAATGTTTAATTATTATTGTTTTTTGTTGTATGTGATACTGCTTTGTGTGTTTTTTTCTGTGTACCCCTATAAGGCATTTTACTATTACATATTAGCACAAAGCAAGTGGATATCATTAGACAAAACTTGTTTGCTTAAATATTTTGGTGATTACATATACATTGTTTAATTCTAATGTTGTATGTGTCAGTTTTACAATAAACCTCGACTGGGAGTGACAAATAAACAGCTTGAAGCAAGCATGCCAAGCCTCTTATTTATAGAACTGTACCAGAGACACACGCACACTTCATTTAAAGCACATACATGTACATAGACATTACAAAATGCATTTTCTATACATTGTATGTTTTGTGTTTAAATGCTACAATGGGTTTAAGAAGTGAAAAGTTTATATATATATGTGTTGCAGTGTTTCCCACAGATTTAAAATCTACTTGAGTGGGTGGACTCCGGCGGTGTTGATGGGAGGGGGGGTTGGACAGGAGGTGGGTCTCAGTCCTGTTACTATGTATCCTCTAGCCTCACGATCCACAAGTGAGTGACGGCGAACTAACGTTACATGCGGTATATCCTGTCGCGACAAATATATTTTCAATAAATTTTCTTGAAAACGTCTTGGGTAGTACTTAGTGCTGCCAGCCTTAATATCGAGAGAGAGAGAGAGAGAGAGAGAGAGAGAGAGAGAGAGAGAGAGAGAGAGAGAGAGAGAGAGAGAGAGAGAGAGAGAGAGAGAGAGAGAGAGAGAGAGAGAGAGAGAGAGAGAGAGAATATGTGCTACTAGCTACTCCACTGTAACATATGTTCACAAAAGAAAGATACATGGCAAGCTCTGAGAACATTTATTTACGGTATTATGTTTTTTCAACCCAACGCATTCAATTCTGTAAATTCCTTCAGTCCACACTCCAGCGCAGTTGGCGTCAGGAATGCGCCGTTAAGCACCAACCGCCAAAACAAACAACAAAACACAACAGATGAACGTGTGCACAACCCAACAGGCCATGTAAACACATTTTCTTTTTATATTTTTATTTTGCACATTGCATTAACAAACACAAGTGACCCCTTCAGCACCGCATAATCGGTTTTACTCAGCATATTCAGTTACATCGTAACTGTACTGAATCAACCGGCAGACGTTTAGTCATTAAAAATAACAGTGGTTAAACTTTTATCGTGGTTAAAATGTTAACATAAACCAGTACTAATGTGACTTTAGTTAAGAAGAAACAAATTACAGATTTGATGAATTAATTATTTTTGATGACATTTGCATTTTATTCAGAATTACATGTACTGTGAACCCTTTGTAATGTACACCCCTTTAATTTGTAATTACCAACAGATGCCACAAGGGAGCAGCAAAGCACTATTGTAGTCTAAATGAAGCTGATTAATGTGGTTCAATATGGCACCAAAACATTTTTTTATTGCTTTGACCTGAGCACGAAACTGCAAACAGGTGAGCTAAAAAAAAAAAACGAGGATATGCTATAAAAAAGAAAAAAATAGGGACATTCTGAAAGGATGTGTGGGTTCACTGTGCACGTTTCCATCTTGCAATAAACACTCAAAACTTTCTGAAAAACGTTCTTTGCAGCCTACTTACAATCTTGCAGCTTTATTGACTGCTGCTCTTTTTGCCAGAACACTTGTGTTTGTTCATCTGGTACTTGTAAGAGAACTGTTCATCACATACACTGCAACTAAACGGCTTCTCCCCAGTGTGTGTTCTTCTGTGTGTTGTCAAATTGCGACTTTGAGCAAATCTTTTACCACAAACAGAGCAGGAATAGGGCTTCTCTCCAGTGTGTGTCCTCATGTGCAGCACCAATCCAGAACGTTCACTGAAATTTAAGTTGCAGACCGAGCAGGCAAAAGGTTTCTCTCCTGTGTGCGTTCTTGTGTGTATGTTCAAATGTGCCTTACGAGCAAATCTTTTACCACATAATGAGCAGGCAAAAGGTTTCTCGCCAGTGTGTGTTCTCATGTGAACATTCAAGGGTCCTTTACGTGCAAATCTTTTTGCACAAACTAGGCAGGCAAAAGGTTTCTCTCCGGTGTGCGTTCTTGTGTGTGTAATTAAATTGCATCGCCTCCGGAAACTTAATGTGCAGAATGAGCAGGCAAAAGGTTTACCTTCTGCTTTCTGTCTTTTACCACAATCTGAGTAATTTAATTGTTTCTCTCTAGTGTGTATTCCCATGTGTCTTTTCAACAATGATTTGTTGGAAAAAGATTTGTCACACTGAGAAAATTTCCCCCATTGTTTGTCAGTTTGACATTTCATATCACCTTTCAATTGTTCATCATCTTCAGTGTCAGAAGAGTGTGAGGTTGTGTCAGAAGAGTGTGAGGTTGTGTTGTCACTATCTGAAAGCGGAGCAAAGAGGTTGTCTGCTTGTGATCCTTCACATTGGTCTTCATCACATTCTATTTTGTACTCATCTTCAATTTTCACGATGACACAAGTGAATGGCAACTCAGTGATATCAGCCTCTTCCTCTTTAATGTGGGTAGGCTCTGGCTCCTGCTGCTCCGTCCTGGAGCTCCACTCCTGCTGCTCAGAATGACGATCTCCTTCACTGTTGTCTGCAAATCACGAGAAGACAAACATAACGTGGTGAGTACAATTTGTATGTAGGGCAGTTCAAAGTGTTTTACAGTTGCATACAATTTCAAGAAGGCCAATAAAACAATCAATTCGGTAACTACAAGTACGAAGTCGGCAATTTGCAGGATGCTAAATAGTTTAGCCGGATTCGCTGTAAAACTCGAAAACAAACGATTCAGAACAAACCTGCTCTATGCAACACATCTTGAAGCTTCTTGAAAACAGTGTCCTGTTGGCATTGCGGCTCGTTGTCCTCTTCTGTTCCACTAATTTCGTCCTCGTACTCCTCTTTCACACAGTTTGCACACATTATCACACGATAATCACAACACTTGACACTCACACTTGATCTCTGCTTAGCGATGTGTTGATTACAACCGCGTCTCTTTGTTAGCAAGCTAAGCTAGCTACCGAATCTTCAACGTCACCCAGACGCGTTTTTTCCGGACACAAAGATGCCATTGAAGTCGTAATGGGACGTTCTTTGTCAAGGCCTCGGTAGTCTTGTACTAATTTAAGAAAAAATATTTAGTGAAGTTCGTTAGGTTACACAAACCGAAGTAAATCTGTAGCGGAAGTAGTATAGCAAATCCACTGCAGCATCCGGAAGTAGAAACCCACGCAGGCAAAGTTACAACATTCAATCTCCAAATAAACACGGATTAGAACCTCGAATCTTAGAACGTGACTTGAATAATACTGTACCATAAATAAACGTAATATGTTGTCAAATAAACGATGTCTCGTCATTTATTTTAGATTAACTCGTTAACGAACGCGCGACCCTCGTGAGGATAAGCAGTTCAAATAAGATAGATGGATTAACTTTAACGACAAAAAACAACATAAAAACACAAATTATCATATCTACAGCACAAACAAAGGACTAACAAATGGTGAAGGTGAGCTGTGTGAATTTTGATTGACCTTTGAAATAATATTTAACAGGCAAGGCAAGGCACAGCTTTATTTATATAGTACATTTCATACACAATTTATGTCCTTTACACTGTCAAAAGTACAGCTAAGGACAACATTTATAAGCATTTACAAAGAGTTAAAGACATGTAAAAGCAAAGTAAGAAGTAGCTTACTAAAATATTTTCGGAAATTTTGATTTTAATAATGCTTCCCTTGATCATAAGTGTGGTTTGGTCTGGATTTAAAATACTTTACACTTTGCGCTGACTTCAATTCTTTTTGGACGCTTATTCCATTTATGTGCAGCATTCACCATGCTTGCTTTGAACTCTGTGCTCCACTAATTGGCCCATGTCTTAACCAAATAAATCAACAAAAATTAATATTGCATTTTATTTACGATTACACAAACTTTTACATTTCGTTTCATCCACTTCTTTAAAACTTCATTGACTGCTGCTCTTCTCACCAGCACACTTGTGTCTCTTAACCTGATCCTTACGAGAAAATCTTTTCTCACACACACTGCAACTGAACGGCTTCTCACCAGTGTGTATTCTTGTATGTGATGTCAAGTGTACTCTTTGAGTGAATCTTTTACCACATACCGAGCAGCAAAAGTGCTTCTCTCCAGTGTGTGTCCTCTTGTGTTCAGTCAATCCAGAACGATCACTGAAAGTCAAGTTGCAAACTGAGCAGGCAACAGTGTTCACTCCGCTGTGCGTTCTTGTGTGTCGCACTAAACTTGTCTTTGCAGAGAATCTTTTACCACAAACTAAGCAGCAAAAAGGTTTTTCTCCAGAGTGCGTTCTCATGTGTTTGACCAATTTTGAACGTTCACTGAAACTGAAGGTGCAGATTGAGCAGGAAAAAGGTTTTTCACCAGTGTGTATACTTGTGTGCGTTCTTAAATGTCCCTTTATAGAGAATCTTTTACCACAAACTAAGCAAGCAAAAGGCCTCTCTCCAGTGTGTGTTCTGGTGTGTCTTCTTAAATGACCCTTTATAGAGAAGCTTTTGCCACATACTGAGCAGGTAAAAGGTTTCTCCCCAGTGTGTATTCTCATGTGAGTTGTTAAACCACTTTTTTGAGTTACTCTCAGGCCACAAACTGGGCAAGAAAAAGGTTTTTCTCCATTGTGTATTCTTGTGTGCGCGTTCAAATTTCCCTTACTAGCAAATCTTTTACCGCAATCTGAACAGGTGAAAGGTTTCTCTCCTTTATGACTTCGAAGGTGAACCTTCAAATTCCACTTTGAGCTAAATGTTTTCCCGCACTGCGTGCATTTCTTGTGTTTCTTGTCCGTGTGAAGTGTTCCATCGCCATCATCATCATCAGTGTCAGGAGAGTGTGATGTCATGTCGTCACTTTCTGACATTGGAGCTAGGAGGCTGTCTGTTTGGGATCCTCCACAGTTGTCTCCTTCACCTTCATCTTCATCATCCTCACTCTTCACAATGACAGTCAATGGAAACTTGGTGATATCAGCTTCCTCCTCTTCCTCTTTAACGCAAGGGGCTTCTTGCTCTTGCATCTCAAGATGAAGATATTCTTCACTGGCGTCTGCAGGACACAAGTAAACACACAAATGGGTTGGTTAAGTCAAACCTTTGCTCTGCCAATTCTAATGTGGTGACTGTGTTTGCCATTCGTAGAAATGTCCACATAAATTAATTGTGTTGACAATTGATCAAAATTCTTGGACATTAACATTTTTCACATTAAGCATTTCAGACCGTCACAATTATGAGTAAGTGATGTTTAGTCCACACTATCAAAATCGTTGAGTGACTGTTTACCAACACAGCCGCTGTCAACCCCGTGACGTCATTCAGTCCCCAGATGTTCGACTTCACAAATAAGGCTTTCATTCGTAAATAAACACATTAAGTAATAACTAAACAAGATTAGAATTGAACAAACCTGCTCTGTGTGGTTCATGTTGAGGCTTCTTAAAAACAGCGTCCAGTAGATGACGTTGTCGCTCGTTCTCTTCTTTTGTGCCAGACAGTTCCTCCTTGTATTCTTCTTTCGCATTTTTTGCACACATTTTCACGCGACATTCACAACACTTAACACGCACACGTGATCGCTGCTTACCGATGTGTTGCGAGTTTCTTTGTTAGCTGCTAACAAGCTAAGCTAAATCAGCTCGAAAAGCTTTAACCTGCAGCGAGACAAGTTTTCTGAGACACAACGAATTAAAAAAAAAATGTTTTAGTCTAGTGAAGTCGTGATGGGGCGTACTGTTTCAAGTCTTTCTTCCTGGATTATAGTACTTAGTAGGCTAAAGCGTAGTGATAGAGACGAAGCTGCCCAGGTTTCGGAGGATAACTCGCGAAATCCAGGAAGTAATTTGAGTTTGTACCCAGGCGTGATTGGTTACGATGATGATGACGTCACTGAATATACTCCAGCAGGTCTTGTGAAAGCATGTCTTTGGAGTCGCGCTTTGAATCGTATTTACCACCAAATAGAAATACAATTGATCGTTTTAGGATTTTACTAGGAAGAAAAAAACGGTCTTTTGGTGTAATGCTGTCGTTCAAATTCTTCCTGTACAGTCTCCTTCAGCGTAAGAGCTTAAATGACCACCATAAACCAACAGACACAGTGGCTCATTCAGTGAATATTTTACAACTAAGCATGAGACGTGCTTCTCCCCAATGTGTGTCCTTAAGACATCAGTGAAGATCTTCAACCTGACCAGCAGGAACTAGAATCGCCTCCCATTAAAGAAGAGGATCCAGAGACACATATTTAAGAAGAAGAGCAGGAGGCTGCTATCAACGAATTTCCATTGACAATCATTGTGAAAAGTGAAGACGATGATGATGATGATGAAGGTGACGTGGACAACTCCAAGTGTCCATTTACTGATCTAATTGTGATGAGTGAAAAAGATGTACTGCTTGATTTTAGTCAAAGTGATGAGAACAGAAGGGTGGAGCCTCCAAGCAGCATCTCAAGGCAACAGATGACAACCGAAGATGTTGGAGACCACTGGAGGATCACAAGAAAGTCTCTTGGCATCACGCAGATCAACAAAACAAACACAAATGTGCTGGTGAAATGAACAGCATTAAAACCCGTGGGCTTGGTCAGAACCATCAAAAAGCCCAAAACGGGTCACATTACCGCCTATGGGTATAAAGTTGATAATAAATTATGAGTAAACATTTAGTTCTGGTAAGCTGTACAGAGGGTATAATGTGCACCTACATAAAAAAAGGGCTTCAAAACAGTATAGTGGGAGCCTGAGTGCAGTAAATCGAATTTGTCACGTCTCTAGTAGTTTGTCCAAGTGGTCTTGCCGTACAACTTCTGCAGCAGACGTACTTACGCAAATGTTTTTGTTCCCCCCAAATCCCTCCATTAAATAAAATGTCCCCAATTAGCGCTGATCCTATCAAGTCCTCGACGCAGTGCGTTTCATCACAATTTTACTTGTGTTAAAGAACATTGATCAAGTCTTCGTGTCGCCTCGGTGCACGTTGAAGCTTCACGAGCTAGCTTATCTTGCTAGCCGCTAACAAAGAGACGTGTTTGTGAGCAACACATCGCTCAGCAGACAACAAGAGTGTGTGCAGAATAGTATAAAAATGTCAGAAAGAAGGATAACGGAGAACGCGGACATTTTTTGGGGAACAAAGGAGGACAACGAGAGACAACGTCAACTGCTGGACGCTATTTTCAAGCAGCCTCGAGGTGAGTTACACAGAGCAGGTTTGTTTACTTCCTACGGTTATTTGTTTAGTACCTTTTTAATTACATCCGGAAACTATGATAAGATAGGGTTCTGTCTTGTACCTCGTGGTTGTGAGGATTCCCCTTTTTTTTTTGCTTCCTAAATGACCAAAACGTCAATTATTGGCATCCCGAAAATTGCCGAATTTGTACTTAAATCTGCTGAATAGCTCAATAGCCTTTAAGAGAAAAGTAAATGTGATTATTGGACTAAACTTAATAATTTTGTATGTTTCTAAGAGACATTGCTAAAAACAAATTCACCAATGACACTGACAAAACCACATGTTGTCTTTTTGTGTCCTGCAGGTGTCAGTGAAGAAGATATTCACCGTGAACAGCAGGAGGCAAAGCTGCCCCACATCAAGGAGGAAAAGAGGCCAGAGACCTCACAAATCAAAGAGGAAGAGGAGGAGACTGATATCACCAAGTTTCCATTAATTACTGTCATTGTGAAGAGTGAAGATGATGAAGACCTAGGTCAGTTGTTACTGTTCCATCCCATTCAAGACAATTTTCAGACCATCCATTTATGATCTGTACTGCTTACAAATTAATTAGAATAACCAGTGAAAATCAAATATTGCTTCTTCCTATGTCCTGCAGAGATCAGTGAAAAGTATCTTCCTCCTGAGCAACAGGAGACACAATCATCTGATGTTAAAGAGGAGGAAGCGTCCCTCCACATAAGAGAGGAAGAGGAGCCAGATCCCCAACACAGTAAAGAGGAGGATGTGCAAAGGACTCTACGCATTAAAAAGGAAGTAGAGCTGATTGATATCACCAAGTTTCCATTGAATGGTTATCTTTTGAAGAATGAAGATGAAGATAAAGGACAAAGTGATGAGAACAGCAGCTCAAATCAGCACATGGCAACAGACTGTGATGGAGGATCTCAAGCAGAGCTCTTAACTCCACTGTCAGACAGTGACGACGTAACTTCACACTCTTCTTACACTGATGATGATGATGATGATGATGATGATGAACACTCTAAAGGTGAAATGGCATGTCAAACCAACGAAGGAAACTGGGAATGTTCTCAGTGTGAGAAAAGTTTTGCTTCAAAGTATGGCTTGAAAGGACACATGAAGTTGCACATTGGGGCAAAAACTTTTTCATGTTCAGTTTGTGGCAAAAAATTCTCTACACGAGGAAATTTGAAAAGACACAAAAGTACACACACTGGGCAGAAACCTTTTGCCTGCTCAGTTTGTGGTAAAAGAGTCACTAGAAAGACAAGTTTAGAAATGCATATAAGAAAACACACTGGGGAGAAACCTTTTGCCTGCTTAGTTTGTGATAAAATGTTCTATACACAGCAAACTTTAAAAAGACACAAACGAACACACAGTGGGGAGAAACCTTTTGTCTGCTCAGTTTGTGGTAAAGGCTTCTTTATAAAGGAACGTCTAATAACACACACAAGAACACACACTGGAGAGAAACCTTTTGCCTGTTCAGTTTGTGATAAAAGATTCCATGTAAAGGCACACTTAAAAACGCACACAATAACTCACACTGAGGAGAAACCTTTTGTCTGCACAATTTGTGGTAAAAGATTCTCTAGAATTGGAAATTTAAAAATACACACAATAACTCACACTGGGCAGAAAGCTTTTGCCTGCTCAGTTTGTGGTAAAAGACTTTCTACAAAAGGATGTTTGAACAGACACATTACAACACACACAGAAGAGAAACCTTTTCCATGTTCAGTATGTGGAAAAAGATTCTCTTTTGAGAGATATTTAATAAAGCATACAAAAACACACACAGGAAATAAACTTTTTTCTTGTTCAGTATGTGGGAAAAGATTCTCCGTAGAGAGGTATTTAAAAAGGCATACAAAAACGCACACTGGAGAGCAAACTTTTTCTGGTTCATTGTGCAAGTTGAGCTCGGAATCAGGACTGGACGAGCTTTATCTTGAGCAACAGGAGCCCGACCCCCTCCAACATTAAAGAGCAGCCAATGCTGTAGCTAGGGTTAATCGGTTTCCCTTATTGGTGGCATCAGAGGTTCAACCCCTTAAGAACACACATGTTAAGAGGGATTTTTGTCTTGTTTCTGTTAGCGAGGAAGGAAAGCAATTGTATTTTTGTTAAAGTAATACTTAGGTTAATTGGGATTATTTTCCCAGCGAGAAATGTTTTGTTTGTTGTTTTGGCTTTGGTTTATCCGTAAATCGTTTTGCTAAGTTAATAGTTGATATTATAACTTTTTGTAAATAAATAATTTTCAGTGCACAAGTGTGTCGTTGGCTGCTTGGGACTTCATGTAATTCACTGGACACACCTGAGCAGGGCAGAACAGTACCAATTGTCAGGAATCTTTGTGACTTTTTCTTTCTTTTTTGGCAATTGAATTTAATTAAAAGTACTTATTGTTGATGGCTGAATAACCCTCAAAATACGAATTGTACAACAACGTGTTTAAAAAAAATGTATAATTTCTTAATTGGTAACTAAACGCTCTTCATTTAACTGAGCCGAGCTGGAGCTGTTTTGCAAGGAGGAATGGGCAAACATTTCAGCCTCCCGATGTGCAAAACTAACTGATAGAGACATTCAGACATAACCCAAATGACTTGAAGTTGTAACTGCAGCAAAAAGGGGTTTGGCAAAGTATTACTTAATTTAGGAGGGCCGAGTACTTTGCACATCCTACTTTTCAGTTTTTTTTAGTAGCAAAACAAGTTTGAAATACAGTACACTTTGTTTCACTTTATGATTGTGCGCTACTTTGTGTTTAACTTTTATATAAAATTTCAATGAAATATATTTATGTTTGTTGTCGCACCGTGTCAAAATATTGAACAACTCATTAATACTTTTGCAATGCGCTGTATGTGAAAGGGTAACTGAATGAAGTACAAAAAAAACATTTTTTGCCTTTCATATTTCACTTTAAATTTAAGTATTCAATTTTTATTTAATTACAATTATTCAATTTAAACTTTAAAAACGGTTTGTTTAAGCACACATTTTATTCAGCTTGTGTGTGCGTGCGTGCATGTGTGTGTAATGCATTAGAATCGTTTAAGTACCCTATTTTTCTTTAAGTGCAAACTGCACAATGTAACAGACGTAAATAAATGAAGCTATGTTGCATAAACAACGTGGGAAAACACTGACTGAGTCCTGCTTGAGCGGTGGCACGTAGTTTGTCTAAGTTAAGTTGCCGTACTACTTTGGCTGCAATGGGGCTCGCTACTGGCTACGTCGTCATCATCCCGACATGTCATTTCCGTTCCAAACCTACTCCTGATATAATGTTGCAGTGCTGTGTCCCGTGTTGTAAAAACAGAAACGATATCAATAAAACGATATCTTATTACCGCTTTCCTCTGGATGAAAAGAATAAGAGACGATGGCTGACACTGATACGGTAAAATTAATTTCTCTATTCATGATAACTACTTAGTGTAGGCTAGCGTCAGGAGCTAGCTAGTAGCTATAGCTTGCTAGTATTGCTAAACGTTACCGTAGATAAGATAACGTTACTTGTTCATAATGGAGTGTTAGGGCCACATTAAGAAAACATTTTTGGGGTAAAGATTAAAGTAGTCATTTACGAGAATTAAGTAAGAAAAATTATGATTGTTAAGTCATATCTAAGAGTATAAAGTTATATATGAGAATAACGTCATTATACAAAAATAAAGTCATCGTTTGGGAGAACAAAAGTTATCATTTAGGAGATAAAAATGTATATAGATTTTTTTTAATTTAAAAGATTTAAGTTATTATTTTCAATATATAAGTTTTTATTGAGTAGTTTTACGAGATGTAATGATTTACCAAGATCAAAGTATATTACATGAATAAAGCCATTACAGTATTAACAAGATTAAAAAAGTGACTACAGTATTCAAGTCAAGATTTTTTAGATTAAAGTTATTATTTATAAGATTAAAGTGACTATTTATGAATATAAAGTCGCAAATTGTTGTTTTTGTTGGGGATGAGGGGAAATCAGCAGACAGATATTTAAACCTTTGGATCCAGATCCACTGCAATTTCTCCTGCACTAATACAAGAAATATTTCAGTATCTGCTGTATAGAAAATCATTACTTTTTAATGAGGAATGCAAAAACAAACACTCAAATATGTCTATATACAGCAAGTTGGTTCTGAACTTGCAGAACCTACTTCAATGTTGTTTAGAGCCACTTATTTATTTTAAGTAATGTTTGTTATTTTTTTCTAGGCGTAAAGATTTCACCCCAAACCAGAACTCAAGGGTCTGTGGATGGCATTTTCCTCATGGCAAAACGGCTGGGCCGACACGGTTTGCCTGGAATGAGGGAAAAACTTTCCCTAACCACATCAACCTTCCGACCAAACGTAAAAGGAAAAGGCTGTATGGTGCCCTAGAGAATGAAGAAAGAGCTGAACCAGGTCCAAGTCACCTTGACATTGCTCAAAAGACTCAACCCCAAATTGAGCATGAAATACTCAAAAAACAAATTGACAAACCAAAGGAAAAATTAGACAAACAAAAGCAAACATGTTCGACTGTTGTGGTGCTTGAAATTGACAATGAAATGCTCAGAAAATAAAATGACAATCTGGAGAAACAACAACAAACATTTTCATTTAGTCAAATTTCCTCCTCCCCTGACTAACTATTACACTGGCCTGCCAGATGCTGCCACAGTCTTCTTTTTGGAGGCGCTGCTTTCTAAATTTGAGCCTCGCGGTGTGTTCCACAGTGCGGGTTTGTACACTACTTACGACTTGTTTGGTCGATGCTTTGTTTTCCTAGAATTACTTATTTCGGGCACTGTCAAGTTTGATTGTATCAGAAAGCTCTTTACTATGAGTGTTTGTCGTCATTCTTGCCAGCAAACTTTTTGCACACTACATGGCAGGAGGTGAAACAGTTTTGAAGCTATATTTTTATTTCTAAAAGCTAATATCCTGTGTTTTAAGACCCTCCTAACACATACAGTGCATTAGCAAGTTTGTAACGCAATAAAATTTGAGAGCACCCATTAACAATGTTCCTGAGTGATACTGCTACATGTGTGCACACAACATCAAAGTCCCAACACGAGCATTGAATGCACAAAGCTTGACTTGACCGAACCACCCTTTTATTTTCTGTTGCAGATGTTGGTGAGGAAGACCTTCACCGTGAGCATCAGGAGCCAAAGCCGCTTCACGTAAATGAGGACGAGAAGTCTGAGATCTCACACATGAAAAAAGAAGAGGAGGAGGCTGATATCACCAAGTTTCCATTCTTTGGTATCATTGTGAAAAGTGAAGATGATGAAGAGCAAGGTCAGTGGTTACAGCAGCATCTCATCCAAGTCTGGATGCTGTTTTCAAGCAGCCTTAAATTGTTAATCCTGAATTTATGTCCCTGACAGCCTAAAATTAACATTTATTATTATTTTCTTCCTTTTATTATTATTTTGGATTTCATTAACAGAGGGATATCAACAATTTGTCCACGTGTGGAAAGGTATGAATAATAATACATAACATCAAAGTCACAGTGTGAGACATTATCAAATCAAATGTGCATGTCTTCTTCTGTCTTGCAGAGGGAAGTGAAAAGCATCTTGCGCCTGAGCAACAGGAGTCACTGGGATCTCGTGTGAAAGAAGAGGAGGAGCCAGAGTCTCACCACAGTACAGAAGAGGATGTGCTACAGACTCTACACATCAAAACGGAAGTAGATTTGACTGATATCGGCAATTTGCTTTTGACTGGTTTCCCTTTGAAGAAAGAAGATGAAGGCGAAAAACACAGTTATGATAACAGAGGGGCCGAGCCACCAAACTGCAGCTCAAATCAGCACATGACAACAGATTGTGATAGAAGCCACTGTGGAGGATCCCAAGCAGACGGCCTCTTAGCGCCACTATCAGATAGTGAGGAAATAACGTCATATTCTTCTTTTGATGATGAACACTCTGAAAGTGAAATGGCATGTCGCACTGACAAAAAACACTGGGACTGTTCTGAGTGTGGGAAAACTTTGGGATCAAAGTATGACTTGAATGCACACATGAGTTTGCACATAGGGGAAACAACTTTTTCCTGCTCAGTTTGTGGCAAAATATTGTCTACTCGAGGAAATTTGAAAAGACACATAAGTACACATGCTGAGCAGAAACCTTTTGCCTGCTCAGTTTGTGGTAAAGGATTCACTGTGAAGACAAGTTTAGAAATGCACACAAGAACACACACTGGGGAGAAACTTTTTGCCTGCTCAGTTTGTGATAAAAGATTCTTTTCACAGGAAGCTTCCAAAAGACACCAACAAACACACACTGGAGATAAACCTTTTGTCTGCTCAGTTTGTGGAAAAGGCTTCTTTGACAAGGGAAGCTTAATATCACACAAAAGAACACACACTGGGGAGAAACCTTTTGCCTGTTCAGTGTGTGAAAAAAGCTTCTCTGAAAAAGGAAACTTAAGAACACACACAAGAACACACACTGGAGAGAAACCTTTTACTTGTTTAGTTTGTGATAAAAGATTCCATGCAAAAGCACACTTACAAGCACACACAATAACTCACACTGAAGAGAAACCATTTGTCTGCTCAGTATGTGGTAAAAAATTCTCTAGAATTGGAAATCTAAAAGCACACAGAATAACTCACACAGGGGAGAAAGCTTTTGCCTGCTCAGTTTGTGGTAAAAGACTTTCCACAAAGGGATGTTTGAACAGACACATTACAACACACACAGAAGAGAAACCTTTTCCCTGTTCAGTATGTGGGAAAACATTCTCTCTAGAGAGGTATTTGGTAAAGCATGCAAAAACACACACAAGTGAGAAACGTTTTCCTGTTCAGTGTATGGAAGAAGATTCTCTCTAGAAAGATATTTAAAAATAATAATAATAATAATAAAAGCAAGAGGCTAAGCCCCTCCAACATTTAAGAGCAGCCAATGTTTGCTTTAAGGTCTGTGCAGGGACTTTTTGTTGGTTGTTGTAGGTAGGGTTAATCAGCTCTCCCAAAGTGGTGGCAATCCCTTTAAGAGCACACCTGTGAAGAGAGGGCTGGAGTGACTATGTCTCCCAGCTGGCCTGGGAACGCCTCGGCATCCTGGAAGGGTTCCCTTATTTGCGGCCCTTTCTAAGGAGTCAAATAATTTTCCTATCCGCAAAATTCAAGGATACAAATATATTAACACACGTTTCCACATGGCATGGCACAAAATACAATCCCTGAGGTCCCAAGTTATACCACTAAGTCCCCAAACTTTTGAACATAAGATCAAATAAATATGATTAAGAGATAAGGTTAATGTAATGTTTAAGACCGCCCCAAATTCAAGCTTTCAACAAACATGCGCTAAAATGTCAAAATAATGACCACGACATGTAGACAGCATTATTAGACACCCGTTTATCAGCAAAAAAAGGGGTGACCTGCCATTTTTGTTTCTGAAATTTTCTGTTTTTGTGTGCGAGGATGGTAAGCAATTGTATTTTTAGTCCATGAAGATTAGGTTAAATTTGATTATTCTCCCAGCAGTGAGAACTGTTTTGTTTGTTGTTTTGTCCTCAGTTCACCCTGGAGTCCTTTTGCTAAGTTGATGGTAAAACTCTTAATGTAAATAAATAATTTCCAGTGCATTAGTGTTTCGGTGGCTGCTTGGGTCCTGAGGCCTTCATGTAATTTAATTACATTGACAACCCTAGACAGGACGCAACAGTACTGCTTAATTTCCTCTTTTAAGTCTGAGACACAATAATTCCTCGTGAGTGTCTTTGTAGTCATTCAAGCAATGTGTTTTATCAATTTTATTTATGCTGCATAAAGAACACATTCCAATAATTAAATACCTTTAGTCGTTTGTCCAAGTGGAGTTGCCGTACTACTTTCGTTGCAAATTACGTTTTGGCTAGGCAGCCACACCAGACGTGCTTCACCGAAACCGAATTAATTCTTCCAGAATTGGTACGGAACGTACTGAAGCCTTGACATAATACGAATTTACTGGATTAAAACATCATTAAATCTTGGTGTCCGGCTAGATTCTTAACGGTGCACGTCGAAGCTGTTCGAGATAGCTTATCTTGCTAGTTGCTAACAAAGAGCTACTGTTTGTTTTGGACGTGCCGCAAAGATCAAAATGTTGTGATTATCGTGCGACAATGTGTGCAACAAGTTTGAAAAACGATTACGAGGATGAACTTTGTCGAACTAAAGAGAAGAAGGAGCGACAACGACTGGACGCTGGTTTCAAGCAGCCTCGCGTTGTGCTACACAGAGCAGGTTTGTACACGTCTTCCTTCTTGTTTGTCAGTGCTTTTTTTCCTTAGAATTATTTCTTTGTTTCGGGAATTGTCGAGTCAAGTATTATTTTATAGCCCTTAATCACAGGAGTCTGAAATGTATCTTCTTTGTGTTCAAAGAATGCCAGCAAACTTACTGCACACTCATTTAAATGTCAAAACCCTCTGATTTTAAAAAAAAAATAATAATCTCCAACATTTTCGTATTTCTGTGCAATCAATGTTTGAATTTGAGCTTCGGTCACATTTGTAAAATGCATATACAATTAATATATATATAAAAAAAAATCCAAATCAACTGAAAATTCAACATTCAAATTTGGCGTCAAAAAGACACTGGTGCGAGCAATCCGAGATAGTCGTCCAACTTTCACGAGAGCCCAAGTAGCCCAGTCATTGATCATGTTACAGTGTGGTAGCACAATCTCCTGTTGTGAACCTCACATAGCAGCCAAGCGGTTACTTCCTTAGTTTTTTACTTCCAAGATGCTGACTCCAAGGATAGATCTGCAATTTTATCCATTTATGCGTTCACTGTCCTGCTTATCTTCACAATGGTCGCGGGTGTGCTATACCTACTGCATAAAAATTAAAAATACATCTCCTTGCCTTTCCTAATTAAATTTTTTTTGATAACAGTTACCATTTCCACTTTAGGAGTCGTGCCTAACAGTTTGTTTATTTTACACGGAGAATCTGAGCTTGTAGCTCAGAGCAACCTAACACTGAAGTTGAGTGCTCGTGTCACGTCATAATTGTACAAACGTACAAAAAAGCATCACACTGTAGCAGGTAGCTAGCATGAATTCTATGTTGGCTGGTGAGATTCGTCCGACTTGCTAGAGCCGACGTCAAGGGAGAGTTAAAGATTTTAAAAACAAAAACACTTTTTGTCATATGTTAAAAATGTGTGTATAACTTCTTGACAGTTGTATATTATTATCTTATGAAAAGCAACCGCCCTTTGGTCCCATATGATTCCTGTAATTGTATCTTAATTATTATTTCAAAACTGACTCGGCGCAAGGAGAACAGTACTTTCAGCAACAGATCAATTATTTGTCTTTCCTAAAATTTATGATTTTGCACTACAATTGCTGAACTGCTCAAGGGCCTTTAATAAATGTGATTATTGCGCCTCATATATATACATGTTTTTGATCAACCTTGTCAAAAACATGTACTACAATACACAACATCAAAGTCACAATAAACAGCAAATATTAACTTTGTCAAGCACGTGTGGTTTATCTCTTTGTGTCATGCAGACATCAATGCAGGGTATCTTAAGCCTGAGCAGCATGAGCCAGAGACTTCCCACACTGAAGAGAACGAGGAACTAGAAACCTATCACATTAAAGGTGAAGAGCAGGAGGCTGATATCACTAAGTTGCCATTGACTGTTGTCATTGTGAAGAGTGAAGATGATGAAGAGCAAGGTCAGAAGGCACAGCTCCATCCCAATCAATGCAAAGAGACACGAGGGGCGGAGCCTCCAAGCTGCAGCTCAAGTCAACATCTGACAACAGAAGGTGATGGAGACAATTGTGGAGAATCCCAAACAGGCACTCCGTTAGCTCCACTATCAGATAGTGACGACATGACTTCACACTACCCTGACACTGACGATGATGAACACTCAAAAGGTGATAAGACACGTCACACTCGAAAGAAACACTGTAAATGTTCTCAGTGTGGGAAAACCTTTAATCTCAAATATAATTTGAAAGTACACATGAGAACGCACACTGGTGAAAAACCGTTTCCCTGCTCAATATGTGGTAAAAGCTTCTCCGTAAAGGGATATTTAAGAACACACACAAGAACACACACCGGAGAGAAACCTTATGCCTGTTCAGCTTGTGGAAAAAGTTTCCCCAGACTGGGACAGTTAAAAACGCACACAAGAACACACACTGGGGAGAAACCTTTTGCCTGCTCAGTATGCGGTAAAAGCTTCTATATAAAGGGAAGTTTAATCAGACACAAAAGAATACACACAGGTGACAAACCTTTTGCCTGCTCGGTTTGCGGTAAAAGATTCTTACTAAAGTCACATTTAAGAACACACACAAGAACTCACACTGAGGAGAAACCTTTTGTTTGTTCAGTTTGTGGTAAAAGCTTCTCCGGAGATGGAAATTTAAGAACACACGCAAAAACTCACACTGGGGAAAAGGCCTTTGCTTGCTCAGTATGTGGTAAAAGATTTGCTGAGAAGGCTTGTTTGACGAGACACACAAGAACTCACACTGGAGAGAAACCTTTTCCTTGCTCGGTTTGCGGTAAAAAATTCTCTGTAAAGGGAGGTTTAATTAGGCATACAAGAACGCACACTGGAGAGAAACCTTTTTCCTGCTTGATTTGTGGGAAAAGATTCATTCAGAAGGTACAATTGGGAATACACATAAGAACACACACTGGGGAGTAATCGTTGACCAGATCCTCCCTTTTAGAGGAGGAGATCACCAAGTTGCCGTGGACTGATGTCATTGTGAAGATAATGATGAACACTCCAAAGGTGATGATGTCACACTGATAAGAAACACAGTGAATATTCTCAATGGGACAAAACCGTTGGTGCCAAAATGGGTCGAAGAAGATGCATAATGCTCCATATGTACGGGAAAAGATTTACTCAGAAAAGACACTTCAACATGTGCACGTTCAGTCAATTCTACATGATTGTTTTCAATTGGTTTTGTTGTAAATTTTTCTATTTTAATACAATTAATTTGTGTTTTTTACTTATTCAAACCTAGAATAACTGTACAAAGATATGGTTCTGTATTTTATATATGTATGACTTTGTATCTTCTTGGAAGAGTTTCTAACAAGATTCTAAGTCCAAATTTGACAGTACACACAGGTATACACAATGCTGAGAAACTATTTACCTGCAGTGTGTGTATGTGCATAATAAAAGATGAACTCATAAGTGTTAAGTTGAGAAACATAAGAGTTTTGATTAGAAGTGCAGCTGTAAATGAATCTTCAAATAAACTAAAGAAAGTTTGATATATTTACTTTTAGTGTGTATGTGGTCCTAAATAAAATAAAGCCTATTTTAGAGTGTATGCAAGTAGTTATTTGACGTCAATGACTAGTGGTAAAACATTCACTCAAAAATTCACTTTCACAACACAAATGAGAACACACACCAAAAAAAAAATAAACTGTAGTGTGTGTGTGATAAAAGATGTCCAAGAGAAGTGGTCACTAAAGCTTTGAATAATTTGTAAAATAAATTAACTTTGTGTGGTAAGATAGAAGTGTAAGTGATCCTGATTAAAATACGCCATGCACGTATATAATAAGTACAAATCTGTCCGTAAAAGTCTTAACTCATGCGTCACTAAATAATTGTTTCCATAGGTGTGTTTTTTTTCCAATGGAGGACCAAAACTGCCAAATTTTAAAATGAATAAATGCCTAAATGTGGAAAAAACGTATTACAAAAAAACGTAATTTAAAAATTAAATACAATATATATATAGTTGTTTTATTTCCGTTTTTATTTTCACTTTTAGTCATTTATTTATTCAGTCATTTATTTATTTTGAATTTTGTCTGTTTTGGTGCTTCATATTTTTCAGCTGCTCTTTGCATTTGACAAACCTTACGTGAATACACAATTGAATAATTTAGTGTTCCGTTTTTTTTTGTCGATTGTTCGTATCGTGTGGCTGTAGTGTAGTTTGTCCAAATGGGTTTGCCGTACTTTTTCCGCGATCGCTCTTCTCCTGTTTACGTTTTATGTCATCAAACGCGTCTCACTAAATAATTCTTTACCACTTAGCACTGATGGCACAGAAGCCTCAACACAGTACCCCCATCACTGCTGTACTGGAGTAAAATACATTTCATTGAATCTTCGAGTTCGCATAAACTTGCCTCAAGTGCAAGTTAAAGCTGCTAAAACTAGCTTAGCTTGGCCAAGCTAGCTCGCTGCTGATGAGACTCATATGATCAACATATCGCTCAGCAGATCAAGCGTGAGCGTAAAGTGTTACTTATGATCATGATCGTGTGAAAACGTTTGCAAGAATGACAGAAGAGTACGAGGAGACAATTATTCGAACAAAAGAGAAGAACGAGCAACGTCGTCAACACCTGGACGCTATCTTTAAGCATACTCGAATTGTGTTACAGAAACGAGGTTTGTACACGTCTCGTTTCAGATGAGCTTTTTTAAATAAAAATATTCATGTGTATTCCACAAAGTTTGATCAGAAAATGTGAAACGGTTGTTTAATACATTGAAACTGGGCCTCAAATTGTAGGAAATGTTGGCTATACAAGACGTTAAATTATTTTGTCAAATCAAGTCAGGACTTCTCTGCTGGAAGAATTTACCCACATTTACAATTTTTTTTTTTTTTTGTTACACGATTTTATTCTAAACCGTATCTTCTCTTCATGTTGTAGCGTTACACTTTGCTGCACTCTTCCAGTTTGTTGATGTGGCTGTACCCCCCCCCCCCCCTCCCCCAGTCAGAGTTCAGCCTCAATCTGCTGACCTGAATCAAATATTCCTAGGGCCTGTCATTTAAGTCATTTAAACTATATTAGCAATTAGATAGCTTCTTTAACCAATCAGAGTTCAAATGGTAGTGGCAATTGTGACATGTGACGCCAAAACTTAAAATATCTAGATATAATCTTTAATATGTGGATTTGATGGTGTCCAGGCACCATGCAATTACAACGAACACCATTAAATAATGGCCATTCAGAAATTTAATAGTTTTGATCGTCCAATTACTGAACTGCTCTGTCACTTTTGAAATAGGGAACATAGATAGAATTCTCAAACTTCATAATTGCATGTAACCGATAAACACTACAAAAAACATGTACATTATAAACACTAATACATAACATAATAGTCACAACATGGAACTTCACTTTGTCAAACCATGTGTGTTTGTCTTCTTGTGTCTTGCAGACGCCAGTGAAACATTTCTTCATCCTGGGCAGCAGGAGCCAGAGTCTGCTCCCATTAAAGAAGAAGAGGAGGAAAAGGAAGAGACCTCATACATTAAAGAGGAAGAGGAGGCAGAGACCCTTTACATGAAAGAGGAAGAAGAGGAGGAGGACATCGCCAAGTTGCCATTGACCATTGTCTTGTTGAAAAGTGAAGATGAAGAAGATCAAGAGCAAAGCTCACAGCTTCATCCCAGTCAAAGTGGGGAGAACACAGAGGCAGAGCTTCCAAGCAGCAGCTCGAGTCAACACATGAGGAGAGAAAGTGATGGCGACCACTGTGGAGGACCACAAGCAGACAGCCCGTTAGCTCCGCTATCAGAGAATGACGACATAACGTCACACTCTTCTGACACAGATGAAGACGAACAGTCCAAAGGTGATGTGACATGTGACACTAATGACAAACGCTGGGAATGTTCTGAATGTGAAAAAACACTTTTCAACAAGTCATCATTGAAAAGACACATCAGAACACACACTGGAGAGAAACCTTTTGCCTGTTTATTTTGTGGTAAACGATTCACTCAGAAGGGACATTTAAGGAAACACAAAAGAACACACACTGGAGAGAAACCCTTTTCTTGCTCAGTGTGTGGTCTTAAAGTAAATCAAAAGTGTACTTTAACAATTCATATGAGAACACATACCGGAGAGAAACCTTTCGCGTGTTCAGCTTGTGGTAAAAGATTTGCACTGAAGTCAGGTTTAGTGAAGCACACAAGAACACACACCGGCGAGAAGCCTTTTGCCTGTTCAGTTTGTGATAAATCATTCAGTGTGAAAATCGATTTAAACAGGCACACAAGGACACACACTGGAGAAAAACCTTTTGCCTGCTCAATTTGTGGTCAAAGATTCACTCGGAAGGCACATTTAGGAAAACACACTAGAACACAAACTAGAGAGAAACCTTGCTCCTGCTTAGTGTGTGGTCTTAGAGTGAATCAAAAGTGCAGCTTAATAATTCACATGAAAACACACAATGGTGAGAAGCCTTTTGCCTGTTCAATTTGTGATAAACGTTTCTCTCTAAAGGGAAGTTTAGTCAGGCACACAAAAACACACACTGGAGAGAAATCGTTCACCAGTTCAGGTGACAAAGGTTGAACAGTTTAGTTTTGTAATGCAACTTAGGCATACACGTTATTGTGTTTATTATGTATTCATTTATTTATTACTTTATTACTGTGATTTTGACTGCTGCCTGAAATAAATGAACAATGAAACTTCTTGCAATAATACATCTAATTCCACTGTCAACACACTGCAATTATCGTATTCCTCTTGTATGTTCATTGCCGTATGTACGTATTCTAAATGGTATGGTATGTAAATGTAACTCGGCGTGCCATTTCATGTGGAGGAGCATAAAGGCCCGATTGTCTTCACATAGATTGGGCTACACAGCATATTAAAGGAAATTAACTTGCTTTCCAATATAGAGAACCTTCTTGGAAACGCGTCTGCAACAAGTGTGCAGAAAACATTGATTAGGAATTTAAAATAAACACGAATATTGAGTAGGATATGGTTTGGTTTGCTTTTATTTGATGCCTTTGTACTGCTCAACATGTCAGTCCGCTAGATGGCGGTAATGCAACAAAAGTCGGTTTGGCAACCGCCATTTAACATTCACAATAGGAAGAAGAAAAACGACAATCCGGAGGTTCGTGCTGTACAGTTTCCGCATACTGTTTGTGTGACCAAACGCGCTGCAGTTTCTGCATAAATTGACTGCTGAGCGTACTTAAAGCCTCGACACGATATGCCCCATCACTCTTTTACAGGAGTAAAACACAATTCACCAAGTCCTCGAGTAGTGTCAAAATTATCTCGGTGCACGTCGAAGTTTCTCGAGCGAGTTTAGCTTAGCTTAGCTTAGCTAAGGTTATAGCCGCTAATAAAGAGACACGTTTGTTGTGTGGGGAAAATGTGTGCAAGAACAACAGTGGAGTATGTGGCGGAACTTTCTGGAACAGAAGAGAAGAAGCGACAACGTCGATTATTGGAGGCTGGTTTCAAGAAACTTCGAGTTGTGTTAAACCGAGCAGGTTTGTTCATTCAATTCAATTATGAATTAGGGTTTTAAACTTTAAGGCTTAGGCTTTCAAATCAGAGTTTTGAACTATGATTAGAGTTTAAAACCAGGGTTGGGGTTTTTAATTAGTGCTTGAAACTAGGGTTATTTTTTGACAAAATTAGTTCAGATTTGTTTAAAAGGGTTAGGGTTTCAAATCAACGGGGCTATCCACCAGGCCCTCACCCTCACCCATGTTGCGGATTGAGGGGAACATTTGATTTTGTATTTCCAGTTACTGAACTGCTCAAGCACATTTGAGAGAAAAGCAAATGGGAGCCTCAACCCTGTTTTTAATGAAAACTTCCCCCAAAATTCTACCCATGGCATAAAGTTACAGCGTTGGACTTGACTGCACAAAGTTTGACTTCTGCAAACCAGGTGTGTTTGTCTTCTTGTTTCTTGCAGATGTCAGTGAAGAATATCTTCATCCTGAGCGACAGCAGCCAGAGCCCCCATACATAAAGGAGGAACAGCCCGCCAACATTAAAGCCCCCCAAATTTAAAACGGAAGAAGAGACAGAGCCCCCCAAATTTAAAAAGGAAGAAGAGCCAGAGTCGGACAACATTAAAGTGGAAGTGGAGCCGAAGCATCATCATATCAAAGAGGAAGAGGAGCATTACGATGTCACCAAGTTGACTAGTGTGTCTTTGAAGCGTGAAGATGAACACTCCAATGGTGATATGACATCTCGTAGTTCTCTCTAATTGCATGGCTCAACCACATCCCTGGATGAGCCAAATTTGTAAAAGTAGTAGAATAGACAACTCTGTTTGAAAGAAGCCAGAAAAGAACATACAACAAGAGACAGTATTGCTTGTATTGATCTAAGCCCTTTGCAAAGATGGCGCGACCCCTGGAAGGTGCACATAAAGATAAGGGTAACGTAGCTACAGCCCCAAGCTTTCCAAAGTGCTCGAAGGAGAGGAAAAAAAGCAGTTGAATTACATTTGCAACCGGGGCAATTTTGACCACAATGCTGCTGTTTTGAAGTCAGGAAAGGGCGAGCTGGTGCCATTTAACACGAGCACTGCTAGAATTTTAAAACAACTAGATCTCCCAGAGCAGTCATTTTGACGGCTTGCGCTCTCGCACTCACGTAATCGCCTAATATGGTTATCGCTGTTTTGAGTAACTAATAAAGCCCCTCTCTTGCTTTTCTGTGGAAAACGGGTGTATTAATTTCGATTATCAGGCTTGTACTGCCAAAAACGTCATGACTCCATCACATCTAGGAGCCTACTTTTTACTATAAGCTTTTACTCTACCTTGAGCTGCGTCGCCACTTCCAGTGGAGCGGCACACGGTTCCTTTTAGCGCGCGTGGGCTGGTCTTGTTTGGACTTGCTGTCTGAAACTGCTGAGCGATCCAGCTACCACTCATCGTGATTTGTCAGACTCTCTGTCAGCTTCTCAGAATCTAGCTGTGTAAAGTTTTCTCTACCAGAATCTGCAAGTATTCAGCAATTTTGTCGACTGTGCTGAACCTGACCGACGCTGAGATGGTCCGCCTGGCTAACGTTTTTGGGCATGACATAACAGTATCGTCTGAGTTTTGCCGAGTCCCAGAAAAGACCACGCAACTTGCCAAGATCAGCAAAGTGTTGATGGCACTCGAGCAAGGAAGGTTAGCCGAGTTTCAGGGCCACAACTTGGATCAAATTGCAATACAGCCAAATGGTGCGTTTTTTGGTTTGACTTTTGGAATATTTTGACTTTTTTGACAGCAGTGATGTAGATGATGAAGTCAATTGTGGTGGGAGGCAGTTCGACTTATGACGGAACAGCAACTGCGAAGCGAGGAACATTTTCGACTACCACTGATGGTAAACGCTACTGCCAGACTCTTGTACTAAACTTGCTTTTTTTGCTACAGAATCTCAAAAAAGTGAGTGCACCCCTCACATATCTGCAGATATTTTATTATATCTTTAGGTGGAACAACACTGAAGAAATGACACTTTGACACGATGAAAAGTAGCACTACAGCTTATGTAACAGTGTAAATAATGCAAAATACAGTCATTAATAGCTGGCAACAAAAGTGAGTACACCACTGTGGGAAAATGCCCAAAATGTCAAAAAAAAATTGTGGCCACCATTATTTTCCATCACTGTCTTGGGCATGGAGTTTGTCAGAGCTTCATGGAGACCTTACGCTCCTCAACCTTCTATTTGATGTTGCCCTCGAGATGTTCAATAGGGTTTAGGTCTGGAGACATGTTTGGCCAGTCCATCACCAATGTTGTTTGTGTTATTTATCATAGAGCTGTCTGTCCTAATCATCTTAGGTAAAGCGCCACAGAAGAGGAAAACACGTTGGAACCACAAAATAGTCCAGGCAGTGAAAAAGTCGTTTCATCACCTTTTGTATTGTACCAGCAAAGTATGACTGTGAGGAATGTTTAAGGGCGGAACCGGAAGCTCTTGTGTGGGCTATTGAAATATATTTTTGTAGGACAAGTTTCCTTTACCTTTGTCTCCCCCTGGCTGTTGTTGTATTCACCGATCTGTTGTACTGTATTGATTTATGATCAATAAAGCATTTAAGGAAAAAAAATGTACTGTAGGAACAACAACTTCCGGGTCGCGTTCGAAATCTTTAAAAATGAGATTCAGCCAAGTGTGTCCGCCCTCTGCTTCATTTGGTCCAATTGGATTTGAGCAGACAGACTTGAGCCCATGCTTGAACGTCTCGCTTCGTCCCTACGCAAGGATTCGTGGGGTCAATTTGCCTCGACAGCTTCTGAAACGAGTTTAGCTTAGCATGCTACCACAATCGAGACGCGATTGCCACCAATACAGCGCTAAACAGTGATCAAGTGTGAACGTACTTGTGATTGTGGTGTGAAGATGTGCGCAATAAGTGTGAAAGAAGAGTACGAGGAAGAACTTTGTGGAACAAAAGATGAAAACGAGGGACAAAGTCGACTCATGGACGCGGGATTGAACAAGTTTCAAAATGTGTTACACAGAGCAGGTTTGTTTACTTTTTACTCTTTACACTTGCTTAATAACTAACTAACTACTTTATATTATAAATAAAGGAAAATCCAGCGTTAGTTTTTTCTTCTCGCCCCACTGGAATTTCCTCGCAAGGTCCACTATCCGGGTACTCCACTGTTTAGAGCGTGGAAGCCGCTTTGCATTGTGGGTTGTGGCAGACGGGTTAGAATGTAAACAAAGTATGTAAATAAAAATCCTTGTAGTAATGTTTACTTCAACCTCTGACATAACGACCACCACGTTATTTCTGGATTCTTATGGATGTCAAACGTTTTCCATTGTAGATATTTACCGTGTGACGTCATGTGTGTGCACCATGTGCAAAGGCTTTCATGTTTGTTTTTTAAAACTGTTTATTTGCTGTAAGACATACAAACTTGGCAACAACCAACACTCATTTTTCAATGCAAATCAACAATAACTGCCTAGGGAACAGTAGTTCACCAAAATAAAAATAAAAAACATACAATGTTCACATGCGATTGTAAATTACAGACATAAAAGACAAATAAAATAATAAATGACATTACAGAAATTTAATCAGGACATATTCAACTCAACACAAGAGGTAATTTCTTCATAATATTATATTTGCCAAATTCGTTTACAAGATATTGAAAAACAGGGTTAGATTTTTTTGAATTTTTCTTGTGAATAAAGAAATGTTGGGCATGAAAAGAACATATGGTCAGTAGTATCTTGCATGTTCGTGGGAAAAGGTGAGGTGTTGTATCCCCCTGGCATTTTTGTTTGTTCTACTGTTGCACTATTTTGATCACTTAAGTGATGTTTGCTGTTAAGTAAAAACAAAGTAGTTGCCAGACCCTCACAAACCATTTTCATGCTTTTTTTGTTGCCACCAAATTTTTAAGCATGTTAAAAATTTATTTGCGAGCATAAAAATGATTTGCAAGCATTGATTGATTTGCGAGGGTCTGTCGAACGTCTTTGTCAGGATTTGCAGTCTTGAACGAAACCCGATGAAACCCCATTATTAAAATGTACGCAGAAGTTTTGATTTGAAGGTTTGCAGCAGATAATATGCATTGTCAAACTATAACAGTTGTGTTCAACTAACATGGATTTTTGCAAAAATGCATGGCTGGTTTGCTAAACATTTGGTCAAGGCCCAGTGAAATCGGTCATTACAGAAAATCTCATATGAAGACCGTGAAAAAAAAAGGAAACCATTTTTAATTAGTGCTTGCTGTTTTCCCAAGAACAACCATGGGCATGATGTTTAACTCAACCAAACCATATTGTTTTCATCTTCTTGTGTTTTCCAGGCCCCTGTGAAAAAAGTCTTAATCCTGAGCAACAGAAGCCAGAGTCCCTTCACATTAAACAGGAAGAGTCAGAGCAGCTTCACATTAAAGAGGAGCCAGAGCACCATTACGTTAAAGTAGAAGAGGAACCTGAGCACCCCCACATTAAAGAGGAAGCGGAGGAGTATGACGTCACCAGGTTCCATTCGATTGGGGAAGTGAAACCTTTGAAGAGTAAAGGTGAACACAAAGCTAAAAGTGGGGAGAACAGCGGGGCGGAGCCTCCAAGCAGCAGCTCCAGTCACCACATGACAACAGAAAGTGATGGAGACCACTGTCGAGGACCACAAGTAAACAGCCTCTTAGCGCCGCCATTAGATGATGATGACGACGTAACGTCGCACTCTTCTGACACTGACAATTTTGCACCGTCATCAGATGACAACAATGGAATGTCACACTCTTCTGACGCTGACAGTTTCACTCCATCAGATGACGACGGCGTAACGTCATACACTTCTGAAACTGACACAGACACTGATAATGATGAACCCTTTCACAGTGATATGACGTATAACGCCGACGACCAAAGCAGGGAATGTTCTCATTGTGGACAATCTTTTGTCCTCCTGTCTCTTTTGAAAATCCACATGCGTATCCACGCTAGGGAAAAATGCTACACCTGCTCAGTTTGTGGTAAAAAATTCTCCCGTGATGATTTGGACCTACGTCATCGTTTTCATAGCGAAAATATTTCTCCCGCCATATTGCCGGTCATAAATATGGCAGCTTTCAACAGGGAAAGACTTGAAAATCAAGACGATCTTTCATTTTCATGCATTATGTTAAATATGGATCGCACGAGCAAGAAGAGATATCTGGAAAAACTTGACCAGGCTGGCATACGCGATCCGTACGCCTTGCCAGGTTTTCTTTTTCTCACTCTTGAACACTGTGAGGTCGGCGACCTCCCCAACCTGTGCTACAATGATATTGTGAACTATATCATTTATGCAACATCGATGTATACTCAAGAGGAGTTGAGAGCGTATAAGAGCCTTGACGCGTATAAGCATTTTGAGGATGGGCATGTACGTGGGACCGCCGTATGGGAAATTCCCGGCAAAGAGAGATATCTCATCGTGTCAAAGGTAGGAATCTTACGGGAAAAAGCAAACTTGGCAATGAAATTTCACACCACTTATCATACATACACTATTCATGACTTTCAGGTGATGTGTTCCCAGCTTCAAAATGAGCTCCCACTGCGAGTGTGGGTTGTGGTCCAGGAAAAGGGCAGTGTGCTATCTTGTCACTGCACCTGCATGTCAGACCTGTCTAAGCACTGTTCTCATGCTGTTGCCACCCTGTTCGCTGTTGAAAACCATGTGAGGACGGCACAGGAGATGACCTGCCCCCATGTGAGACAAGAACAGACTCGAGCTACTTCAATGACGTATTCAGAGATGGCGGACGTAGACACGACAACAAATATGAGGAAGATAACGGAGGAAGCCGAAGAGGACGTCACCGAGTTGGACGAAGTCCCCTTCCCTACAAGCCCAGAGAAGGCTGCCTTTTATCAAAGCCTATCGGAGTCTGTTGTGAGTTGTGCTGTACTGAATGTGTTGCCAGACGTCCACAAGAGGTTCATGCCAATATCCGTGTTGAAAACTCTACCTCCCCCTCTGACAAGTCTTTATCAAAGTAAATATGAGCGGATAAGTGAGGAGGATCTGCGGAAAGTAGCAGATGAAGTGTTCAAAAATATGAAGATTACAGAAGAACAGGTAGAATTGTTCTTTTGAATTCAATCAAATTATATATGGGTCATTTTCATATAATATGATTAATAGCAGAAATTTGCACACACAAAAAAATTTTGCTTTTTTTTTTTATGCTGTCCTTATTTATTTATTGGTACATGCACAAGCTCTCATTTCCGATCTCAAAGTATTTGAAGCAAATGTAAACAACAAAGATGGCTGATCATCACGTTTGGTTACGTAAAGTTACTTTTTTAGAATAACTAAATTCATGTTGCAATAAATAAATAGATGAATATGTTCAGAATCGTGTAAACTATTATTTTTTTTGCCATTTACGGTCTCTGTGCCTTTGTGGTTCCCCATTGTTCAGTGACATCTGATTTAAAATGGTGGGTGAAGTCGGAGTTTTTTCTAAAATTGGTCATTGAAAATTTCGTCTTCGGAAAACATGATACGAATCATGAAACTTTGTTTGGGACACATAACCTAAAAGAAATTAGCATTAAAAGTTTGAAAAATATTTTTTTTCTTAAAAAATTATTACCGTTTGAATTATTTCAATAATACTTTAAATACTCATCAGTCAAATAAATTGACTTTAAAAAAGGGAATTTTGTGGGGTGTATCTTTGCAGTGATGAAATTATATGAGAATGACCCATATGCATACATACTGAATGTCAACGCCTTCTTAAAATAATTGCTAAAGTCATTTTTTTCAGGAAACAAACATTTTAACCATTTGCATCATGAGGAGATGATTTAGGCAAAAAAAAAATTATTTGGGCAATTATTTTAAGGTGACGATATGAAAGTTACGTATGTATGCTGCAACATTCCGTGTTTGTTTTCCTTTCATCTCTACAGGTAGCTACTGTTGAAAAAGTGACAAGGAAGCAGTCGGCATGGTCGACCACTCTATGGTACCGGCAGCGTGCAGGGCGGTTGACTACCTCTGACTTCAAAGCGTTGACGCGGACCAGCATCGAGAGACCTTCCCTGTCACTAATTAACAGAATCTGCTACCCTGGGAGCTGTGTACTCAGTCCAGATGACACAAGGTACTGTACTAATGGAAATGGTCATAATCTAATTTATAATTGATGTCTAAATACATTTTATAATCATTTTTATAATGCATCTTAAAGCTGCAATATGGAATTTTTTCCAAAAAATTACTTTACAATCAGCTTTTTATTTGACCATTTATGACTGAAATGCCTTCTAATTAGTAGATTAACACCTTAGCTGTTCACAATGGGTACTCCTGCAAGCCTCTGGCCAATATTTTTCAGACTGGATTTGGGTTAGAATTTCCCATGCCCTGTCTGCGGATGTGACGTAATGCGTGTGTGTGTGTGTGTGTGTGTGTGTGTGTGTTTGTGTGTGTGTGTGTGTGTGTGTGTGTGTGTGTGTGTGTGTGTGTGTGTGTGTGTGTGTGTGTGTGTGTGTGTGTGTGTGTGTGTGTGTGTGTGTGTGTGTGTGTGAAGAACGGTATGTGCAATTTCATTTTTCGTCAGCAGGTGGCAGTAGCGATTCAAAATGGAATATTCTAAGTTCAGTAGCTTTAAGTCATGTTTTGAATACAATTATGTAATTGACAGATTGCAAATAAAAACATCAAAAACAACTATTTTACTGTTCAGGATTCAGACCACCACATGTATAACTTCCCTGCTTGTGATGTATATCTAATGACGTGTCATACACAGCATTACATGACC
This sequence comes from Leptonotus elevatus, assembly GCF_054856555.1. NCBI lineage: Eukaryota > Metazoa > Chordata > Actinopteri > Syngnathiformes > Syngnathidae > Leptonotus > Leptonotus elevatus. Next base: position 7,050,729 of record NC_141241.1, on the reverse strand, counting down.
TTAAAAAATGTTTTTTCTTTAACCAGGTGGGGGTGTAAGCATGCAAAAACTGCAATGAAGCTTTACTCTTCCATCCAAGCTTCTTCCCATCAGGCCTTCACAACTAGGGATTGTGGATTTGTTGTGTGGAAAGAAAACCCACACGTGGGGGCCTCGCCTGACAGCATTGTGAGGTGTAAGTGTTGTGGAGTTGGTTGTGTACAGATCAAATGTTTTCACTGTCTACAACAAGAAAGCCCGACCGCAGTTGACCATGATCATTCATTTTACTGTTGTAGAGATGACTGGTGTGAAATTCCTTTAAAACATGATGATGCCTATTACTTCCGGGTGCAGGCGCAGCTTAGAATTACAAATGGTAACTACTGTGATTTTGTTGTGTGGCGCAACGACACAATATCAGTGCAGCGAATTAAGTTTGACGTCAATTTCAACATTGACACCAGTAGAGTTAATTTTGCGTACTGCCATATAATTTTGCCAGAGTTGTTAGGCAAATTGTATTCTAGAAGAGTTAGCTAAATATTGTATTTTAGAAGTAGTGTGAAAGGTGCAATAAATTATGTGGATGGTTGTTTTTAAAGTAATATTTGTGTTGAATTTTTATTACACAATACTTACCCTTTTGTTTTTATTTTCCACATAAAAAATACCCCCTTTCCCACTCAACAAAAACGAATAAATACTGAATTAATATAAAGCTAAAAGGGCAACTCCAAGAAAAGCTTTATTTTAAAACTTAATTTAATTAATGGTCTCTTGAGAATGGTCTGACTGTTTATTCCAGAAACTCACATTTTCAGTGTATCTTTAGTTTACAGGTATAGTTGTATATTTTTTTCTTAATAAATATCTGTCCGCAATGAATACGTTTTTGTTGTTAGTTTGAATGTGATCACGCTGCAAAATAGGCAAGACTTTGGACTTTAATATTTTATGTACTGTCTTGAACTGTCGCGAGAACAACTTCCGGGTCACATTCAAATGTAGACATAAAAAAATGAGATTCAGCCCCAGTGTCCCCGCCCTCCGCTTCATTTGGTCCAATTGGATTCGAGCAAACAGTCTTGAGCGCATGCTCGAAACGAGTTTAGTTTAGCTTAGTAAACGCAAACAAAACGCGATTGTTATCAACACATCGCTAAACGGTGATCAAGTATTGTGATAGTGTGAAGACGTGGCAAACAAATGTGAAAGAAGGATATGAGGAAGAACTTTATGGAACAAAAGACGAGACGACTACCGGACGCTGATTTGAAAAGGTTTCAAAATGTGTTACGCAGAGCAGGTATGTTCACTTTTTACTCACACTTGTTTAGTCACGTGCTACTTTTATATCAGATAAAATGAATAGAAATATTCCTATTCAATGCTCTTTTTTTTTTGTGGAATTCCCTCGTGTGGTCTATCATTCGTGTACTCCCGTTTAGTGCTCGGAAACCGCCTTGTATTGTGGGTTGCGGCACACGTTGGAAGGCTAGGAAGACTTTAAACCAGGTTTGCAAACAAAAATACGCGCTAATGTCCTCTGACAGTATAAAGAAAACAATATATTTGGATTTTATGGATGAAGACTTCCATGTTAAGAGGGTGCGCAGTTGAGTGAATTACAGGCAAAAAAAAATACTCGTCAAGTCTTTAAGTGTATTTATTGTCATTTTTGTAATGTAATAAAATAATGTGATATGTAAATGTATATTAAAATGATCAAGTTGACCATGTTTGCAGTTACAGATCAAATGACATCGCAATTACTGATAAAGTGATAACAATTTCCACATCATTTTGCAGGTGAACCGACAATATGAGCCTAGTATGAGTGGATGAATGCAGAAAGAAACAAACGACAACAGAAGAAGAAAAATGCTTGATGAGTGAAGGAAGAATGTGTGATAAAACAGAGCTAAATTTAGAAGATTTGCCACCTGAGGAATCCCCAAGTGAGGAGAGTCCCATTCATAGGACAGCTTCAACACAGACGGATCCTGTCAAGCCAAGATCTGAGATGTCGAAAACCATGCAGAATGAAGTGCAGCGTCCGCATCAACGTCCTCCCAAGTGTAGGCACTCTTCTTTACAATTAAGCAATTAACGATGTTGTAATATTTCATTTCGGGGAACAAATTGGCTTCATTTGACCAGCCTGATTTTTAAAGTTTATGGGGATATAATTAGTAGTATTCATAATAATAATGAAAATAATAATAAATGCTATTTGTAATGCTATTTGTAATGACAGTCAAAACAAAATAAAAATGTTAAATATGAATAATTATTATTATGTGTTTGTGCGTGTGTGTGTGTTTAACTACTAAAGGTGGGACAGTAATCTGATTCAGAACATTATTTTATAACATGCTATAGTAAAAATGTAAATAAGTTTTGATCTGAAGGTTTGCAGGTAATATCAAAATTTAACAGTTTATATCCACTATTTGGGAAAATTGGACTCTTGCTGGCTGGTTTGCTGAACCCTTGGTCATGCCAAGTGAAATCAGTCTTTCCAGAAAATGTGATCTTGAGACCATATATATATAAAAAAAATAATATATATATATATATATATATATATATATATATATATATATATATATATATATATATATATATATATATATATATATATATTTATTTGAGTGACTCGCTTCCCCCCCCCCCCAAGAACATCGCACTGTTATTCAGTCATTCACAACATATTTAACTCTACCCTACCATTTGTTTTTGTCTTCTTGTGTCCTCCAGGCCCCAGTGAAAAATGTCTTTATCCTGAGCAAAATAAGCCAGATTCCCTCCACATTAAACAGGAAGAGTCAAAGCAGCTTCACATTAAAGAGGAAGAGGAGCCAGAGTGGCATAACATGCAGAAAGAAGAGCCACCACACTGTTACATTAAAGAGGCAGAGCAACGTTCCATTAAAGAGGAAGAGGAGGAATATGATGTCACAATTATGCCTTTGATTGTAGAGGTAAAGTCTTTGAAGAGCAAAGATGAACCCAAATGTCAAAGTGCGGAGAACAGCAGGGCCGAGGCGCCAAGCAGCAGCTCGAATCAACACGTGATAACGGAAAGTGATGGAGACCCGTGTCGACGTCCACAAGTAGACAACTTCTTAGCGCTGCTATCAGCTGACGACGACGACGTAACGTCACACTCTTCCGACACTGACAATTTAGCTCCGTTATCAGATGATCGATGCATTAAAGAGGAAGATGAGGAGTATGATGTCACCGAGTTGCCTTTGATTGTGGAAGTGAAATCGTTGAGAAGTAAAGATGAACTCAAAGATCAAAGTGAGGAGAACAGCGAGGCAGAGCCTCAAAGTCAACGCATAACAGAAAGTGATGGACGTCTACAAGTAGGCAACGACCTGCCGCTGCTTTCAGGTGACGACGATGTAGCATCGTGCTCTTCTGACACTGAACATTTAACTCCATCGTCGGATGAGAACGGTGAGTTGTCATATTCTTCCGACACTGACAATTTACCTCCATCAGTTGACGACGACGAAACGTCTCACTCTTCTGACACTTATAACGATGAACACTTTAATAGCGATGTCATATTTAACACCAACAACGAATGCTGGGAATGTTCTCATTGTGAACAAACCTTTGACCTCGTGTCCCATTTGAAAAACCACATGTGTATCCACGCTGGACAAAAACGCTATACCTGCAAAGTTTGTGGTAAAAAATTCCCCAGAGATGCTTTGGACCTACCTCATCGTTTCCATAGTGAAAATATTTCTCGCGCCACATTAATGGTCGTAAATATGGCAGCTTTCAACATGGACATGGTGGAAAATCGAGACAATCTTTCATTGTCATGCATTCTGTCAAATATGGATCACGCGAGCAAGAAGAGGTATCTGGAAAAACTTGACCAGGCGGGTATACGCGATCCGTACACTTTGCCAGATTATCTTTTTCTCGCTCTTGAATGCTGCAAGGTTCACGACCTCCCCAACTTGCATTACTATGATATTTTGAACTATATCATGCGTACAACATGGATGCATACACACAAGGCGTTCAGAGAGTATAAGAACCTTAACGCGTATAAGTATTTTGACAAAGAGAACGTGCGTAGGACCGGCGTATGGGAAATACCCGGCAAAGAACGATTTCTCATCACGTCAAAGGTAAGAACCTTACCGGAAAGCTTGTACGTTTCACAGAGCCTATATGATAAAGTTAACGTACACTATTCGTGACTTTTCAGGTGACGCGTTGCCATCTTGAAAATGAGCCGCCAGTGCGAGTGTGGGTTGCGGTCCAGAAAACGGGCAGCGTGCAGTCTTGTCATTGCACCTGCATGTCACACCTGTCCGAATACTGTTCTCATGCTGTTGCCACCCTGTTCGCCGTTGAAACTCACGTGAGGATGATGGCGCATAAGGTGACCTGCGCCGACGTGAGACATGAGCAGCCTCGAGCTCCTTCGACGAAGGTGCCATATTCAGAGGTGGCTGACGCAGACACTACAAATCCTATGAGGAAGAAGAGGATGAAGGAGGAAGCCAATGAGGACGCGACGGCGTTTGAACGAGTCCCCATCCCTACGAGTCCAGAGAAGGCCGCCTTTGAACAAACCCTGTCGGAGTCTGTTGCGAGTTGCGCTTCACGGGGTGTGTCGCCAGACGTCGAGAGGTCCACGCCAATGTCAGAGTTGAGAAGTCTACCTCCCCCTCTCGCACGTCTTTATCAAAGTCGGTATGAGCAGATGAGTGAGAAGGATCTGCGTGAAGTAGCAGATGAAGTGTTCAGAAATATGAAAATTACAGAAGAACAGGTAGAGTTGTTATTTTGAATTCAAATTATATATGGGTCATTTTCACATAATGTGATTAACAACAGTAAAGACACTTTGGAATCAAATTAAGCTTCTTCTTCTTTTGTTTTTATTAATGCTTCCTTCATTCCATATGGGTATATGTCTTGAGGGTATTTTTTTTTTTAAGTTATTGATTTAAATTTTAAGCATTCATTTATGTAATTGTAATGACAGTAAAACATGCTAAAGTTACAACACTAACAAATTAATAAAAAAAAACATTTGTCTCAAAATAATATTTTTGCGGTCTGCTATTGGCTGCCTCATCTTGGCATTTGAGCTCACAGATCCCTCTGGTGCATTGCAACGATATAACAAGGCTCTCCAGTGATGTTAATGGTAAAGAGAGATTGCTTTTTTAATTTTTTTTTATTTATGATGCACATGTTGGTGTTCTTTAAAAAGAAACATTAAACAATAGGAGAAACATAAAGTATGTCCCGAAAATGTTATTCACATCTTCATGAAAATGTGTTTGCTGCACATAACGGTAAAGACGTTTTGACAATAAAATTTGAAAAAAATATTTTTACTTTTTGAATTATGGCAACTGGCAAGAATTCTAGTTCTCAAAACAGTGAAATGTATTTTCTTTCACAAGGAAATTTCCTTGGGTATGTCTTTACAGTTATTCAATTAGGTGAAAATGGCGCCTATATATACATAATGGAAACGATAGTTTGTGTAATGTATCATGTATGCATGCTTCAACTTTCCATGTGTTTGTTTTTCTTTCTTTTGTACAGGTATCTAATGTTGAAAAAGAGACAAGGACGCAGTCAGCTTGGTCAACCACTGTATGGTACCAGCAGCGTGCAGGACGAGTGACTGCCCCCGACTTCAAAGCGTTGACGCAGATCAACGTCCTGCAACCTTCCCTAGCACTAATCAATAGAATCTGCTACCCTGGGAGCTGTAAACTCAGTCCAGAGGACACTAGGTACTGTCATTTGTCCCTTTTTAATCTATGATTGTAGATTTCAAAATATATACATTGTACCGTATAGTATTTTTTTCCTCTAAATTGTCTATAACGTTTTTAGTTTTTTTAAATAATGGATCATAAGTATTTAAAAAAAAAACTTTAAAAAATATATATATTTTACCTTGTCAGTGCACAAAAAGGGATGGCAACGTTTGCATGATTTTGATTACATTGCATGACATAATCTTACGCCAATAGTTTTGACAAAAACTACTGGCTAAAGATTGACGCGTCATACACGGCATATTACCTGAAAATTGCATATGATTTTTCTTTTACCAGGTGGGGGTGTAAGCATGTGCAAACTGCATTGAAGCAGTACTCTTCCATCCAAGGTTCTTACCATCAGGCCTTCACAACTCGGGAGTGTGGACTTGTTGTGTGGAAAGAAAACCCACACATGGGGGCCTCGCCTGACAGCATTGTGAGGTGTACGTGTTGTGGAGTTGGTTGTGTACAGGTCAAATGTTTTCACTGTCTACAACAAGAAAGCCCGACCGCAGTTGACCATGATCATTCGTTTTACTGTTGTAGAGATGACTGGTGTGAAATTCCTTTAAAACAAGACGATGCTTATTACTTCCGGGTGCAGTCACAGATTAAAATTACAAATAGTGACTACTGTGATTGTGTAATGTGGCGCAACGACAAGATGTCAATTCAACGGATTAAATTTAATGCCAGTTTCTTTAACATTCAATCCAGTAGAGTTAATTTAGCGTACCGCTATATAATTTTGCCAGAGTTGTTAGGCAAATTGTATTCTAGAAGAGTAAGGCAAATGGTAATTTAGAACTACTGTGAAAAGTGCAACATCAAGTTCTGCCAAATCAGATGATTGGAAGAAAAAATGCTGTTATTATAGGAATGTGGAAGGTGGCACAATATTTAGTCGCAGTGCAAACTGGTTGTGTGTTGATCACAGAAACTGATTTAAAGCGAGTAATGTGAAATAAAATGGCAGTGAAAAAACATGCACCACCATGACATGTCTCAGGCCTTCTTCATGCATGTCTTTTGTTTCTTGCTTAATTGCCTTTTCTTATGCCAAGGTCGGACTACATGAATGTAGCCTAAGTGTTATGTAAGGTTCAGAGTTAGGACCCAAAAAAGGTCTATATGACAAAATAAGAGTCACAAATACAGGACCATAGCAACTGTGTCACAAGTGACTTTGCAACTGCATAGCAACTGACAACTCCAGATACTGCTTTACGTTAAATTATACAATAAAACATTGCAGTCTGCACCTAAACGTGACGTCTTAATCATGTTTTATGTTGGCGCGTCTACAGAGGCTGCTCAGTGGGTTCTAACAAAACGCAGCCAACTTTATTACAACCATTCACACACTGCCTGCACTGAAGTCAGACAAATGTACCATTACACTACACTACACACAATGAAGAAATGGAAGCAAGAACGATATTGAACACTTGTATTTGTCTTGTATTTCACTCAGGATTCATGTACATTCTTCTGTCTTATCACAAAGAGTCAAAACTTTATTTTCTATTGTCTATTTAAGACTTTACTGACCACTGCTTTTTTCACCAGCACACTTGTGTCTCTTAACATGATAATTACAAGAGAATATTTTACCACAAAGTGAGCAGTCAAAGGATTTTTCCCCAGTGTGTATTCTTATGTGCCTGATTGAATCTCTCTTCCGGGTGAATCTTTTATCGCATAATGTGCAAGCAAAGGGTTTCTCTCCGGTGTGGATTTTTGTGTGTCTTCTTAAGGTTCCCGTGTCCGAGAATGATGTACCGCAAATTGAGCAGACAAAAGGTTTCTCCCCAGTGTGTGTTCTTGTGTGCCTCACTAAATATGGCTTCAAAGTGAATCTTTTACCACACACTAAGCAGGCAAAAGGTTTCTCACCAGTATGTGTTGTTTTGTGTGATATTAAGTATGCCTTCCAACTGAATCTCATACCACAAACCGAGCACGTAAAAGGTTTCTCCCCAGTGTGTGCTCTTGTGTGTCTTCCTAAACTTCCCTTTGTAGAAAACATTTTACCACAAACTGTGCAGGCAAAAAGTTTCTCACCAGTATGTATTCTTAAATGTCTTCTTAAGCTTCCCTGACCAGAGAATCTTTGACCACAAAATGAGCAAGCAAAAGGTTTATCTCCTGTGTGTGTTCTCGTGTGTGTTTTTAAATTTCCCTGAGTAGTGAATCCTTTACCACAAAATGAGCAGGCAAAAGGTTTCTCCCCAGTGTGTGTTCTTTTGTGTCTTCTTAAGCTTCCAGCTTCAGAGAATCTTTGACCGCAAACTGAGCAAGCATAAGGTTTCTCGCCAGAGTGTGTTCTTGTATGTGCTTCCAAATTTCCCTTCTGAATAAACCTTTTACCACAAACTGAGCACTCGAAAGCTTTTTCCCCTTTGTGTATTCTCATGTGAAGATTCAAACCTGACTTTGAACAAAATGTTTTCCTACACTGAGAACATTCCCAGCGTTTGTTGTCAGTGTAACATGTCATATTCCCAATTGAGTGTTCATCATCATTAATGTCAAGACTGTGTGATGTTATGTCCTCATCATCTGACAGTGGCATTAATAGGCTGTCTACTTGGGCTCCTCCACAGTGGTAGCCATCACTTTCCTTTATCATGTGTTGGCTTGAGTTTGAAGGTGCCGCCCTTCTGTTGTCCTCACTTTCGTCATCATCTTCACTCTTCAAAGGGACAACATTCAATGGCAACGTGGTGATTTCTTCCTCATCCTCTTCTTCTTTTATGTCGAGAGGCTCTTCCACCTCTTTGACATGGGAGAGCTCTGACTCCTCTTCCTGTTTCATGAAGAAAGGCTCTTCATCATCAAGCTCCTCTTTCATATGATAGGACTCTGGCTCCTGCTGTTCAGTACACACACCTGAAAGGACACAATAATATAAACACGTGGTTGTGTGGATGAATAACAGCTTTTGCAACATAAAAACCACTATTTTTTGGACAGTGTTTGACTCGATTGCCTTTCATCGGGCTCTATTCTTTTCACAAGAAAACAGGTTATATTTGGATGATTTTGCCTTTAAACTGATTTGAAATGAGAATTGTGCCACCTAGTGGGCAATTTGTGTTTAGCCAGCACAGCCCCGTGAACCAGCCCCAGTTGATTAAATCAGATGCGCTGATTCGGAGAAAAGTTTGGTGAGGAAACTTTGTCAACCGCGCCTTCGGGATATTTTTATTTTTGTTTGGTTTATTTAGCAACAGTTTATTATGGTGTATTTAGAATTGACGGCCTTGTGTACGCATACACACACAACATACACAATCAACACGTTTAGCCAACATTTCACATAAACACGCCTAAACGCATCAATGGACACCCTGAAAAGAAAGTGGCCAGAGACTGAAGTCATGTCATCTAAAAATAAGTAAGTCAAACAAATATTTTATGTCTGTGGGAGCGCGTTGGCCTTAAAATGCAATATGGATTTTGTTGCCTTGATGAATTAAGTATTGTAAGGGAAATTAAGACTACAATGTGGTAACTTAGTTCACTGCATAATTAGTTTTCAAATCAAATCACTGTCGCAACGCTGCATATCGACCAGATTCAAGATTCAAGAAGGTAATACATGACAATAAACGCAGCGTTTTATTAAAAGGGCTAAGATTTTCGAAACCAAAAACGAGGACTGCGTAATAAAATAGAAGTTAACAAAAACCATGAATTTATTCAACAAGTTCCTGAACAACACTGGTAAAGTAAATAAACAAACAACCTGCTCGATGTGGTTCATCTTGAGGCTTCTTGAAAACAGCGTATTGTCGTTGACGTCGTCTTTCGTTCTCCTCCTTAATTTGACAGAGTTTCTCCGCGTGCTCATCTTTTATACTTTTTGCAAACATTTTCACGCGATACTCACAACACTTGTGAACAAACTCGTCTCTTTTGTTAGCGGCTAGCAAGCTAAGATAAGCTAATGTAAACAAGGCCAAGATGCTTATACGTGCACGCAAAACAGATTTTTTTAGTCGGACACAAAGATGTAATAAATTACGTTTTAGCCCAGTAAAGTAGTAGTGGAGCGCATTTCGTAAACGTTTCAGTCCGTCTAGGACTAATTCGGGGAGAATTGTTTAGCTAGTATGGTTGGAAAACGGACGCGAAAGGAGAGCTGAAGCGAAAGTTGTACGGCAAAACCACTTGGACAAACTTATTAGGTCTACGGACACTGGAAATGTGTGACGAATTGAATGTCGTTGAGTCACTGCACAAATTCGAGGGGAAATAGATACAGAGACAGACAGCAAAATAGAATTAGAGATAGCCAGCAAAATACTAGACAAGTACAGAAAAGCAATTACTGTAAGTAAATGATGGCACCATGATCGTCCAGTATTTTATTGCGAAACGACCAACTGCATCCATCAAGCTAAACATACAACCAAGTCAGACAAAAAGGTAATCGTGGTGACGCACGACCTGGGAACAAGGACATGATGAACAAAAGAATATAGACATAAAAAAAAAACACAGTCACAGTCACAAATTTGTTTTTGTTTTTTAAAGATCTTTGCAGAAGCACTTGACCAAATAACAGGACAATATTCCAAAATGTGCCAGAACAAGTGATCGAACGACAGTATGTAAAATTGTGGGCGGAACAAATTCAGAACATTTTCTTGATATTGCAATGCCCCTACCCATCTTAGAAACAATATGATCAATCTGATCAGTAAATTATCTATTTTCACACCCAGTAATTTGACCTTGGACACCTGTGCTACTTGTATCCCATCAACATGCAAATTGAGTACAGTGGCATTATCAACAGCATACCTGCTGCCAAATACAATAGATTTCGTTTTGGCAGTATTTAATACCAGCCGGTTCATTCTCATGTTAGTGGGAATGGAGGATGTACAAGGTTTATTAATAAACAGAGAATTTCGTAGAGATTCATCAAGAGACAGAATTAGAAACCAGTTGAAGAAGTTTGGATAAGTGATAGTTCTGTAGTGGATATAGTTGTTTGTTTGTTTGTTTGTTTAGCTAGTTGTTGAGTACTTGCTAAGTGCCGTCATTACCACTAGATGGCAGTAAAGGTTACAGTGAGTTGAGGGAAAATGGGAAATTCTCAGGGTTAATTTGATGACCTTGTAGATGTTAAGAGTTTTCTTTGAAATCCATAAGTTTTGTTTTTAAATTTTTCAAAACCTTTGTGGTGTAGCCTTAGCAGTTGCTACGGTTTTGTTTTTTAAACTCATATATGCACAAAATCTCAGATACTCCAGTGTCTTTTCCCAAAACATTTTATACTGGGAAAAACAGCCTGTTACAGTTACACTTTATTACTTTATCACATATTAAAAATGACACAGGAACAGATTAATGCAGTAATTTTATTTTATCGTTTTAGCATAATTGATTTTGGTATAATAGCATATGATTTATTTTGTTTATTTGATTTGTAACATTCTTTATTTGCGTTCATATTTGTTTTATTTTTCTCATGTGAAACTGTGATGTAACATTGGTTTTATTGACACTGTTTTGCAGTTTCACAGCAAAATTCTAAAGATGCTATTTGAAGTTCACAATGAATACACAAGTTTTGAGTATATAATTGCGTTTCTCCCTTTAGTGCAGATCAGTTGTGTTATGTCTGCAATAAATGACTTCAATACAGCTGGAGAAAGCTAATTAAAAATATACATTTACAGTGCTAAATGGGGTACAGGAGACTTCATGAAATTGCTTCAATGCTAAACTGTTACAATTCAAGTATCATGCAATGCTGAAACAAAAATGGAGATAGAAGACAGTATTCTGTATCTTTCTATCAGTGTCTATAGACAGGATCACATTCTGTTAACACATTACCGTCTCACCAAAAACAGTGAAAATGTATTCATGGTTTACTTAAAAGCTTCGCTGATCGCGTGGTGTTATTTTTACCAGTACACTTGTGTTTCTTAACTTGATTTTTCCAAGAGAATCTTTTACCACAAAATGAGCAGTCAAAAGGCTTTTCCCTTGTGTGGATTCTTGTGTGTGCTCTTAAATATGCCATCGAAGAGAATCCTTTACTACAAAATGCACAGACAAACGGTTTCTCTCCAGTGTGCGTTCTTGCGTGTAGTTCTAAGCAACCCTTCTGAATGAATGTTTTACCACAAACTGAGCAGACAAAAGGTTTCTCCCCAGTGTGGATCCTTATGTGTGCTCTTAAACTTCCCTGCATAGAGAATATTTTACCACAAAATGCACAGGGGAAAGGTTTCTCTCCAGTGTGCGTTCTCATGTGGCGTATTACATTATTATTTGTGAAAAACCTTTTACCACAAACTAAACAAGCACAAGGTTTCTCCCCAGTGTGTATTCTGTTGTGTGTTAATAAAGATAGCCTACTTGTGAATGTTTTACCACAGAGTAAGCAGGCAAAGGGTCTCTCCCCTGTGTGTGTTCTTGTGTGTGGTACTAAAGATCCCCTAAAAGTGAAATTTTCCCCACAAACTAAGCAACTAAAAGGTTTCTCCCCAGTGTGTGTTCTTGAGTGTGCTTTTAAATATCCACGTGTAGAGAATCCTTTAGCACAAACTGAGCACACAAAAGGTTTATCTCCACTATGTGTTCTTGTGTGTTTTCTTAATTGTGCCGTGGTAGGAAATCTTTTACTACAAACTGAGCAGACAAAGGGTTTCTCCCCAGTGTGTATTTTTGTGTGTGCTTCGAAATTACCCTTCTGAGAGAATGTTTTACCACAAACTGAACAGACAAAAGGTTTCTCCCCAGTGTGTATTCTTGTGTGAGTGTTAAGGTTGCCCTTCTGAGAGAATGTTTTATCACAAACTAAGCAGCGAAAAGCTTTCTCCCCAGTGTGTAGTGTTCCGTGTCTTCCCAAAGTATCTTGGGTAGCAAATTTTTTGCTACAAACTAAGCAGGCGAAAGGTTTTTCACCACTATGTCTTCTTGTGTGCCTTTGTAAGTTTCCCTTTTTAGAGAATGCTTGACCACAAACCAAGCAGGCAAAAGGTTTCTCCCCAGTGTGTGTTCTTCCGTGTACTTCCAAGAGTGCCTGTGCAGGAAATCTTTTACCACAAACTGAGCAATCAAAAGCTTTCTCCCCAGTGTGTATTCTCACATGTACTTTCAAACCCCACTTTGAACTAAATGTATTCCCACAATGATAACATTTCCAGCGTACCTTATTTGTTTCTTTTTTAGTTGTTTTTTGGCATTTCCTTCCACGTTTGGAGGGTTTATTATCAGAGTGGGGTGTTACGTCGTCACCATTTGGTTGTGGAGCTAAGTTGTCTGCTTGTGATCGTCCACGGTGGTCTCCATCACACTGTTCTTTATCACCTTCAATCTTCACAGCGACAGAAGAGAATGACAACTTGGTGATATTGACCTCTGCCTCTTCAGAGTAGGGAGGTTCCGGTACCTCTTCCTCTTTTACGTGAGGGGATTCCCAATCCTGTTGCTTAGGATGAAGGTCTTTTTTACTGACATCTGCAGGAGACAAGAAGACAAAGACGCTGTAGTCGTTACTAAACAAGTGAGAGGAAAAGGTGAACAAACCTGCTCTGTTTAACACAACTCTTGGCTGCATGTCCACAGCGTTCAGTAGTTGTTGCCATTGTCGCTCGTCCTCGCATTTTATTGCAGACACTTTCTCCACGTACTCTGCTGACTTTCTTGCACACATTTTCCAACGATGATCACAAACACGTTGCACTCTGCTTAGCTATGTGTTGCTAACAAAAAGACGCTGACTTTTTGTTAGCGACTTAGCGAGCTAAATTAAACTAACCACACAAGAGGATTCAACGTGCTCCCAGGCGAATTTATCAGGACTCGCAAATTCAATAAATTATGTTTTAGTCAAGTCAAGTGGCAATAGGGCGAAATGTTGTACCGTGGATTTGGAGCGTGTGTCGAGGGGGAAAGGCGTCTCTTTTTTGTTGTTGTTCGCGGTCAGCAAACTTAGCTAAACTAAGGTAAGCTAGCGCAAGAAGCTTCAGCGTGCACCGAGGCGAGTATCCGGACCGGACACAAAGACTTCTTTGAATTATGTATTTCAGTCCGATAAAGTGGTAAAATTAATGTCCCGTCAAAGCGTTTACTTTTAATAGGGAAGAATAATTTGGTGAAAGCGTTTGATTATCCAAAGTGGGCTAGTTGCAGGCTGCAGGCCGCAGCGGAAAATCTTCTATGGCAAGCCACTTGGACAAACAACGCGCCACAGCCACGTACCAAGTTGACATTTCTTGTGATACTACAGCCACGGAAACGATAGTTTGGCAAAAAAATAATCAAGGATATTTTCAGGAATGTGTCTCTGTGTTTTTTTCTCTTCGACGGGAACCTCTATTTCGATGGAGGATATGTAGCAGGGCATACCCGATATTATTATGTTTTATTATATTATGAAGTATGAAACCACAAGAAAACATTTACAAAAAATGTGATAAAGGTTACTGGAAAAATGTGATAGACTCCAAACTGACGTTCTCTGGTTGCAGTATCACCTTTCTACCACTAGGTGGTGCTAATACACTGAAAAGGTCGAGCTTAGTTTCAGTTCAAGATTGGTTACATACTGGAAATGGTGATGATAAACAATCCAAACGGTCTCAATATGGGAAAACGTTTAACTTGGGTTTGAAAGTACACAAGGAAAGACACACTGGGAAGAAACATTTTGCCTGCTCGGTTTGTAGTAAAATATTTTCTGTCAAAGCAAGCTTAGATGTGGATACAAGAACACACACTGGGGAGAGACCTTTTGTCTGCAAAGTATATAGGTTCAATTTGAAGTCAACTTTAAAGACTCACACAAGAATACACACAGGAGAGAAACCTTATGCCTGCTCATTTTGTGACAAAAGCTTTTATGAAAGGCAACATTTAACTGCACACACAATAACACATCCTGGGGGGAAACGCTTTGCCTGCTCTGAATGTGGTAAGCGCTCCAATAAAAAGTGGCATTTAATGAAACACACTGGGAAAAAAACTTATGCCTGTTCAATTTGTGGTATGAGTTTTGCTCAGAAGGCAAATCTGAAACCACACATGAGAAAACACACTGGAGAGAGGCCTTTTTCATGCTCACTTTGCGGTCAAAGTTTCACTCATAAGGAACATTTGATAGTGCACATAAGAAAACACAATAGTGAGAAGCCGTTTTCATGCTCACCTTGTAGTCAAAGTTTCATTCTGAAGAAAGAGTTAACATTGCATATAAAAAAAACACACTGGTGAGATATCATTTAGTTGCAGTTTGTGTGGTCAAAAATTATTTACTAAAGATCAGGGCGAGAGGCACAAGTGTACTGCTTAGGAGAGCAACTGTAAATTAGCTGTGAATTAGCTGTGAATAGGCGCATTTTCCTGGGCAATATATTTTCCCAGAAACGATTGTGATAAATGATAGTTTTGTTTATTGTTTTTTTTTTATTCCGCTGATATAGTGATGATGTTAGATCACATTGGTGATTGGAAATGTGAACCCTTCATAAGTCGATTTCTACCTCTGAGCTCCTGCTACGGTTCTGTAAATCACGGAATGGTTTAGGTCCTTCATTGAACAAATGCTAATGTAATAAAAATGCCGAAGGGCTCGTGAG
The DNA here is from genome assembly GCF_054856555.1 of Leptonotus elevatus. Taxonomy (NCBI): domain Eukaryota; kingdom Metazoa; phylum Chordata; class Actinopteri; order Syngnathiformes; family Syngnathidae; genus Leptonotus; species Leptonotus elevatus. The sequence continues at coordinate 7,035,314 of NC_141241.1, read as the reverse complement.
GTCTGCAGATTCAGGTTAAATATTGGAACCCAGAGTTCAAAACAAACTTGGTGAAGCAGCATTTAGCTTTTGGGCTCCACACAAATGTGAATGTTTTTAACAAGACGTTTTTTCCCCTCATGCTTAAGATTGAGATTTTTAAAATCAAAATGTTTTTTTCCTTGCCTGTAGTAATTTTAATAAGCTCTTTTATTTCTGTACATAGTTTTTAAAGGTATTTAGTTTATGCTTTTAATCATGCAACCTTATGTGTGCCAACGCTGTATATAACTAAAACAATGTCTTATGCGATATTGTCTCATGTAACACTGCAGCTCTGCTTACCTTTTGGCTTTAGCATTAAATTGCTTCATCCGCCTCATCACAGTGATTATTTTGCTCAGGAACTTCCAAACTAGCTTGCTGAGTAAATGCATGTAGGAGCAGTTCTTATGTTAATCAGGTCAAGTGTGACCTCACAATCCAGAAATGTTCGGAAGGGTTCACTCATACACACATTTTTGGAAATGGAGTATGAAGATTACGGAAGATGGATTTGGTTGTTTAATTTCACACTTGCTGAGTGGACAGCACACCAGAAACCTAGCTATTTGTATACACGACATTCAAGAATATTCCCTATCGGTGATCCGGAATAAATGACTTTGGAAATACACTAACCACCATTAAAAAGTTGCAGAAGACGAAAACAACAGGCTGTAAAATTTGAAAACACTTAATTACCATCGAAATCCCTTTAAGGTAGAAAACAAAACATTTTCTTTCTTGCGCTGACTTCTCCTGATCCACGCAACAGTCCGGTAGGTGGCGGTAATGTGCCCGAAGGCAGTGATTACCAAAGACCAACCGCCATTTAAACAAGAAGAAGAACACAAAGCAGACGAAAAGAAAAGTTAGCAAGACGGTACAATTGTTTTGGCTGTGTCATTTATTTCCTTGCTAGTTGTTCTTTATTCTGCGCGCATTTCTTTCACGCTCATGAGTTTTTCGTTCGTTTTTCTTTCGTAATCGCAGGGGCTCGCTTTACTGCAGTTTAAGACTTCACGAGCTGCTGAATTAGCTTAGCTTGCTGGCTGCGAACAAAGAGAGGCCGACGTTTACAACACAACACTCCGCAAAGAAGAAAGTGAAAGTGTTCTGGTTATCGTGTAAAAATGTGTGCAAAAAGTGCAAAAGAAGAGTACGAGGAAGTTCTTTGTCGAACAAAGAAGGATAACGAGCGACATCGTCAACTCCTGGACGCTGTTTTCGAGAAACCTCAAGATGGTGTGAACAGAGAAGGTTTGATCACTTCTGTCACAAATGTTTGGTTCTACTTCTCTCACAAATGTCACACCAAAGTTTCATTTGTATTCCTTTATTTAACTCTTCTCAGGAAAAAAAAAATCCTCAGGGCAAGCCTTTTTCCCAACGTTGACGACACAGGACGGAAACAAAATAATAAAGCATACATGATTAAAAACAGCTTCAAAAGAAAAAATATATATTGCCCATTGTATAGAATGTTGCATGAATTTAGTTTAACAAAATGTATGATCGCTTGTCTCAAGATTTTGTACTTGTCACTAAAAAAAGAATCAAGTGATACAGAAATATGATTTTTTTTATTTTTTAGAACACATCACAACATGGACGGCAGGAACACGCGGTGAACAATGAAACAAGCTTGTCTGACTAGTCCAAACCATATACTCTATGTTTGTCTTGTGTCCTGCAGATGTAAGTAAAAAAGATCTTCATCCTGAGCAGCATGAGCGCAACTCCAGGGTGGAGCAGCAGGGGCAGGAACCCTCCCACATCAAAGAGGAAGTGGAGGAGAAGGATATCACCACTGTGCCATTTATTCGTGTCATTGTGAAGAGTGAAGATGAAGAAGGTGATGGCGAACACTGTGAGGGATCCCAAGCAGAGAGTGACAACACATCTCCTGGCACTGATGATGACGAACACTCTAAAGGTGATGCGACGTCTCGTCCTGACAACAAACGCTGGAAATGTTCTCAGTGTGAAAAAGCCTTTGGCAACAACTCCGCTTTGAAAATGCACATTAGAACACACACAGCAGAGAAACCTTTCTCGTGCTCAGTTTGTGGTAAGGAATTCTCTCAAAAGGGAAATTTGATAAGACACACAAGAACACACACAAGACCAGCCACACTGAAAAAACAATGCTCAGTTTGTGGTATGAGATTTCGTCAAAATTCACATTTGAAAAAGCACATGAGATCACACACTGGTGACAATTCATTTTCCTGCTCAGTGTGTGGAAAAGAATTCTCTCGGAAGTCCGTTTTGACAACACACACAAGAACACACACTGGTGAGAAACCATTTTCTTGTTCGGCGTGCAACAAAAGTTTTAGTAGTCGTTCATCGTTTATCCGACACAAAAAAACACACACTGGTGAGAAACCTTTCGCCTGCTCACTTTGTGGTAAACAATTTTCTCAAAAGGGAAATCTGGTAAGGCACACCAGAAACCACACTGAACAAACCACATTGAATCCACCCTGCTCAGCGTCTGGTATGATAGAGAATCAAAATGCGCAGTTGGAAACACAAATGAGAAAGCACACAGGCAAAAAAATGTTTTCCTGTAAAGTGTGTGGTAAAAAATTCTCTCATAAGTCTGTTTTGACAATACACGCAAGAACACACACGGAAGAAAAAACATTTACATGTTCAGTCTGCAACAAAAGCTTCAGCGGCCGTTCGTCGTTTGTTCGACACAAACGAACACACACTGGTGAGAAACCTTTTCTTTGCTTAGTGTGCGGTAAAAGATTTGGCGAAAAGGCACATTTTATAGTACACACAAGAATCCACACTGGTGAAAAACCTTTTTCTTGCCCAGTGTGTAATAAACGTTTTAGTGCTTTTTCAACATTTTCCCGACACAAAAGAACACACACTGGTGACAAGCCTCTTACCTGCTCTGTGTGTGGTAAAAGGTTCGCTTTGAAGACTTATTTTATGGTGCACACAAGAACACACACGGGGGAAAAACCTTTTTCATGCTCAGTCTGTAACAAACGTTTCAGTGGTCGTTCATCATTTGTCCGACACCAAAGAACACACACTGGAGAGAAACCTTTTACATGCCCAATGTGCGGTAAAAGCTTTGCTGGAAGGAAATATTTTATGATCCACACGAGCGCACACGCTGGTGAAAAACCTTTTACCTGTTCAGTGTGTAACAAAAGTTTTAGTGTTCAGTCGTCGTTCGTTCGCCACCAAAAAACACACACGGACGACAGGCCGTATTCGTGCTTAGTGTGCGGTATAAGGTTAACTTGTCGTTCACATTTAGATAGACATATGACAACACACACTGGTGAGAAAATGTTTAGTTGCAGTGTGTGTGACAGAAAATTCTCTCGCAAAGACAATCTGAAGATACACAAGTGTGCTGGCAAGAAATAAAACCACAGACTGGAAGTCATCTGGAAGACAATATAAGCTTATTTGATTAGTTGATGTGACAACAGATATGAGTAAGTAGGGTTGATGCTGTGTCGGGCTTTCTAAAGAATTCCTTTGTTATTGGCGGCGCTTCACTATCTTTTTCAGTGCATTGACAGCTGTGTTCAATTCAAATTGTCTGGTGTGGAATTTATGCAATAGAGAAATAAATCAAAAACAGAATTTTGTCCTTCACTGTCTTTATTTCTTGAGCAAAGTGGTGTGGTGCATTTTAGTGATTTGATGCACTGTCACACTGTATTCAACTTCCCAAATAAAGCAGAGAGAAATAAAAACAGGACTCGACTCGCTTTGATCCTAGCTCTCTCGCAGGTGCTGCTCAAACTAGTACTGTGCAAGTTGTAAATGACTGCTTGGAAAATGGCACCATCATCACTCGAATAAACTCTGCCAAAAAGTTGGGTTGTTTTTTTGTTTTGTTTTTTAGCAAAGAGATCCAGTTAAAAAAAAAAATGTTTTTTTTTATGTAGTTAATTGACTACAACTTATAAGATTTGTGAATCATCCTATTTTAGTTTAATTTACATTGAATCCACAACATCCCGACTATTTTGGAAATGTGCTGTATAAGGGACATTGTCAATTTAATCAAGACATAAATTGTCTTGTGAGAGTCAGCCCAAACCAGACCACAAGATGTACAGAATTCAGGACTCAGAATTCAGGTTGTAGATTGATTTATTAATAAAAAATTCCAAATAAATTAGAGGTATAATACCATACACCGTACAAGCACATTTTATACACAATATGGTTAGTAATGTATAAAGTAAATGTATAAGTTTAATTAATGCACAGATAGCTCTAATCGACGGGTGGAATAATGCTGTTAATTTTGTTTGCTGGCACTCCGAAGCCATTTTGAAATCTGATTGGTTGAAGAAACATTTATTTAATTCATTTAAATGTCATGCCAGCATGATGATTTTTGCAGGCCCTGGGCAGGGTAGACTGAGCATAGCGACATAGCAACACAGAAGCTTTAATCGACTTGGACAACAAATCTAGAAAATGAAGAGAGTAGACTGTTGGGAATAAATGTATAAAAAATTCATAGAACACGGAATTTTGGTTTTGAAGGTGTTTGTTTCTGGTCGAGTTTACCCTACCATAGAAGGCAATTGCTGGCTCTGATGGCACACCGCTGCAAAATATAATGAATCCCTGAGTGACCCTGGCCCTCACTGCCAACTCTGCATGTGAAACGTGTAATGACACTCCACACCTCAAAGAGGCAGTACTACACTTAAACGCACTAATTTGGTCTTATTTACCGGAAGTCAAGAAAATGGTAACGGAGCAACTAGCAAGGCGGTGTTATGGTTGTTCGATCATACCATCATTTTCCTTCATTACGTACATATCTGTCATATAGCAACCGATTCAACGTCTTCTTGTCCAGGTAAAGTCGTCTTGGCACGTTGACTGTGAAAAATGCAGATGATAAACACAAAAGACAGCCTGCAGAGAAGAGGCAGGTGAAGCCAAGTAAATGTGTTGGAGACCACTGTGGAGGATCACAAGCAGACAACCTTTTAGCTCCTCTGTCAGATAATAATGACGCAATGGCAAACACCCTTTCTGCTGCTGGTGATCATTCTAAAGGTGACATGACATGTCACACAAAAAACAAACATGTAAAATGTTCCGTTGTGTGACAAAATGTTCGTCAACAAGACAACCCTTAAAAGACACATGATGATTCACACAGGAGATCAAAAAATATGTTGTTCTGTTTGCGGTACAAGTTTTTATCAGAAGGGAAATTTGCTAAAACACGCAAGAACGCCTACTGGATAAAACCCTTTTCCCTGCACAGTTTGTGGGATAAGATTAAGTCAAAAAGAGTATTTGAAAATGCACATGAGAATACACACTGGGGAGAAACCATTTCCCTGCTCAGTGTGTGGTAAAACATTCGCCCAAAAGGCATTTTTGAAAGTACACATGAGAACTCACATTGGTGAAAAAACCTTTTTGTACGTAGTCTGTAACAAACGTTTTAGCGGCCGTTCATCATTTCTTAGACACAAACGATCATATGCTTGTGAGACAGTGTTCACATGCACTGTGTGTGGTAGGAACTTCTCTAGTGAGTGCAATCTGAACGTACACAAGTGTGCTGGTAAGAAATGAAAACTGCATGACTTTAAATTAAAGACTGTAACAACACACTTTGTTTGATTCATTAAACAATGTGAATGTGAGGCAAAACTCTTCGCTTATAAGTGGTCAGTCAGGCGTGTAATGCCACTCCACACCTGATGGAGGAAGTAATGCACAATCTTGTATGTTTTTTTTTTTTGCTGACGGAAGTAAAAAACAACAACACGAAAACACGATTGGAGGCTTGTTGCAACGTTGATACTTTATCATAAATATATCTGCCGTAAAGTAAAGTGAAATTGTTCGTGGCTGAATAAACTCGTCTCGGTGCATTTGCGAAGCTTCTCCAGCTAGCTTAACTTAGTTAGCTGCGAGCAGTAGTGAGATGCGGAAGTTAGCGTCGTCTCGCTAAGAGGAGATCAAGTGTGAGTGGAAATTGTTGTGATTATCGTTTGAAAATGTGTAAAGTCGAAATCCTGAGAGCGTTGTTAAATCAACGACTAACTGCCGCCGTTGAAGAAATATTTGTAGTGTTTGAAAGGACGATCGCAGAGTACGAGGAGGAACTTTGCCGAACAAAAGAAGAGAACGAAAGACAACGTCAGCTACTGGACGCTGTTTTCAAGCCTCAAGTTGAGTTCCACAATGCCGGTTTGTTCTCTTCTGCTTCAACTACTATTTGCTTTTAATCAACATCTTCAGTGTAGTTTTATGTAAATGCAGAGAAACATCCACGTGTTATTGTGCAGCAAAATTATTTTTAATAATTTTTCTCCCTTGCTTTTGTCCATCAGAAATTTCCACATTTCTAAACCATCAGCTAACACACAAAACACACTTCCGGCACAGACTTTTACAGCATTTTTGCAACCTTTATTACTATGTAGGCCGTATTTATCATGCATTTTTAACCAATACTGAATACTAAAGATATTTACCATTAGAAAAAAACCCCACTCTTTAGACCTCATCTTAACTGAGCTAGACTTGACCAAACCATGTGTGTTTGGCTCCATGCGTCTTGCAGACATCAGTGAAGATGATCTTCAGCCTGAGCAGCAGGAGTGGAACTTCACAGTGGAGCAACAAAAGCCCGAGCTCGCCCATGTTAAAGAGGAAGAGCCCCTCTCCATCAAAGAGGAAGAGGAGCAGGCTGATGTCACCAACTTTCCATTGAATGCCGCCGTTGTGAACATCGAAAATGAAGACGATGGGAATTGGTCACAACTTGGTCCCAGTCAAAGTGAGGGGAACAGAGGGGCGGAGCCTCAAAGCAGCAGCTCAAGTCAACATGTGACAACAAAAGAAGTAGGATCACAAGAAGACAGCCTCTTAGCTCCACTGTCAGATAGCAACAACACAGCATCGCACTCCCCTGACACTGATGAGGATGAACGCTCGAAAGGTGATATGACATGTCACACCGACGACACACACACTAAATGCTCACAGTGTGACAAAACTTTCATCAACACCGCCACTCTTAAAAGACACATGATGATTCACAAAGGAGAGAAAACATTCAATTGCTCATTTTGTGGTAAAAGATTCAATCAAAAGGTACATTTGATAAAACACACGAGAACGCACACAGGAGAGAAACCTTTTCCCTGCACAGTTTGTGGTATGAGATTAAGCCAAAAAGAATATTTGAAAGTGCACATGAGAACACACACTGGTGAAAAACCATTTCCCTGTTCAGTGTGTGGGAAAAAGTTCTCTCAGAAAGCATTTTTGAAGGTACACACAAGAACACACACGGGTGAAAAACCCTTTTCTTGCTTAGTCTGTAACAAAAGTTTTAGTGCGTATTCAACTTGTACTCGACACCAACGAACGCACACGGGTGACAAAGTGTTCAGTTGTAGTGTGTGCGATAAGAAATTCACTCGGAAGGACAATCTTAACAAACACAAGTGTAGTGGTAAGAAATGAAGCTGGAAAGTGGAAAACAAACATAAAGGTAATGAACGGTAACGGTGTGTTTGAATTCAATCCCTATCCAAGTAGTGACCAACCTTGGTTACTAGAAAAAGCATGTGAGCCATGAAAAAAAGGGCAGACAGAGACGGGTGCTTCCTTTGTATTTATTTTGTAAAATACACTTCGTTTAATCAATATGAGATTGTAAAAATGTATTTGTTCAATATGTATTATGGAGACTGAACCTGCTGACATTGATCCCATATGTTGTAACTAAGTGTCAGATTTTTTTCATTTGACAGATGAGTGAACATAGTGGCACCTTAAGATATGAGTGACCGAACTTATGGGTTTTGCCTTGTATCTCACAAGGCATTCTGATGATTATTATTATTATTTTGCTTTGACTTGCGAGCAAAAATGTGTACATGTAAGATAGACTTTGGAAAAAAAAACTGAAAGGCATATATTCTTTATCCTTTATGAAAGTTTCCATGTATACGCTTTTTGAAGCTTATCAGTCTTCTCCAAGAACTCTTTCAATAAGTCATGTGTTGGAGTTGTTTTATTGTTCTACATAAAGCGTCAGTTTCATTCAACCATGTGGATGTCTGGAGTGTCTTAATATGATTTCCTCACTTTGTAAGGACTTTTTTTGTGGGCCAGAAGAATATAAAGCTATAAAATAAATGATCCCACATGACGTGCCTTACCATTGTACACCACTCACATGTTGATTGCATCCTATTAACTTAGTGTAATGGAAATTGTTGTAACTAGAAAAAAATCATGTAACGGAAAACTTAACACATGTTCTCCAGATATGAGCTGCAACCACGGCTTTACCTTTGTTCTATTCAGGAAGTGAGGACTTATACTGCTATGTCTTCACTTAACATGCTTTTTTTTTGGAATGTGGGAACAAGCGTAAGTGACGTTTGTTTTTGGGGAGGTGTCTTGCATGTCTGCTAACTAGTGTTGTTCCGATACGATACTGGTATTGGCAGAGGCTCCGATACGGCATTAAAACAGTGGTAACGGTGAGTACTAACAAGTAACATACCGATACCATTAATTCTGACACTAGTATAGGACTTTGGTTGCAGCATCTTGTGTCTTGCTCATGCACGACATTCACTTATGTGTGATATGTTCACTGCATGCCGAGCTAAGATATTCTATTGGTCCTTGAATGCCCTGAACCAATGGCAGGACAGCTTTTTTCATGTTAAGAAAAAAAAACTTAGGTACACTGCAAAGCTGGGTATCGGCATCGGAACAACACTTCTGCTAACTCCCCTAATGAAGACTCGAAAGTAGTACTGTGTTATTTTATATTGATTTATATTTGTTGGACTGTTTAATAAACAACGTTTTAATAATTTTCTGTGTTCATCTTTTTTCATTTTGTTTAAAAAAACAACAACTTTATGTTAATAAAATGTTGAACTGCGCTGTAGTACTTTTTTTTTTTTTTAGCAAAGATGCTACAACAATTTTGTTTAATTAATTAATTTATTTATTTTAGATGCTACGAAACTGAGCAAAGCTGCTTAAATGTGCGCACCTTTCAGGGTTTGGACAGTTATGGTCAGTGAAAGACGTTTCAGGCGTGTAATAACACCTCCGAATCTGGTAGAGGCAGTAACGCTTCGAGTCTGGTCTGCCCGAAGGAAAAAATAAAAAAATAAACTTAAAAGCCGAATGCTGTTGAACCAGGTCATATGTCTTTGATAGTGATTTTTAACATCCCTTTGATAGTCATGTTCAGAATTAAAAAAATAATAAATAAATAAAAAATCAAAGATCACGTCGCCACGTTTGATCTCTTTGAAGATCAAAGGCGCCAGAGCAGTGTGCGTCATCACCGACGTCATCGTCACTACGACACAACAAGCCTCCTTCAACGCTTTACTAATAAACTTACAGGGTTATTTGATGCACCAAGTTTCGATACAGCACGTGCGGCCAGGCAGTAGGCGATTACTCCAGTTAAGTTGACTGACTGACTGGTTGATCGCAATTCGTGCAGTCTCGTTGCACTTTGAAGCTTCGCCAGTTAGCGTTTCTTAGCTTAGCTTATCTTGCTAGCTGCGAACAAAGAGACGCGGAAGTGAGCAAGTGAGTGTAAAGTCTGTGAAAATGTGCAAAGTAGAAATGCTAAAGGCGTTGCTAAATCAGCGACTAAGTGCGGCCGTCGACGAAATTTTTGGACTTTTGGCGAGAACGATAGCAGAGTACGAGGAGGAACTTTGTCGGACAAAAGAGGAGAACGAGAGACAACGTCAACTATTGGACACCGTTTTCAGGCCTCAAGCTGACACACTTGCAGCAGGTTTGTTCATGCATGAGCTTATATTAATCATGTGCTTCTAAATCCACCTTAAGTGCAACATCCGGGCACTGGAAGAATTCGGCGGTATCCCCATTAATTTGATTAATTTAAAGCACTGGTTCTCAACCCTGGTCCTCAAGTACCCCTTTCAAGGCTGTTTTCCATCTCTCCCTCAGCCAGCACAGCTGAGGATCGTTATCAGGCTTTCATGTAGAGCTTGCTGATTAGCTGATCGTTTGAAACACCTGTGTTGGCTTCATGTAGAGCTTGCTGATTAGCTGATCGTTTGAAACACCTGTGTTGGCTGTGGGAGACATGTAAAACAGGCTGGATAGGGGTACTTGAGGACCGCGGTTGAGAACCTCTCATTTAAAGGAACGTTACAGTTGAATATAAATAATTCACTACTCAACTGGTGGTAAACATTCAGAGCCAGCAAGCCCATAATCTGTTGGCCTGAGCATTGTCAGAAGCAGTGATCTACATTTACTCCTTGAATTATAATATTTGTTTCATGAGTTTGAGTCAAAATACCCTCAACAGTGTTCTCTTCATTTCTTCATTCTTTCTTTTGGCCAATCAAATGTTGGACATTAAGAATCAATAGTTATGGCTCATGTAGTAAAAATTTAATTAGCATGGGACAGTTTGTTTGTGTTTGTTGAACATTTTTTACTTCAAATTCACCTTCCTCGTTGATGTCATCATGTTAGTCTTCTGATTGGTTGGTAAGTGCAAAGCTTGTTACAGCCAACTTGCTCACCACACATTGATCCTAATATCGAACGAAAATGGCTGAACGATAAACAGGCCTGCTTTGTAATTGGCCCGAAGTTTGACAACCTAGAGCAGGGGTGGGCAAATCATTTTTCAAAGGGGCCAAATGAGAAACTAGAGTAGTTTTTGAGGACAATTTTAACCTCAACTGTGTCCCATATAAATTGTAATTTATTTATACTGCAAAATATTAAATTGTCCTATTAATAATGCTACTTGTCTGTCTTGTCTGTTATATATTGTTGTAATTAAGATATACATTTTCTTAAAACAAATGCAGTCATTAAAATTGCTTAACGGTATATACTTATAGCGATCATGTCTGCAATATGCATGACCATTAAATAATTAAATGACCTTAACTGAGCAAGGCAGAACTTACCTAATTATGTGTTGTCTTCTTGTGTCCTGCAGATGTCAACGAGGAAGACCTTCGCCCTGAGCAACAGGAGTGGAGCTCCAGGGTGGACCATCAGGATCCAGAGGTCGTGTATGTTAAAGAGGAAGAGGAGGAGGCCGATATCGCCGAGTTGCCATCGACTTGTGTTTCTTTCAAGAGTGAGGATGATGGGGATGGGCAGCCGTCGCACCTTCTTTGCCATCAAAGTGAGCAGAGCAGATGGATGCAGCCTCCAAGCAGTAGCTCAAGTCAACACGTGACAACGGAAGGTGATGGAGACCACCGGGGAGAGTCCCAAACAGATAGTCTGTTGGCTCCACTATCCGATGAGGACAATAGAACATCACACTCGAAAGGTGATACGGCATGGCACACTAACGATACGCACTTCAATTGCTCTCAATGTGACAAAACATTTGGTACCAAGTATACTTTGGCAAGGCACATGAAAAGTCACGCAGTTTGCAAAGAATACTGGAAATGCTCTCAATGTGGGAGAACTCTTGGCGACAGGAGGAATCTGAGAAGGCACATGATGGTTCACACAGGAGAGAAGCCATTCATGTGCTCAGTTTGCGGTAAAAGATTCTCTCAGAAGGCCAACTTGATAACGCACACAAGAACGCACACTGGCGAGAAACCCTTTTCCTGCTCACTCTGCAGCAAACGCTTTGGCGATCGATCGGCTTTGATTCAACACAAGAAAACACACAGCGGGGGCAAACGTTTTGCCTGCGTGGTGTACAGTCCAAGTTTAAACGCATGAGAACGCACACTGGGCAGAAACCATCTGCTTAGTTTGTGGACAAGATCCTCTCAGAGCTGCACTTTGCCAAGCATGTCGGGTCAAACACATGCCACAGGGTAACATGATTACATTTTACAGTCGTATTAGTTTACCAAACCGATGAAAAAAGATAAACTTGTAAATGATGTATGCATATAAATGTAATGTCTAAGTTATGCCACAAATGCTCGTCATTGTCATATGTACATGTCGATACATAATCGTCAAACCACGTTGAAGTTTATGTACATAAAATTTTGAAAATGTCTCGGTATCAGCTATTTTTCTCAATTAAAAACACTGAATACAAATTGAACAAATTAATGGAACCTCAATTAATTTCCATTTGAATAAATGCATATTGTTATATTGGCTGTCTTAGTGCTACACTGTTTGTGTTCAAATCTACAGTAAAGATGCAATCAAATTCAGCAAAGGCACAACTATCAAATGTGTGTAAATTATCTTATCTTCTTTTTTTTTATACCATGAACCACCTCTCTGCTTTTCCAGCACACCATTTTTTCCTGTCTTGTGAAAATAGATGCATCACTCGATTACTCGGACTCTAAAAATGGGCACACTTACATCTTTCTGATAGATGTGTCTGATAAATGGTAATCTCACCACACCATTTTTTCTTGCATACTTGTGTTAATGAAACAAACATATTTAGTAATATAATATTTTTTTTTTATTATAATGGTATTTAGTCTAGAATGAAATAGTTCCTATCCATGCCATTGATTACTGTACAGTACAGAAAATATCTGTTAACTGTTGTCAACATCATATTCATTTTCTAGTACAGTACTAGCAAAAATCTAAACAGTTGTCAACCACGCAAATGTTTTGTAAAAGTACTGGTAAGATGCTCTGTAAACAATGTCTGCCATGACTCATTTTGTAGTAAACCTACTTGAACAGTCAGAATAAATAGATAACGTGTGGAATGACATTTCCACACCTGCAGGAGGCACTAATGCACTATAACCAATAAACGTTTTTGTTTGCAGAAGGTGCACATATTTTGTCCAAGTGGAGATGCCGTAATCATTTTTGCGGATCTACTTCCGGGTACGGTAAAGTTAATTTTTGACAATACCTTCATTAGAATAATCCTTCTTGCCGAATGTGAATGTCCTGAAACTTCGACACATTACGCCCCACCGTTACTCAACTGACGTAAAATATATGTAATTCAATACTCCTATCCGATCGATCAGTGTATTCTTATTGCATTTTTTAGAAGCTTCTCCAATTAGCTTTGGTTAGCTTAGCTCGTTAGCATCTATCAAAGCTACGCGTTTTTTTTTTTTTTTAATCAACACATCGCTGATCATAGTTCGCGTGTGAGTGTATGTTGTGGAAATGTGTAAAGTCGAAATACTGAGAGCGATGCTGAATGCACGACTGAGTGCGGCCGTCGAAGAAATATTTTGTGTTCTTGGAAGGACGATCGCAGAGTACGAGGAGGAACTTTGTCGGACAAAAGAGGAGAACGAGCGACAACGTCAACTATTGGACGCTGTTTTCAAGCCTCAACATAACCCACACAGAGCAGGTTTGTCATCTTCATCGTATTCAATGCATTAAAATTAGGTATAACACGCTTGTGAACGCGGCTGCGTGCTGGATGCCTACTCGTTGTTTTGTTCTGTGTATCAATTGTTTGAATAATTGATTTGATAGCTATAAACGCCCCAAATCTGCCCGATTGCAAGGGTATTTCCTGTGCACTGACGTCTTCAGAGCAGCCTATCAGTTCAACGGGATTTAGGTCTGGACTCTGACGGTCTCAAACCTGTAACTCGGTCATTCGTTTGTTGGTTTGGATGTGTGTTTAGTTTTACTTCTTTCCATTTTATAAAAATGAGTTGTAGATCACATTCATGGTGGTAAACATGTTTAAATTATTTATTTGTCTCATCTTTTATATAACTGACATTGAACAGGGGTGTGTAAACTTTTTTATGTGCACTTTATGGGTGGAGGTCTCCACCATTGACACAACTACAATTATTGTGATTGGGTTCAATGGGGGGGGGGGTGCAATTAAATATGTCAGTGTACATTTCCAAGGACAACTTATTTTGCTTTCGTAATAATGTTTATTTTTGTGTCCTGCAGACGTCAGTGAAGAAAATCTTCCACTTGAGCAGCAGGAGTGGAAATCCAGGGTGGAACAACAGGAGGCAGAGCCTTCCCAATATCAAGGGGAAGAGGAAGAGGAGGAGGAGGCGCCGGCAGACCCCTTCCTCATTAAAGAGGAAGAGGAGCGAGAGCATCGTCAATTGCTGGGGTTGCCATTTTCTCGTGTCATTGTGAAGAGTGAATATGATGAAGACAAAAGTCAGAGTGGCGAGAACAGAGCGGCAGAGCCTTCAAGCAGCTCAAATCAACATTTGACAGCAGAAGGTGATGTAGGCCACTGTGGAGGATCACAAGCAGACAGCCGCTTGGCTCTGCTATCAGACTCTCACTCTCCTGACTCTGATGATGAACTCTCTAAAACTGGTATGACACGTCACACTGGCAACACACACTGGAAATGTTCTCAATGTAACAAAAACTTTGGTAACAAATCTAGTTTGAGAGTGCACATGAGGATTCACGCTGGAGATAAACGATTCATGTGCTCAGTTTGTGGTAAAAGATTCTCTCAGAAGGCACATTTAATAACACACACCAGAATTCACACCGGAGACAAGCCCTTTTCTTGCTCCGTCTGCAACAAGAGTTTCATCGATCATTCAGCACTGGTTAAACACACAAGGACACACACTGGAGAGAAACCTTTTGCATGTGCAGTCTGCAATGTAAGTTTCAGTGATCGCTCCAATTTGGGTAAACACATGAGAACACACACAGGAGAGAAACCTTTCGCCTGCTCACTTTGTGGTAAAACATTCTCTATAAGGGGACATTTAAGAACACACACAAGAACACACACTGGAGAGAAACCTTTCACGTGTGCTATCTGCAAATTAAATTTCAGTGATCGCTCGGGATTGATTCAACACATGAGAACACACACTGGAGCGAAACGCTTCTCCTGCTTAATTTGTGATAAACAATTTTCTCAAAGGGGTCCTTTCACAAAACACATACAAATACACTCTGGTGAGAAACCATTCAGTTGCGGTGTGTGATTGTACGATAAATACCAGCTTAATAGCTTTGAATATATTGTGAATAACCTTTGACTGTGTTGTAGGCTGTAAACATGTATATGTGATCCTAATAAAAATCAAGTTTGTAACCAGTAATAGTGTTCAGTGTCATTATCCGCTGTTGTTTTGGTTAGCAATAGAGTGGGCTACGCCAAGTTATCTCTTTAACGTCTGTGTGTCAAGGAAATGGGGACAGAGCCCAACATTTCTTGAACATATTTATTTTGTCAATGTCCTGAAACCGAAGGAGCAGACTGAAGCATCACGAAGCTTGCTAGTGGACAGATGTGTAACGAAACTAATGGAGTGACGGTCATTTAAGAACCTGCCTCAAGCCCCAATTTACCCCTTCAGTGAAGAAAGATCCTACCCGTCTCTAAGAAATCCGACTACCTGTACTGTATGCATGCAGACTCTTATGTAATTCCTAAAGCAATAATTACAATTGAAGATCTCTGGTCAATTGAGATCTTCCCTTTATGTGTGCCATCATATTATCATTTCGCGGATCCGCAATTTTGATTCGGAGGCTACGTGACTTTTGTTTACAACGCATTCCGTGCTCTGAAATAGTGTTCCCTCCAACTAACGGCACTTAAAATATCAATATCACTCAAAATATTTGTGTGATACAGTATGTATAGGTATTTTGGACTTAATGGCATTTGCTGGAAAATGTATCTTGGGGTAAAGGGGAAATAGTAGAATTTAAATAAATGTAATTTTATTTATATTATGCTCTTTTTTTTGGTGTGTTTTGTGCTCCATGGTTGATCTATCAAAGGATGTGATATTCAAGCTTGTAACCTTGGATTTTCTTGGCATAGGAAACCCAGCATATGAAATGAGCAAATCACATCCAGATTGGCAAAATATTAGAAAACTGCAAACGGAGATGGATAACACTCCAACAGAGGCATCAACACCACCCCAAGATAAAGAAACAACGGGAGTAGCTCAGGTTTGTGAGCCAGTGGAATGTGACTTTTGTGAGAGTCATTATGCTGAAATCAAGCCGCCTGCTGGAAGACAACCGAGCCCCCAAGCGTGAATCTTCACATGAGGATAATGGATGAAGAGTTCTTAAAGAATGACACCACCAAAGTGAAGTAATACACTGGACTTCCCAGTTTTGACAATTGAATGGCTTATCTATCCTTTGTTGTACCATGCCTTATGCAGCCTGGAGTACTGTCTCATTTTCAGATGCTTTTCATGACCCTCGCTCGCCTTAAGCTAAATTTGCCAATGCAGCACATTGGCCACATGTTTCGTGTAGACGGAAGAACAGCATATTGGATATTCACTCACACCTTAAATGTTTTGCATGCACGTAGTACTGCTTTGTTGATCTGGCCAAATAGAACTATATTTCTTGACACTATGCCCCATCAGTTTGTGGAGAGCTTTGGGAACCGGGGGGGAGGGGGGTGTAATCCTGGACTGTTTTGAAATTTCCAGCGAGAAAACGTCCAATTTTAAAGCTCAAAGTCAGTCACATTCCCACTACAAATACAACCCAACCATTAAGTACCTTATAGGTGTTACGCCACTGGGCTGCATTTAATTTCTTTCCAAGGGGTGGGACGACTGTGTCAGTGTCAAGCACCTAACTGAAAATTGCGGGATTTTATACAAATTGCTACCTGGTGATTTGGTGCTGGCAAATCGTGGCTTTGAAATGGCGGACAGCGGAGGACTTATGTGTGCTGAAGTAAAGCTCCCTTCATCCCTAACAGGACACTGACAGTTGGATATAAGTGGTGAGGTGAACACATGGCCAATAGCCCATCTCTGTTTTCATGTCAAAAAGCTGATGGACAATATCCGCAATAAGTACACAATATTAACAGAAAAAGTACCCATCTGTAAGGTCACAGTATGTCTAGTGTGTATCACAGAATGCACCACAACCACCAAGCATGTTCTCTCACGTTTAATGCGGACCCCAAAAAAAATCACACTTCCCAGCTTTTAAAGTCCCGCAGCTTCATTTACTGCAACTAACTTGATACTTTTGAGGCAATGTGTAATTGCACACACTTCAACTCAACACTTTCTCTCCTGTGTGTGTTTTTCTGTGTCGGGCACGTGATGAATGCGACATAAAGCTTTTATTACAGACTAAACAAGAATAAGGTTTTTCATCAGTGTGTGTTCTTCTATGTCGGGCAAATGATGATCGTGTAGTAAAGCTTTTGTGACAGACTAAGCAAGGAAAAGGTTTCTCGCCAGTGTGCGTTCTTGAGTGAGCTTTCAAAGTTTCATTTTGTGTGTATCTTTTACCGCACACTGAACATCTAAAAGGTTTTTCTCCGGTGTGTCTCCTCATGTGCTTAATCAAGGCCGAGCCACCAGTAAAACTTTTGTTGCAGATTGAGCAGGAATATGGTTTTTCTCCAGTGTGTGTCCTTGTGTGGGCCGTCAAATTTCCCTTGTGAGCAAATGTTTTGCCACAAACTGAACACACAAACGGTTTCTCTCCTGTGTGAATTCTCATGTGTTTCATCAGAGCGCTGCTATAGTGGAATGTTTTCCCACAATGAGAACATTTCCAAGATTTCTTGCCGGTGTGACCTGTCATATCACTCTTAGAGTTTTCATCATCAGTGTCAGGAGAGTGTGACGTTATGTCGTCACCATCTGATAGCGGAGCTAAGAGGCTGTCAGTCTCTAATCGTACACAGTGGTCTCCATCTCCTTCTTCAGCCTCATCGTCAACCTTCAAAGGAACACCGTTCAGTGGTAACGTGATAACAGACTTCTCTTCTTTATTGTGGGGAGGCACGGGCTCTTGCGTTTCCACCTTGTACTCCTGCTGGTCAGGGGGAAGATATTCTTTACTTGAACTTTCTGCTGGACACAAGAAGACAGACATGGTTTGGAAAAGTCATGCTCTGTAAAGACAAAATCAATAACCACATAAATAAACCTTGAATATACAACAGTACTGAATATGAGAATAAGTGAAATTCGTAGCTTGCTTTGGTAACTGGTGGTAACCAGTGGTGCACTATGATATTAAACGTGTATTTGATATAAAGACGCGATCAGATAATGCACAAACCTCTGTGCAACACAACTTGCGGCTTGAAAACAGCGGCCAGTAGCTGACGCTGACGCCCATTCTCCTCTTTTGTCCGACAAAGTTCCTCCTCGTACTCTGCTATCGTTCTTGCAAGAACGCCACATACTTCTTCGACGGCTGCACTTAGTCGCCGATTCAGCAACGATCTCAGCATTTCGACTTGACACATTTCCACACTGAAGCTCTTTGCTTAGCGGCGTGTTTGACAATGTCACAGCGGCAGACACAGACAGCGACCTTAACTATCTCGAGGAGCTTCAAATTACACTATGACAAATTTGGCCGGAGACAAAAAATATATTGTTGGTGTTATATGAGGGGAATGCGTGCAGAATAAAGAAAACACGTATAAGAAAGCAAATACAAACAGACCAAACGCTGTATTTCGTATCTCTTCTCGCATAAACTTTAACTTCCGGTTCATACTGTTAGTACATTCTACTGCATTACTGCCCCCTTCAGGAGTGAACGTGTGCATACATACTTACTGTATCTTCTGGTGCAGGTGCCACTCTTTCAGAAAAAATAGATGAATCGAAATGTGCAGTCAAAAGTTTCAAAATCGGTTTCTAATTTGTGTCCAGTCAAGAAATTGACTTAAACGGAAAAATTGGATCATACTCTTCTGCAAACTATCAACATTTGCACCACTCACAATTATGACAAGCTCAGACATTACTTTTTTTTTTATATTGCTTTGGAAAAAAAAAATCACATTGACACATATACTGTTTCCACAATATAATTGAAGACCAGAGAACCTTTTTTTCTAATCACACTGGGAATGACGTCCTTAAAGGCACACATCCAACACACGGATATTACAGGATAGACAGTAATTACACTTACACATTCATTTGGAGTACTTATTTTACAATGTATTTTATGTTTGTTTGTTTTTTCACAAAAAACATATAACCCAAAAATATTTTTAATGGCATATCAGTTTATGTCAATGGTGAAACTTAATTTGAAATATCAATAAATGGAGTTACAAGCTTGGTCACAAAATAATAATAATATACATATAATAATCAAAAACACTCACTGTAAATAAGTTAAAATAAAATTCAGCTAATAATACGAGCTGTTAATTCTTCAATATTAAGTTATATTGAGTGCTGTCACTGGTTGACCAAAACATCCATGTTTGTCAAGCTGATACTTATGCGAGAATTTCTCATCACATACATTGCAACTGTACACTTTCTCACCAGTGTGTGTTCTCATGTGCCGAACCAATTTTGAACGTTCACTGAAACTGTAAGAGCACAAAGAGCAGGGAAAGGGTTTCTCCCCGGTATGTGTTCTTGTGTGTGTGTTTAATTGTGCCTTCTGAGCGAATGTTTTACCGCAAACCGAGCAGGCAAAAGGTCTTTCCCCAGTGTGTGTTCTCATGTGTTTTGTTAAATTATTCTTCTGCGTTAATTTAAGACCACATACTAAGCAGGAAAACGGTTTCTCACCAGTGTGTGTTCTTGTGTGCCGTCTTAAATGTCCCTTTGTAGAGAATTTATTATCACAAACTGAGCAGGCAAAAGGTTTATCCCCAGTGTGAGTTCTTGTGTGACTTACTAAACTTTTTTTGATCGAGAAGCTTTTACCACAAACTGAGCAGGAAAAAGGTTTCTCCCCAGTGTGTGTTCTCATGTGAATTTTTAAATTTGACTTTTGAGTAAGTGTAAGACCACAAACTGAGCAGGCAAAAGGTTTCTCTCCAGTGTGTGTTTTTGCGTGCGTTCCCAAATATCCTTTCTGAGTGAATCTTTTATCACAAACTGAGCAGGCAAAAGGCTTCTCCCCGGTGTGCGTTTTTGTGTGTGTTATCAGCTTTCTTTTATGAGGGAATGTTTTCCCACAAAACAAGCAGGAAAAAGGTTTCTCTCCAGTGTGTGTTCTCATGTGCACTTTCAAAGCATACTTGGTGTCAAAAGTTTTTCCACATTGAGAGCACTTCAAGCATTTGTTGTCCGTGTGGCACGTCATATCACCTTTAAGGTGTTGTTCATCATCATCATCATCATCATCATCATCATCATCATCATCATCATCATCATTTGTGTCTGGTGTTGTGTCGCCTCTATCTGATAATGGGGCTGAGAGGCTGTCTGCTTGTGATTCTCCACAACCCTCCCCATCATCTTCTTCTTCATCACCCTCAATCTTCACAATGACACACGACAAAGGCAACTTGTCCTCAGCCTCCTCCTCCTCCTCCTCTTTAATGCACAAAGGCACTGACTCCTCTTCCTCTTTAATATGATGGGGCTCGTGTTCATGATGAAGATCTTCACTGATATCTGCAGGACACAAATGGTTTGGAAAAGTCAAACTTGGCTAAGGCATTTCTCGTTGTGTAGTTGCATGTTTTTGGCATATTTGTTTCATGATTTTTTCATTTATTTAATTAATTACATTTCATAAGACGGTTGATTTTGCTCATTTAATAGCATTTCTCTAGACTGCATTGCTTCTATTACATAGATATGGCATGTCAGAAAATTACGAGACTCATGTGACAAAAGATATATTTGAAACCCAAACTAGCGTCAACGTTGCATTGAATATAAACCTTAAAACAATTTTCATTTCAACACACATGAGTACAGAACATCAGAGGTGCAATGATGAATCAATCATTTGATTGTAAAATTAATAGATGAATATTTCGATAATCTATTAATCAGTTAGAGGGAGTTCTTAATTTAAATTTGTACAAACCCTCAGAATTTCTGCCTCTCAACAGTAGATATTCTCAAATTTGTGTCATCCTCCATGAAAGCAGATCTTTGCATTGAATCAAAATAAAACGTTAGCAAACATCTGTTTCTAAAACGATCAACATTCTGTCATTGCTTAAAATTTGTTTCGGGCCAACTATATAATGTTCTTTTGTTCTTTATTTTTTTCCTGGCAGCATCATGACTAGTTAATAAGAATGCGAAGTTACAGTGATGCACAGTATTAAGAGGTGGATTGAGTCTCCTACTTCCAAATAATCCCCTAATGAAAGGCTAGGTGACACCACTATTTAGAAAGAGAACGATGCCATATGAAATGTAAATAAAGTCATTCATGCAAAATAAAGAATATTGTTAAGACATTAAACTAGTTGCTAAGAAGAAGGCAACAAACCTGCTCTGTGTAATACAACTTCAGGCTTCTTGAAAACGGCGTCAAATCGTTGACGTTGGTTCTCGTTTTCCTCTTTTGTTCCACAAAGTTCCTCTTCGTACTCTTTTTTCACACTTTTTGTACACATTTTCCCACGATTAGCACCACACTTTTCACTTAGACTCGATCTGTGTTTTCCGTTGTGTTGCTAACAAACGCATCTCTTTGTTCATAGCTAGGAAGCTAAAATAAGCTAGTCAACGCATAGGTAGCTGAAGAAGCCTCAGAGTGCATCGAGACGAGTTTATCCGGAAACGAAGTCGTGAGTAATGGTGTTAAAGTCCAGTAAAGTAATAACGTACTGTGTCGAGGCTTGAATATGTGCAGTATTAATTCAGAAATTGTTTTTCAGTTCAGCCATAGACGAGACTTGTATACGTTTTTCACTACGTGACGTCACAGTGACGTGTGACAGGCCGCTGCTCATCATTGGATGAAGCGTTTCGAGGTGCCGCACTCATTGGTTGGCTGCTTTAAAGTCTTTTGTATTTGTGTGTCGAACTGTTGGTTACGATTGCTCTGCTTAAAAACAAAACAAACCAAAAAACACTTTAATGTGGAAGGAAGGTATTCTTTTCAACAAATTGTCTCTGTCCATTAGTGGAGTGACGAGATGAACGTTATGTGTGTAAAATGTGACATCACAGCATTATGTTAAAGGGAAGGTAGTTTTAGTGTTTTTCACTTACAAGAAACCAAAATGTGCTTCAAAATTAAAAATGCAACATTTCTAACATAAGACCTAGAACGTAGAAGCAAAGTAAAGAAATAAAAAATGATCCTAAACAAAAATATTTTTAAATATTTTTAAAGGCAAAGTAAAGGAAAAATTAGTCTACTAAAATTACTGAAAGAACATACGGCGCAAGAACAAGAGTTGGGAAATATATATATATTTTTTAGAAATGCTTTAAAAGAGCTTAACCATAGGTATGGGAAAACAAAGAATAGTTTGTTTGTTTTTTACGCAAAGCATTCTTACACTTCCACTGGCAAGCAGCACAACAATTAAATGCTGCATCACCATGTTTGCTTTGAACTCAGAAGGCTCCACTAATTGACCCAGGTCTGCAGTACAACAACTACAAGAGTAGTTACAACTAAATGCTGCATCACCATGTTTGCTTTGAACTCAGAAGGCTCCACTAATTGACCCAGGTCTGTAGTACAACAACTACAAGAGTAGTTAGTTAAATATTTATCTTAAAAATGGGCTTGAAGTTGATGCAATAATTGCAAACTCGTGAGAATGTGCTGTATATTCCCCAGTTCCAGCTTAATTTATTATGCAGTTTTATTTATGAAGAAAACTGCAAAATATTCAGCAACGACAAGATTGTTCAAAGATTTGCTCTCAATCTATTTTCACCATTTTAAATTAGTTCATAATGCGCAAACATAACAGATGACTTAGGGACAGCTCACGTCACCTGCAAAATCAATTATTCTTTATGCATTAATCAGAGTACCATGTTTTTGACAGAGCAGTGACAACATACAACATATTCTTATTTGCAATTTTGATAGTTTCGTTCCCCTTTAAAGGCAGACATTCAAAACACGACTACTGCAGTGTGTAAAATAATTACACTTCTAAAATAAGTTTATTCACTTATTATTTTCTTTTAACAAATAGGTTCATACAACCACAAATTAATTTATCTGCTACACTTAATTTTTATGCTGTTTTCCAATATTTATTGACCCTATGTCATAGTTTTTCATTTATTCCCGAAGTTAACCAGAGTTTAGCATATAACTTCTTGTTATACAATGAAATTGTTTTTATTATTTTATGTGGATGAAGGGGGGGGGGGGGGGGGCTCTCCAATAACAGCCAAAATTAGTTGAACCGAATGAACAATACTGAGCTCTTAAAAATATATATGTATATATTTTCATAGATATTAATATAGCAGTAGCAGTAATTACAAATTATATTCACATGCATAAGATTGCATAAATATATATAATACTGAACACTATTACTATTAGACCAGCACATGCATTTTCATTAAACTGATACTTCTGAATGAAAATCCACTGTGTGTTCTTGCATGTGTGTGTTTACATGAGATTTACGAGCAAATGTTTGACCACAAACTGAACAGGAAAAAGGCTTCTCTCCAGAATGTGTTTTCATATGACTTATTAAATTCGACTTCTGAGTTAATTTAAGACCACACACCAAGCAGGAAAAGGGTTTCTCCCCAGTGTGCGTTCTTGTGTGGCTTATTAAACTTGTCTTTAAAGCGAAGCTTTTATCACAAACTGAGCAGACAAAAGGTTTCTCTCCAGTATGCGTTTTCATGTGACTCGTTAAATTCGACTTTTGAGTTAATTTAAGACCACACACTAAGCAGGAAAAGGGTTTCTCCCCAGTGTGCGTTCTTGTGTGCCTTTTTAAGTTTTCGTTTTCAGAGAATCTTTGACCACAAACTGGGCAGGCGAAGGTTTTCTCACCACTGTGTGTTCTCGAGTGTCTGCTTAAATGTCCCTTTGTGCTGAATCTTTTACAACAAGTTGAGCAGGAAAAAGGTTTCTCTCCTGTGTGTGTTCTTGCGTGCCTGTTTAAGACTCCTTTTACAGAGAATCTTTTACCACAAACTGAGCAAGCAAAAGGTCTCTCTCCAGTGTGTGTCATAATGTGCACTCGTAAAGTGTACTTGGTACCAAACATCTTGTCACACTGAGGACATGTCAGGTGTTTGTTGTCAGTGTCACTTTTAGAGTGTTCATCATCATCATCATCATCATCATCATCATCATTATTATCCTCAGAAGAGTGTGACATTGCATTGTCACGATCTGAAAGTGGAGCGAAAAGGTTTTCTGCCTGTGATCCTCCACAGTGGTCTCCTTCACCATCTTCTTCATCACTTTCAATCTTCACAATGACACACGGGGATGGCGACATGGTGATGTCAGCCTCCTCCTCTTCCTCTTTAATGTCGGTGGGCTCCAGCGCCTCTTCCTGTTTAACGTGAAGAGGCCCTGGCTCCTCTTTGATGGAGGGGGGCTCTTCTTCCTCTTTAATGCGAGATGACTCTGGGTCCTGCTGCTCAGGATGAAGATTTTCTTTGCTGAAATCTGCATGACACGTGAGAAATGAGCATGGTTACAAAGTTAAGCTTTGCTGGGTCAAGTCTCATGTTGTGACTGCAACGACAAGATTGTTCAAAGATTTGCTCTCAATCAATTTTCACCATTTTAAATTAGTTCATAATGCGCAAAAATAATAGATGACTTAGGGACAGCCCACGTCACCTGCAAAATCAATCATTCTTTATGCATTAATCAGAGTACCATGATTTAGACAGCAGTGACAACATACAAAATATTCTTATTTGCAATTTTGAGGGGGTTTCGTTCCCCTTTAAAGGCAGACATCCAAAACACGACTACTGCAGTGTGTAAAATAATAACACTTCTAAAATAAGTTTATTTACTTATTATTTTCTTTTAACAAATAGCTTCATACAACCACTTAATTGTTATGCTGTTTTCCAATATTTATAGACCCTTTGTCATAGTTTTTCGTTTATTCACGAAGTTAACCAGAGTTTAGCATATACATTCTTCTTATATAAAGATTTTTTTTTCTTATGTGGATGAAAGGGGGGGGGGCTATATATTAATATACATAGACTTTGATTTTGTGTATCATTAATGCACGTTTTTTTGCGAATGTTTATTACAACCATGCATAATCATGACGTTTGAGATTTATATTGTTCATCCATCTATTTTCCCATTCACTTTCTTCTCAACATCTCAAGTGAGTACGATACATTTTATTTCAATAGTCTATGATTTCATCATGTTAGGAATTAAATATGAAGTGCTCAGATGATGCCAGTGACACATTTGCGTGTTGTTATAATGCGCATTTGTATTGTATTGATGGTAATTCTATAATTGCGACATGTGGCGATGCTATTAAGAGGTGGACTGAATCTGTTGTAAAGATTAGTGGATGTTAACGATGTCACTCTATATATAGATAACGCTATTCATTCGAATGCTGCGATACTCGTGAGTAATGAAACGTGTTACTATCTGAGATGAGGAAGTGAACAAACCTGCGCTGTGTACAACTCCGGGCTTCTTGGAAACAGCGTCCTGTGGTTGACTTTGTATTTCGTTCTCCATTTTAGTTCTGAGCTCCTCCACATCCCCCGATGTTCTATTTGTACACATTTTCACACGGTAACAATAACACTTTGCTTGCAAAACCGTCGTCTCTTTGTTAGCAACTAGCAAGCTAAGCGAGCTTCAACGTTCGCCGAGTCGCGTTTATACAGATACCAAGATGTGATTACTGACGTTTTGATCCTCTTAAGTAATGGTCAAAGTGTCAGTATATTCAATCGGTACTAATTCGGGGATTGTGAAACAAGTGCTAATTTAAACATAACACGGAAGTAGATCTTCAGCAGTAGTACGGCAAGTCCACTCGGACAAACCCGTGTCACGGCAAATAAAACTTTTTCTGCACCCCGATACATTTGGTTAAAAAATATATATATACATAACTTATCTTTGGAGGCCATGCAAGGGTACAATGCACGGCCTTGTAGCTCAGTAGTTAGAGCAATGGTCAAGACAAGCAAAACATTCTGAGGTTAAATCAGTGAAGTTGTCCACACAAGTCTTATAATGTGACAGGAATTGAGTGCCATTTCACTAGTGTGAATATATATTTTATATATTTTGATTATAATGGAGACCTCTGCTTTACTAAAACCATTCTAACCAGTACTATTTTACTATGACTGCAAGTGATGCTAATTATGAAACAAGGTCATTCCGGCGTCATAGCTCAGCGGTCAGAGCACTCGTTTCGTAAACTTGGGGTTGTGAGTTCAATTCTCACTGAGGCCAACGATGGCCATGAACAAAAAGGTGAACAAATCTTCAAACCAAATAAAAATCACAAAAACAAAATGTGAAACAAAAATACTAATACAAAACAAAACAAAAATACTAATACAAAACAAAAACAAAAAATGTATCGCAAATAAACACAAAAACAAAATCACAAAAAACATAAACACAAAAATGAAAACAACGCAAACACAAAAAAAAAACTCACACACGCACAACAACCCAATGAACATAAAAAGGTAAGTGCACAAACACAAAACCCTGAAACACTTTTACAAATAAATAAACACAACAACTTTTAGCTAACGGAAGTGGTGTTTATGTGAGGGGGGGACGAAAACATTAACAGCACAGTTTACATGTACTTAAAATATTTAGAAATAATAGATAATACAGTATTATAGTAGCGTTAGCGTTTAATTTAGTAAGATAGTTGGAGAAAACAAACGTCGTCTGGCACAAATAAACTAGAAATCCGCAGATACCATGGCAATTGTAGAGAAAATGAGAACGTGGAAGTTTAGTGTAGTGGTATGGCATTAGGCACTCCGGCCAATTTTCATTTTGCGAGTGGGTTCGAGCCTCGTTTTGGGCAAAATCCTATCAGGCACTTAATATGATTTATTTTATTTGAATGTGTGTGTGTGTGTGTGTGTGTGTGTGTGTGTGTGTGTGTGTGCGTGCGTGCGTGCGTGCGCGCGTGCGCGTGCGTGCGTGTGTGTTTGCGATTACTTATTGTTATTTTGTTTCATATTTTGTGTTTTTTGATTTGTGTTTATGATTACTTATTGTTTTTTGTTTCATTTTTCGTGTTTGTCTTTTTTTTATTTGTGTTTGTGTGTACTTATTGTTGTTTTGTTTGGTATTTTTGAGTTAATTTAAGACCACACACTAAGCAGGAAAAGCGTTTCTCCCCAGTGTGCGTTGTGTGCCTTGTTAAGTTTTCGTTTTCAGAGAATCTTTGACCACAAACTGGGCAGGCGAAAGTTTTCTCACCACTGTGTGTTATCGAGTGTCTGCTTAAATGTCCCTTTGTGTTGAAACTTTTACAAATTGAGCAGGAAAAAGGTTTCTCTCCTGTGTGTGTTCTTGTGTGCCTGTTTAAGACTCGCTTTACAGAGAATCTTTTACCACATTAGAGCAAGCAAAAGGTCTCTCTCCAATGTGTGTCATAATGTACACTCGTAAAGTGTACTTGGTACCAAACGTCTTGTCACACTGAGGACATGTCAGGTGTTTGTTGTCAGTGTCACCTTTAGAGTGTTCATCATCACCATCATCATCATCCTCACATTGCGTTGTCACGATCTGAAAGTGGGGCCGCTACAATGCAAAGCCTTGTAGCTCAGTGGTTAGAGCAATGGTCTCGAAAAAATGTGGGGTCGTAAGACGTGAGTTAAATTTTCACGGTAGCTTGATGATGTAGAAAACAAGTATACGTGCTAGGCTAGTTATGCAGTTGTCTAAATAGTTAATCCACTAGGCCTCATAGCTCAGTGGTTAGAGCACTGGTCTTGTAAACCAGGGGTCGTGAGTTCAATTCTCACTGGGGCCTATTGATGAGTTAGATTTATTTTCAATTGTGCCAAATGAGGGAAAGAAACTAATGCTATTTTATAGGTTTATAATTATTAGCATCACTCTCTGAATTTCTTGCGGGTTACCTTTTGTTACAAACCTTTTGTTAGCTCATTAATAAAAATGCTAACAGTAGACTAGCATAGCAGGCCTCATATCTCAGTGGTTAGAGCACTGGTCTAGTAAACCAGGGGTCACAAATTAAATTCTCACTGGGGCCAGCTAAAGTACGATTAATTCAAAGTAGCTTTTGTTATCTTGTTGACAAAAACGCTAATGGTAGAGAAGCACACACGGCCTCGTAACTCAGTGGTTAGGGTACTGGTCTAGTAAACCAGGGTTTGTGAATTCAATTCTCACTGGGGACTAATGACTTGAACGATATTAGCCATATGTACAAGACAAGCTAAACATTTTGAGGTTAAATCAGTGAAGTTGTCCTCTCAGTTCTTATAATGTGTCAGGAATTGAGTGCCATTTCACTAGTGTGAATATACTTTGATTATAATGGAGACCTCTGCTTTACTGAAACCATTCTAACCACTACAATGGTACCTTGAATTGCAAGTTTAAATCTTTTTATGACCATGCTAGTAATGCAGGACACTTCTATCTCAAGTCCTTTTTCCCAAGTGAAATCAAAAGCAATTAACCAACACCGATAACCGACCCGTATTTTGGTCAACTATTTTACTATGACTGCAACTGATGCTAATTATGACACTAGGTCATTCCGGCGTCATAGCTCAGCGGTCAGAGCACTCGTTTCGTAAACTTGGGGTCGTGAGTTCAATTCTCACTGAGGCCAACGATGGCCATGAACAAAAAGGTGAACAAATCTTCAAATGAAATAAAAATACTAATACAAAACAAAACAAAAATACTAATACAAAACAAAACAAAAAAGGTATCGCAAATAAACTCACAAACAAAACAAAAAACATAAACACAAAAATTAAAACAACAAAAACAAAAACACAAAATAAAACCTCACGCACGCACAACAACCCAATGAACACAAAAAGGTAAGTGCACAAACACAAAACCCTGAAACACTTTCACAAATAAATAAACACAACAACTTTTAGCTAACGGAAGTGGTGTTTATGTGAGGGGGGGGGGGACGAAAACATTAACAGCACAGTTTACATGTACTTAAAATATTTAGAAATAATAGATAATACAGTATTATAGTAGAGTTAGCGTTTAATTTAGTAAGATAGTTGGAGAAAACAAACGTCGTCTGGCACAAATAAACTAGAAATTCGAAGATAGAATGGCAATTGTAGAGAGAATGAGTGCGTGCAAGTTTAGTGTAGTGGTATGGCATTAGGCACTCCGACCAATTTTGATTTTGCGAGTGGTTTCGAGCCTCGTTTTGGGCAAAATCCTTTCAGGCACTTAATATGATTTATTTTATTTGAATGTAATTGTACAAAAAAATAATTTGTAAAAATAAGATTTGTTTTGAAATTTGGAGGCAAGGTAAGTAAAACGAGAACATTTGGTTGCCAAAAGCGAGGCTCGAACCCATTCGCAAAATGAACATTGCTCGGGAAGCTGTACGGTTTACTACTACACTGGACTTCCGCTGTCCAGTCACCCTATAAAAGTTATACCATCTTATGTTTTCTAATACATCTGCTATGTTCGTTTTCTCTCCAACTATCTCACTAAATTAAACGGCTAACGCTACTATAAAACTGTAATATCTATTATTTCTTCTTTTTTTTCCAAGTGGCTTTTGCAGTGTGAGAATTCTGAAAAGAACGATGAAGCACATGGTAGTATAATAATCTTTGTTTATTAAAGGCTACATTTAAAATTTTAGATTAAATGGATGCCTTTCATTTGCCAAAACTGAAGTGTCATTTTAGCATTAATTGATAAACATGATATGTATTTACAGATGGAGGCATAGGAGCACACGCAGTCACCATTAGAAAAATCCCATGATGCACTGCACCAGCATCCGCTTTGTAGGGCACTACTACAACAGTTTACACATGAACACAACCTCATTAGCTGTACTTATTTCACATGTTGTGCAATTGTTGTCTTATTACAGGAGTCGTGATCAGCAGGAGAGTCTCAATCAGTTTTCTTACAATCCAGTGCTTTAGACCAGGGTTTCTCAAACTTGGGTCAGGGGACCCCCCCCCCCCAGAGGTCTTCGGGTCGTAGCTTTGGAGTCGGCAATCACTGAAATAACCTACATATGGGACTGAAAATAAACAATAAACCAATTACTTGTCCCCACCTTAACATCGCAGAATTGATAGTCCTTAATTGTCTTTTTAAAATATGACTTTCTTCCCTTGTTAAACTTTTTTAAACGTTTGTTGACGTAAAGACAACTTTTTTTTCCAAAAAAAGAGGATTTTATTCTTATAACATTACAACTTTTTTTTCTCTCAGAAATACAACTTTTTAAAAAAAAATTAAAATTACCAGTTTTCCTCAAAAATAGGCAAATTTCTACTTCCTCTAGCATTTACGGGTACAAATGAACACTAGAATTTATTTAATCAAGCGTACTAAACAGCCTCACCTTGGTGTTTTTTCATGTGTTGCGACAGTCCTGAATGACAACTAAAACGGGTGCTGCACAATGAGCAGGAAAATGGTTTTTCTCCCGTGTGTGTCCTTGTGTGTGTCATCAGATGTCCTTTAGTAGAGAAGCTTTGACCACAGACTGAGCAAGTAAAAGGTTTCTCTCCAGTGTGCGTTCTCCTGTGAATAAGCAATCCTGAATGATCGCCAAAACTTTTCTTGCAGACTGAGCATGACAATGGTTTTTCACCCGTGTGTGTTCTTGTGTGTCGTATTAAATTCCCCTTCTGAGTGAATGTTTTACCACAAACTGAGCAAATGAATGGTTTATCTCCAGTGTGTGTTCTTGTGTGGGAAATCAAATGTCCTTTTATCGAGAATCTTTTACAACAGATTGGACATTTGAAGGGCTTCTCCCCCGTGTGTGTTCGTGAATGCCTCTTCAAAGTCTCCTTTTGAGAGAAATTCTCACCACAAACTGAACAGGTAAACGGCTTCTCTCCTGTGTGTGTTCTCAAATGTTTAACCAACGCCGGGCGAGCACAAAAACACATGTTACAGAATGAGCATGAATATGGTTTTTCACCAGTGTGTGTTCTTGTGTGCGTTATGAAATTTCCCTTAACAGAGAATCCTTTCCCACAAACAGAGCAGCAGAATGGTTTCTCCCCAGTATGGATCCTCACGTGTCTGATTAAGGTATCCTTCAGTTTGAAGCTTTTATTACATACTGAGCAGCTGAAGGGTTTTTCTACAGAATGAACCCTCAAGTGTCTTTTCAGAGTTGACTTGTCACCAAAGGTTTTGCCACACTGAGAACATGTCATGTGTGCGCTGTCAGAGTGACATGTCACAACACTTTTAGAGTGTTCATTGTCAGTATCAGGGGAGAGTGGCGTTGCGTCATCAGTATTTGAAAGTGGAGTTAAGATGTCTTCTTGTAATTCGCCACAGTGGTCTCCATTACCTTCCGTTGTCGTATGTTGACTTGTGCTGCTGCTTAGAGATTTCGCCCCTCTGCTCTCCTCACACTGACCTTTGTCTTCATCGTCTTCACTTTCGACAATGACACGAACCCTTGGGAAGGCCAGCCCTTGATGCTGCTTTCCCGAGTCTTGACTGCTCCACCCTTCCTCCTCTTTAATATTTGGGGGCTCAGGCTCTTCCTCCTCCACCCTGGAGCATAAAGGACTCCACTCTTGGTGCGTAGGGGGAAGATCTTCTACACAGACCATTGCGGGACACAAAAAAATACACACAAGTCAAACCACACTTAAAAAAAATATATATATATATATATATATATATATATATATATATATAATTTTAAGTAAAGTATTACCGTGTATGTATGCATGGATTTTCAAGTAAGCCTCTTTATCATGTGTTTACATTTACTAAACATGTATTTTTTTTTTAAAGCCACACACACAGATTTCTAAAATTTAATATTTTAAACCATTATCATCTATCCATTTTCTGTATAGCTTTTCTTCATATCTAAATTATCAAATTTTGCTTCTTTAGGACATTTGTTTTAATCTAATCCCTCCGTGTCCTAAATCATCGCAAGCAAATAAAGAAATAAATACATAATTAATCAGCTTGTCATATGCGCACAAAAAAGAATATAAGTTTCAATAATTTTCAATTATTATTATTATGCCACAAGCTATTGGTCCAAAAATGTGCATAGATGCAACAATTACCATAGATGCACTTTCACTTGATGGATTAACTTAAATAAACAGCACCAGTGCAGTAATTGAGGTAATGTCATAAATTTCAGTATATTTAGTTTTTCTGACATTTATCTGGTGGTATGCTGTGAAATACCGAATATCTTGGCTAAAAAAAAATGAAAACATTGCTCTAATGCAACACCACACACGTCATAGACAGTAAATGTACATCACTAATGT
The DNA here is from genome assembly GCF_054856555.1 of Leptonotus elevatus. Taxonomy (NCBI): domain Eukaryota; kingdom Metazoa; phylum Chordata; class Actinopteri; order Syngnathiformes; family Syngnathidae; genus Leptonotus; species Leptonotus elevatus. The sequence continues at coordinate 7,003,128 of NC_141241.1, read as the reverse complement.
AATGTACCATATTTACATGTCCAATGTACCATACTGTCATAGACATCATACTGTTTTTCTATGGACCTCTAGTGATTCTTCAACAACCAATTCCACACAATCAATAGAATGTATTTTAGGAGAAGAGTAAGTTAATGATCAAATACAACGTGAACATGCGTGAGGAAGAAGCGACCAAACCTGCTCGGTTGTCGAACGCGTCCAGTAGTTGACGCTGTCGCTCGTTTTCCTCTTTTGTCCGAGAAAGTTCTTCCTCGTACTCTAATATGGTTCTTTCGAACACTGCAAATATTTCTTCAACTGCTGCACTTAGTCGCTGATTCAAAAACGCTCTCAGCGTTTCTACTTTACACATTTTCACACGATGTTCACAACACTTAGTCACACTTGATCTTTGCTTAGTGCTAGGTTTGAGGTTCCTAACTGTCACCGCTAGCAAGGTAAGCTAAGCTAACTGGTTACACGAGCACCGAGTTTAGCCGGACTTGGTTTTAATAAACGGTCTTTACTTTGTTATATAAGCTAGACATAGGTACAGACAAAAACTCGAACGGTAAAAATTAGTCAAAACATGGACTTCTTTACACCGACTTGGTAGCGTCTTTCCCTTGACCCATTTTCTATTTTCGGCACGGCAGACAAGACAAGGAAGACGGTTAGTTTCGAGAACATTACCGCCTCCCTCAGTTGTGGAGGTGTCATGACAAGAGTCGTCTCACTTTTAAATAAAGAGGACGCCCTTTTTTTGCACAGTGTAATCACACATCATGGTTCCACTGGAGAATGTTTGTTTGAAACCTAAAAAATTGAACCTCTGTCTCGGGGAACCTAAAACATTTAACACAATCGAACTTCCAAGTGGTTTAAATTTCGAAATATCTTTTCCACAGCAAATGTAAACTATTTCAAGGTTATCTGTCAATATCCTCAACTCTTTATTAAGAAAATGTCTTCATAGCAATTTAAATGTACACTTTGATATTCAGAGTCTTGAAGTCAGGTGTCCTTTTGATGACGAACTTGATTCCAAACAGCTATATATTAAAATATGTCACATTGTTCCAAACTCAACAGTGAAGAGTGGTGCTGTTGTTACAGACGTTTCTCGAAGTCTTCACAGATGATAAAAGATCTTCAGCTTCATTTTATGCTGCTCTTCTCACCAACACAAGTGTGAAGTACACTCCGGAACTAATTCTTATGTCAGTTCACCTTTTTATGATTAATTCATGTGGTGTGTTGTCATGTGCCAAAATAAAGCAGCACCAAATCCAAATGTTGTGCTGCAGACTGAGCAAGGAAACGACTTTTTTTTAGTGTGCGTTCTTGTGTGTGTTCTCAAATGCGACTTTTGAGAGAAGGTTTTACCGCAAAGGGAACACGTAAAAGGCTTCTCGCCAGTGTGTGTTCTTGCATGTGCTTTCAAAGAGCCTTTCACAAGGAATCCTTTCCCACACATGGAGCAAGTGAAAGGTTTCTCACCAGTGTGTCTTCTCGTGTGTCGAATCAAAACGGAATGATCGCTAAAATTTGTGCCGCAGACAGAGCAGGAAAACGGTTTCTCTCCTGTGTGTGTTCTTGTGTGTGTTGTCAAATTTCCCTTGTGCGCAAATGTTTTACCACAAACCGAGCAGATGTACGGTTTCTCTCCCGTGTGACTTCTCATGTGTCTTTTCAGATTGCTATTGTCGTAAAATGTTTTGTCACAATGAGAACATTTCCAGTGCTTGTTGTCTGTGTGACTTGTCTTATCACCTTTAGAGTGTTCAGCATCAGTGTCGGGAGAGTGTGGTGCTGTGTTGTCACTATCTGATAGCGGTGCCAGGCGGCTGTCTGTTTGGGATCCTCCACAGTGGTCTCCATCACCTTTTGCTGTCATCTGTTGACTTGAGCTGCTGGTCGAAGGTGCCTCCCGTCTGTTCTCCTGTGAAGTGTGACTTTTGTCTGCAGCCTCTTCACTCTTTACAATAACTCGAATCACTGGCAACTCTTGCTCTTTTGGTTGCTCTCTCTCATCTTCCTCTTTAACGTGGGGTGACTGTGGCTCCTCCTGCTCTACCATGGAGCTGCACTCCTGCTGCTCAGGGTGGAAATCTTCTTCACTAACATCTGCAGGACACAAGAAGACAAACACGTAATGTTATGGAAAATAAGCCACCCACCCCAACCCGTGGAACCTATTCTCAGCTATTTACTGAAAAAGTAACCTCACCATGTTTGCCACAAGATGCATACATACAGTATTTCCGGTGGCAGCAATCTGGAGTCTGAGTAGCCAATAGGAATGCTAATGTTGCAGATGCCATGTGATGATACTGCTTGCCACACACAAAAAAAAGCTAAATCAAGTCAGAGTGAAAAGTAAACAAACCTTCTGCACGTAGTCCATCTTGAGACTTGAAAACAGCGTCCAGTAGTTGACGTTGTCGCTCGATTTCCTCTTGTTTTAGACAAAGTTCCTGCTCATACTCCTTTACCGTACTTTCAAACGCTGCAAATATCTCTTCGACAACCGCGCTTAGTCGCGCGGCCACCAACGCCCTCAGCATTTGTACCTTACACATTTTACACGATATTCACCACACTTTACATTCACTTGTTCTCTGCTTCTGATCACGCGTCTTTGTTCACAACTAGCTGGTTAAGCTAGCTTGAACGTTACGCGCACGAAAAATCACCAATGTTAACCCTCAGCTACGACTAAACTGTCAACAACAAAAAAAGAAAGAAACAAACGCAACGCAGTATTTATAGTTTTTTTCATGTCAATTTTTTTTCGTTTTTTAAACGTTGCAACCTTGCTTAAAATAAAATAGCTGTTTAAAATGGCTACCATTGAACACGCATGCGCACAATATAGTCCTGTTTTACAGATAATAAAGCGTCTTTTCGGAATAAAGGTGCAATATTACAAGGGCAAGGCTGTATGTTTTTTTAAACTAATACAGTATGATTTTCTTCGATTGTTCTTTAACATCAAACGATTACAATTTATTTCGAAAAATAATTTATTCTCGTTTGACTTTGATCCTAATAAAAATATATAAATTTTGTTTTTGTGAAGATAAAGAGTATTTTCTTGAACACAATATTCTCGTAACGTTGCATTTCTTCCTCTACTTTTTCCCTTAACGTATTTTTCTTTTTTGCAGTAAGCGACTTTTTAAATTCTTACGGCTGTCTTTGGAAAAATTGTACTGATGATCCCTATTCCATAATGTACAAGTAAAAAGATTAGACATATTGTTTACTGAATATTTCACTTGCATGTATGAAGAGTGTGTTCCAGCTATCATTTGATTTTATTGCAGTAAAAAACATTTGAATAAACAAGACTTCTATATAAATTACAATGTTTGTAAAGAAGACATCAGCTTCTACTGTAAATGATGAAATAGTATCCATCACATCATCCTGAATTATGATACATAATTTACATGTGCTTGTGAACTTCATTAGTGTTAAGATACTAACTCTGGAAAAATTCAAAAGTATGTTTGCTAAACAAGGCGGAAAGTGTTTTTTCATTTTATTTTTTAAATTCACATATTGTGAAAATTTCTGTGTCGATAATTGATCCGTGATGGTCTAGTGACTAGTGAGTCTCCATCTGTTAATATTTTATTAAAGGTTTTAAACAGGGCAAATGTAATAACTGCATAAAAAAAACCTGAAATCACTAGAATGTATGTTCCTCTGTGTATTCTAATACAGTGGCCTGCAAAATACATAGGAATATATGTTTTAAAAGAAATAAAATTATTGTGTCCAACAGGAACTCAGGTGACTGAAATGATCTGATTATATCTCATACAAACGTGCTTTGGGTTTTGATTCAACGCATCACATCCCTCCAGTGTGTGTTCTTATGTGTGTTATTAAACTTCCCTTAACAGAGAAACGTTTGTCACAAAACGGGCAGGTGAACGGTTTTTCACCAGTGTGTCTTCTCATGTGATTTTTTAAGTGCGTCTTTTGAGAGAATCTTGTACCACAATCTGAGCACGCAAAAGGTTTCTCACCAGTGTGCGTTCTCATGTGTTGAACCAATGTGGAACGAACAGTAAAACTGGTTTTGCAGACAGCACATGTGAAAGGCTTTTCTCCCGTGTGCGTTCTTGTGTGTGTTCTTAGATTTTCCCTGCGAGGAAAACTTTTACCGCAAGTTGAGCAGGCAAAAGGTTTCTCGCCAGTGTGTGTTCTCTGGTGTACAACCCACGCAGAGCGATCACAAAATATTTTGTCACAGATCGAGCAGGAAAACGGCTTTTCGCCAGTGTGTGTCCTTGTGTGTGTCGTCAAATGGGCCTTCTCGTAGAATGCTTGACCGCAGAATGAGCAGACAAATGGTTTTTCCCCCGTGTGATATCGCATGTGTCTTTTCAGATTCTTTTTGTGGCTAAAAGTTTTGTTACACTGAGAACATTTCAAGGGCTTGTTCACATTCCCTTTGGAGTGGTCTTCGTCAGTGTCAGGATAGTTTGATGTTGTGTCATCACTATCTGCTGTGGATTCTCTGCAGTGATCTCCATCGCCTTCTGCTGTCATGTATTGACTCGAGCTGCTACTTTGAGGTTCTGTCCCTCTGCTGTGCTCACTTGGACTTTTGTCTTCATCGTCTTCACCTTTCACGATGACATGAATCACCGGGAAGTCCAAACCTTGAAGCTGCTCTCCCTCCTGACTGATGCAGTGCTGCTCCTCTTCCTCTTTCACGCAGGGAGGCTCTGTGAAGCAGATCCTGATACCGTCACCATCATCCATTGTATATGTGGCTGTAAAGAATGGCAAATCTCAATATTAAAAGTGACGGTCATCAAGTGGTAATTTGACAATGACATATCAAAATGGCAACAAAGTAATGTAGCAAAAAGTAAACAAACCTGCTGTAACACAACTTGAAGCTTTTCGACAACAGCGTTGACGTTGTCGCTTGTTTTGTTTGACAAAGTTCAGTCTCGTATTCGGTATCATCGACAGCCGCAGTTAGGCTCTCAAAATGTGTAGTTCTCACATTGAAACGTCTGCTGTCGTCTTTTCATCCCATCACAACACTTTACACTCACATTTGATCTCCGATTAGCGATGTGATGCTAACTTATGCTTCGCTGTGTTAGCAGCTAGCAAGCTAAGCTAAACTGGAGAATCTTCGAAGTGATTAGATACCAGTTTGGATGGACTTTAATAATTACCAATTTTCCCTCAGCCTGCTATACAATATAATTACGCACTGAAATTAGAACAGACTGTCTGCTGGCCGCAAAAACGCAAATCTAACTATAATGTTAACAGCTCCGTCTTTTTTGATGGGAGCTGAATGTGCAGCGCACTGAGTACGGCAACTCCACTTGGACAAGATAGAGGAAAGTTGATTCGTTCCAATTACAATTACGTTCGGGTGGCAAAATCTCCTTAGCCAAAGGTTCCGCTTTTAGGTAATAGGGACAATATTAAATATTCTTTACACGTGATATAGTTACTTCAACTTACTTACATAACAATTACATTATTTAACTTAAATTGTATATAATATTTAGCTTAAATTAATTTCATACACTGTGGAGTTGTTATTACATGAACAGATGGTGAGTCTCCAGCAAACAAACAACAAAAAGTCAAAAATAAATAAAATAGAGATCACTATTTAAAAAGTGAATAAATAACAACTAAAACATGGTGATGACTGCAAGTACTTTTTCATCGCACTGTACTTTTTGTGTTTGGTGGTGAGCTGTCAAGATATTCCTAATGTAAAATACAGTACAGGCCAAAAGTCTGAACACACTTTATTATTCAATGCATTACTTTGTTACTTTGTAGATTCCCATTGAAGGCATCAAAACTATGTATGAACTGATGTGCCGATATGACCTTAACACACAAAAAGAAGGTGAAATAACAAAACAAAAAAAATTATATTATAGATTCTAAAAAATAGCGAAGCTAAAAGTAACCAAAAAGTAAAGCTCTGGTTACTTTTTTGCATACTTTGTCATTCTTACCTCTGGGAACTCCTTAAAGACGGTTGGAAAACCCTTTTGAAGCTCATCGTGAGAATGCCAAGAATGTGCGAAAAAGTAATAAGAGAAAAGGGTGGCTATTTATCTATTTGAGTATTTACACCTTTTTTTTGTTAAGTAGAAAACTCCAAATGTGTTTGTTAGTTGTCATAGTTTTGATGCCTTCAGTGAGAATCTACAATGTACAGTTGTGAAAATAAAGCAAATGTATTGAATAAGAAGGTGTGTCCAAACTTTTGGCCTGTACTGTATGTATCTTGGCTCAATAAAGGTTGGGAAACACTGGCTCCAAGGAATAAGTCTTCATTTTTGGTAGGAGAAAAAAACTGAAGACATGTGAAACATTTATTTTAAAAATTCAACATTGGTTAGTTGTTACACATGTTCCATATAAGTTGATGGATAGTGAGTCTCAATCAGTTTCTTGACAAGCCTTTTCATTTCAGCAAAATGTCAAATGAAAATCCAGGCAAATTGAATTAGTTTTCCTCCATAAAGAATATAATACAGTAAAGAAAACAATGTCACACTGGTTAGTACATCACAGCCTATTTTAGCAGATCATATGTATAATACAAACATAGTATATAATTCAAACATATAAAATCAGTTCAATTCCTTTTACATAATTTACTGTACATGTACTGTACACAGTATCTCCTATCACTTTTGTTTTGTACTAACGTGGAAACTACTGAAACATTACAATGTACAGAACACTTATCAATGTAGCTATGGCACAAACTTAACCTAAGCATTATTACTTACTGTGTGTTCTCATGTGATTATTCAATGAAGAATGGTAACTAAAGCTTGTATGGCAGATGGAGCAGGTAAAAGGTTTTTCTCCAGTGTGTGATCGCGAGTGTGTTATCAAATTTGTCCTTTGAGTGAATCTTTTGCCACATTCTGAGCAAGCGAAAGGTTTCTCTCCTGTGTGTGTTCTCATGTGCTGGACCAACCCGGACTGAACTCGGAAATTTGCATCGCAGACTGTGCAGGAAAATGGCTTCTCTCCAGTGTGTGTTCTTGAGTGTGTTCTCAAATTTCCCTTTCGGGAGAATCTTTGCCCACACACTGAGCAAGAAAAAGGTTTTTCACCTGTGTGTGTTTGTGTGTGCGCTACCATGGATTCCTTTCGAGAGAATCTTCTATTGCAGATTGGACAAGAATAAGGTTTTTCCCCAGTGTGCGTTCTCATGTGCTTGACCAACAATGCACGCACTCGAAAACTTGTGTTACAGATAGAGCAGGGAAAAGGTTTTTCTCCAGTGTGTGTTCTTGTGTGTGCTATTAAAGTTGTCATTTCAGATAAGCCTTTCCCACAAAATGAGCACACAAAAGGTTTCTCTCCTGTGTGAATCCTCATGTGTCTTTTCAGATTTCTCTTGTTGACAAAAGTTTTGTCACATTCAGAACACGTCAAGCGTGCATTGTCAGTGCAACATGTCGCATTACCCTTGGCGTTTTCATCATCAGTGTCAGGAGAGGGCGATGTCGTGTCATCGTTATCTGACAGTGGAGTTTCGAGGCTGCCTGCTTGTGATGTATTTTCACATTGGCTGCGTTGAAACTGTGAGGACTGAGGCTCATCATCGTCGTCTTCACTCTTCACGACGACACGAATCACTGGGAAGTCCATTGCTGGAAGTTGCTGACTAATGCTGTGTTCATCCTCTTCCACTTTAACGTGAGAGGGATACGGATCCTCTGGCTCAGGCGGAAACTCTATTATACTGGAAATTTCTGCTGGTCTGATCCCGCCAATGTCCTCCATTGCTGGTGCTTTGATGTAAGATGTCAAACTGGAATGATAAGAAATCATATAATCATCAACATAAGGACAAGACGAGATAAGACAAGAAATTCGCTACCGCTAGCAGATAAGTTGCAGATCACGGCAAAAATAACTACTGCCTAAAACCAAGGGCGGGCAATTCAAGTAGGGGTACAAAGTCCTATATTTTCTTGGGCAAAGGGGAGCCACTTCAAATTTGCTATACATATAGGGATACACAGAAAAAGTCATGTGATGGCTAGGGTTTACTTTTTTTTTTAAATGGGAGGGGGTTCACATTCTCACAGGGCTCCTGTGATAATTTATAGTTTTACAGTAAGAAGTTAGTTACACACATGGCGATGATTTCTTCGTCATGCGTCGAGTCGATCACATTTTGAAAATCGCTGTTTTCCACACCGCTTTATGCACACTGAATGATAAAGTAGAAACATATAAACATTTATATTAGAGAAGTGGACAGACCTGATCTATGTGTTCTTTTAGTTCGAGAAAGTTCCTCGTCGGACTCTCGGACTTCCGCGTTTCTTTGGTCGCGGCCAGCTAGCAGGCTAAACTAGCCTGTGGAATTTCAGACTGCATCTAATCGAGTTTACCCAAAATAGTATAATTAATGCTGTTCAATCAGTTATATGAAATAAAAACTTGCTCGAAAACCCCCCCGAGCAATAACAAGATTTGACAACATGGTCTGTCTTGTTTCAAGCGCATATGTAGCTAAGCCGAGGCAATACTACTTTCTACGGCAATATCACTTGGACAAAATAAATTGTCATGAGATATTCCTCCGAGTAATTAAAACACATCATAGAAGCGGTGATAGATTTATGTTTTATTCCACTATGTAAAAATTATGTAAAATATAACCAATCAAAAAGATACACTTTTTAAATAAACAAATATACAGTTTTGTATGAAAAATATATAATTTAATATAATATAGCCTATATAACTACGACCATACAATTTGGGAGCGGACGGACCTATTCTAATGTTCGAGACATCATCGCTCAGTTGAGGGAATGAGGAAACAACCGTGAACTTTTAATTGATTTGATTGAATGAATGATTTCTTTTTCATTAAACAAATCAATTGCAAACTTTACATTCATCAGTTCGGAGGTCAGTATATTGCCTATTAGTATGGAACCTAAATTATAAAAACATTTTAATAGTAACTATTTAAAAAAAAATATATATATATATTTTTTATTACATTTCAGTCTCATAGTAATGTGTATAAACACTATGGAGGTGTTCATCCACAGTACACACCATCTGACTGTACAGTTCACCCAATTGCAAATATCTACAACCTTGCTATTTCATGGTCAGAAAGTACACGGGATTACAACAGGAAGAAAAAGGCGTACGCGAACGCTGAAATACTCAAAATGCAATATGACAGTTCAGAGAAATGAGGGAATATGTCTGGCTCTTTTCTGGACATATATTATGGGCAGACGAGCAGTCATAAAGGAGGATAAGTAATACGGTTGATGGCTGGATGGATTTAGAGAGAATATATGTGTACACGTGCTGTGAATCTTTGTGACAAGATCATGCGATTTCAGTATAAAGTTTCTTACGCTGTAAGATTTATTTACATTTGAACAGGGATGTGCATTTTTTACATCCACTACTTTCTTCATTTGATTCTACAACTGGTGGTGTATGAGAGATGACATTCAAGCATTTATTAATTTGTATCAAATTTTTCTTTTCTCAATGAAGAATTAGGAAATATTTGAAGTGGTATAAATTTAATGTATACATCACATCATGACATAGCAAACCATATCTACAAATGTGCTGTATAGCAGAGCTGGGTTAGCGATTATGTACACGCTATATCACAACTTTGATAATAGCCGTGTTTGGATTGGAATCACTCCGGTGAGTTTGCCATTTTGAAGTGGTGGTCAAATATGTATTGAGCACGGTTACAGTACATTAACCTACAATGCATGAATAACCGATGCCCCCCAATCTTGCGCCAATGCAAAAAATACAAATAAAACGAAGACAGAGAACAGCGGGAAATATCATACAAATGTACATTATTATTATTTTATTTACTTTTTATACTCGTCTGAAAAAAACAATGTTGATTTTCTTAAATTTGTTAAATATTTATTACCAATGTCTACCAACTACCGTTGATCTGGTATGTTGTATTTGTGCAACTGTAATAAGCTAATTAACTTAATTTTTCTTTTGTTGATGACTGATGAGTGAACTTAAAATCACTATACTGTGTAGTGTTAACCAAAAATAACCATGAACTTTTTTAAATCACACAAACTTGAGCAGCAGCAGTGTGTGTTTTCATGTGTTTCCTCAGTGATGAGCGATCACGGAAGGTGGCGTCGCACATTGTGCAGGAAAACGGTTTCTGGTCTTTGTGTCTTCTGCTGTGAGTACTCAGCGCTGAGCGATCGCGAAAACTCGTGTGACAGATTTTGCAGGGAAATGGTTTCTCTCCGGTGTGAGTTCGGTTGTGCGCTATCAAATATTCATTTTCGGAGAATCTTTTGTTGCAGAATGAGCAGGCGTAGGGTTTTTCTCCGCTGTGTGTTCTTGTGTGTCTAATCCAAGTTGACCTGTGAGGGAATCTTTTACCACACACCGAACAGGAAAAAGGCTTCTCGCCAGTGTGTGTCCTCATGTGTATCATCAAAGAAGCCTTTCGGGAGAACGTTTGACAACAAACTGAACAGGAAAAAGGTTTTTCTCCTGTGTGGGTTCTTGCGTGTCTTATCAAGTGTCCCTTTATAGAGAAGCTTTTACCGCAGTCTGCACACATAAAGGGTTTGACACTTGCGTGACATCTCATGTGTCTTTTCAGATTCCTCTTCTTTTCAAATGTTTTGTTACATTCAGAACATTTAAGTTTTTTCATGTCCGTGTGACATGTGGTATCACCTTTAGCCTGTTCGTCGTCGGTGTCATGGGAGTGTGACGGTGCGTCGTCGCTATCTGATAGTGGAGGTAAGAGGCTGTCTTGAGATTCTCCGCAATGGTCTCCATCTCCTTCTTCATCATCTTCATCATCATCATCACCACTCTTTACAATAACACGCTTCAGTAGCATTTCCTCCTCCTCAAGTTCTTGAAACGACTCTCCCTCCTGGCCGATGGTGCGTTCATCCTTTTCCTCTTTAACGTAGGGAGACTCTGGTTCCTGCTGCTCCACCCTGGAGCTGGATTCCTGCTGCTCAGTGGAGATGTCTTCACTGACGACTGCAGGACACAAGAGGACAAGCACACATGGTTTGGAATTGTCAAGGCTTGAGTATATCTTCGCTTAAGTACACAAAACATAACAGAAACGCAATACAAGACAAGAGAAGGTGAAAACTCAGTTAGTTGGGCTTGAAATGTTTTACGATAGACGTCGTATAACATTTACGTTATTGTTCAGGTCTCAACATATTCATACTCGACTAATTGTCCATGCACCTCTCATATACAATAGTTACATCGATTCGTACCTCCAGTGATTCATCGATGATATACCAACACGTGAACGGAGGAAGTTAACAAACCTGCTCTGGTGAAAGCATCCAGTAATTGACGTTGACGCTGGTTCTCCTCTTTGGTTCGACAAAGTTCCTCCTCGTACTCTGCTATCGTACTTTCAAACACGACAAATATTTCTTCCACGGCTGCACTTAGTCGCTGATTCAACAACGCTCTCAGCATTTGCACTTTACACATTTTCCACAGGATCGAGCTCAGCATTAGCGGCGTGTTGCTAAATTTCGTCTTTGTTCACAGCGAGCACACTTAAAAAGCTTGAGATACTTCAATGTAACACGGAGGCGAGTTTATCGCGACACGAATCATTAATTATATCGACGTTGTTCGAAATAAACGAACAGAAATAACCTCACAAGCACGCGAAGGTAAGAAGAACTTTAGTTGATTTATCATTTACGCCATTTTGTTTGTAGCCACCTGAAGTTAGAAAATCAACTACGGATAGTCCCATTGGACAAATCAGTGTTTTCGTAGCATCGTAATTTAAGTCATTGTGATTTGAAAACACACTGAGAGCTATACGATGTACATAAATCGCCACCCACATACTTATAATCATACAGGGTGGGACAAAATTAGGCTACAGTTTTGTTTTTTACATGAACTTGAGGGTAGGAAAGTAGAACGACTAGAGAAGGAAGGAAGGTGAGAAGGATAAAGGAAACAAGGATGTATGGAATGAAGGAAAAGGGACGCGATGAAGTGAAAGAGAATGGAAGGAAGGGGGGAAACTAGGATGGTATGAAAGAAAGGAAAAATGATGGAAAGAAGGAAGGGAAAATAAGAATGATAAAGTAGGCAAACGCGATGATTCGAAAGAAAGGATGGAAGAATGAAAGAAAGTGATAAGGAAGATAAGGATTAAAAGACGAATGGAAGCGAGGGAAGAGGAAGGATAAATTTAAATAAAGCAAGTAGTACTTCATCCTCTTGGTAAAAAAAAAGAAAAGAAAAAAAGTTTTGCATTCAAACAATACAAGTAATCATTCCAGAAACATATCAGATGATGCGCAAAGGAGACACTAATCAGCTGGAAGAACAATCTACATTTATTTGATAATGTTTGAATGTTTTTTCTTCAGTCATAACATTAAACTTAACTACATGCAGAGATTGAGGGGGGCAAACATTTGTACATCTATACCCTCTAATAGGTGCTGCTGGAGTTTTGAAAAACTAAACAGGGCTCTCTACTAATGCCTTTTTTGAAACTCAGCTTGTGATTTGGGCTTTTTGAATGATTTAATATGCCTTTTTGGAGATTCGAACCCAATTTTCAGGTTTGCAAATATTTTTTTTCAAAGTTTTGAGAACGTTCAAAGTTTACAGGTTTCAAAAACGGGAAACAAATCAATGCAAATTTTTTTTGTGTAATGTAAACAATTGCTTAGTCATACGAAAATGTTTTCGGAGATTCAAACCCTTATTACGAGGTTTCGAGTATTGGCAGGATTCTGATTCCATACTCTACTTCCACCCACTGGTCTTCAATTGTCATTAATGAATTAATTATTAGCCTGCAAGTGTTTATTCTGGATAATTCCTTCTTTTGACCAAGTTTTGCTTCTTCTTTTTTTAAACCACATTTTCTACCCCCTTCATTACATAATTGTATTGATCTTTGTATTTATTTTTATTTACATTTTTGCACCTGTTGAAATTACACTATTTCAGAGTTTCTACTCTTATTCACTAGTCGTATTACTACTGCACTACAATTACTAAGATTATTATTTGAAGGGAGATTATTTAAATGATCATTAGGATGTAAATATTGTAAATTTGCAATTGACAAACACGTCTTGAATTTAAAATGATGCTGCATATTAATAGGATGGTGTTAGTTACATAATAGCTCAGGTTAGGTTGAAATTTAATGGACACTCGACTCAGACTTGCTTGATTTTTGACAACTTGAGACATGTTTGAAACTTGAAGGTTTCCGTGACGAGACTTTCTTGTGACTTGCACATACGCTACTTGCAAAATGTTTGCGATATTTCACCTTCAAGTGAAATTTCAGAATCAAACTAAAATGCACTGTAAAGGTGAACTTAATCTGACCTTGTCAAAACTTTTGAATGCACATGTACAACCGGCTCTTTGACATTCACACTAGTTTGACGTGCATTGGAAAGTTTAAAGGTTATTGCGAGTTTTAGGTTCATCCTGACATTTTGTGTAGTGTATATGACCTACTCCCGACTCACATACATTTCATACAACGGGTGGTACAATGGTGTCAAGGAAGTAAGTTGAAGTGATAAATTTAGTCTGACTTGTTAGTGGAGGAAGTTACGTACATCTGCACTTGCATTCTTTCAAAATCAAATAATTGTAAGATTAATTTGAAATTACATTCAAGTTTTGGGATCATAGTTGAGCATATTTACAGTTTAAACTATTAATATAGGCAATTGATAAAAAAAAGTAAACATTTTCAGGGAGTGTATAAATTATTCATGATTTTTCTCTTAAAGTTCCCTACATGTACATGTGAAAGAGCTTCTAGTGTTCCATTTATTAACAGTCCTTCATTGACTGCTGGTGTTCTCCCCAGCACACTTGTGTCTGTCAACCTGAAACTTGTGCATAAATCTTTTATCACACACACTGCAGCCAAAAACTTTCTCCCCGGTGTGTGTCTTCATGTGTGTTGCCAACGCCGAACGAACCCGAAAATTTTTGTTGCACACGGAGCAGGTGTACGGTCTCTCTCCAGTGTGCGTTCTTGTGTGTATGATCAAGCTTCCTTTCTGAGTGAATCTTTTGCCGCAAACCGAGCAGGCGAAAGGTTTTTCCCCAGTGTGCGTTCGCATGTGTATCATCATTACTGAGTGCACCCGAAAACTCGTGTTGCAGACCGAGCAGGTGAAAGGCTTTTCCCCAGTGTGTGTTCTTGTATGCGATATCAAATGTCCCTTGTGAGCAAATCTTTTATCGCAAAACGGGCAGGTAAAAGGTTTCTCTCCAGTGTGCGTTCTCATGTGTGTAGCTAAAGCGGAATTATCGCGGAAACGTTTTGTGCAGAGTGAGCATGTATATGGTCTTTCTCCCGTGTGTGTTCTTGTGTGTGCCACCAAACTCGCTCTCTGAGAGAACTTTTTGTCACAAAGTGAGCAGTCAAAGGGTTTTTCTCCTGTGTGACATCTCCTGTGTCTTTTCAACGTGGAGTTGTCGCTAAAGGTTTTGTCACAATCAATGCATTGAAGATGTCCACTGTCGGTCTGACACCTCACATCACCTTTAGGGTCATCGACATCAGGACAGTGTGACGACATGTCGTCGCTGTCTGATCGCGGAGCTAAGAGACTGTTTGCTCGGGATCGCTGTTTTTTGCTTTGGATGTGTTGACACTGCGAGGAGTGAGGCTCGTCTTCATCTTCACTCTTCACGTGGACAACAGTCAATGGGAACTTGGCTATGTCAGCCTCCTCCTCCTCCTCTTTAATGCAAGAGGGCTCAGTGTCATCCTGCTCCTCCCCAGGGTTCCACTCTTGGTGCTCAGGGAGAAAATCATCTTCACTGAAACTTTTCGCAGGTCTTACTCCACCAACATCCTCCATTGATTGAGCATCTACAACAAACGTCAAATCTTAAAATGTATATTGCAATAATCAATCAGCATTATTTACATGACTATTTACAGACTTGAGGTCCAGGCAGTGCTGGGATTAAATATGACTTCAGACTGCATTTCATCAATTCATTTTCTAATCTATACTGTGTATCCTCATGATTGCAGGATAATATGGAGACCATCCGAGCTGTTTTTTAATGGAGGGGTGGGGTACACCCTGGACTGATCACCAGCCAATCGCAGGGCAAATATTGATCATGCATCATCCATTTCACCATTCATTCCATCCTTGGAATCATTTCATAATTTCTTGATTTCACCCATTCACGCTTACGTTCACACTTTGAGTTTCAAAACACAATCGGAAGATACAGAGCAAGTAAGAGTAAGAAGTGAACCAACCTTCTCTGTTTGATCCAAACTGAGGCTTGAAAACACCGTCCAATATTTGACGCTGTCGCTCGTTCTCCGCTTTTGTACGACAAAGTTCGTCCTCGTACTCTGCGATCGTTTTTTGGAACACTACAAATACTTCGTCAATTGCTGCACTCAATCGCTGATTGAGCAACGCTCTCAGCATTTGCACTTTGCACATTTTCACTCGACAATCACAAAACTCACACTGAATCTTTGCTTTAGCGATGTGCTGATAACTTCAGCGTCTCTTTGTTCGCAGTTAGCAAGCTAAGCTAACTAGAGGGACCCTCGACCGATTTACGGAAGGAAAATAAATAAATAAATAAATAGTGTTTGACAGTGTTATACGAAAATAAATACATTCGGAATACAAATGTAACGACTGTGTAATGGGCGCACAGCACTAACATCAACAACCACGTCGTCTTGTTTGCTTTTGTTAATGCTAACCTCGTCCATTCTTTTCTTCTTTGTCTCTTTTTGCAACTTCTTTTTCGTTGTTTTAAGGAAGGCATACAAACTGGATTAGCGCATTACCGCCACCCATTGATTTACAACGATTACTGCCTTAGTTTACACGTGAGAGGAGTGACGAGACAAGATACAGCGCTCATCCCTCTGTGATAAAAATAATTAAAATAAAAAGGAAGACATGTGAGTGGGATAAGTGACAAACCTGTTATGGGTAACTTAGCTTGAGGCTGAATTGTAACCAGTAGCTGAAGTTGGCGCTCGTTCTCCTTTTTTATACGTTAAAGTTCACCATTGTATTACGTTTGCGTTTACGCTCTTCCGAATAAACTGAAGTGAGAAGAAAACAAGGTAGTCAACCCAAAGACCTGTCAATAATATTGTGGCAGTCTTCTGTGGGAATTTGATTTCGCTTGCCTTCGTGAATCATTGCGCATGCGTATATTGACAATTTAACGGCAGACCGCTGGGGACAAAACACTTTCGAACGTTGGTATTATTGAAGCCTACTTAAACGCACCAACTAACTTGCATTTGATTACTTAACATTAAAGAATTTATTTAGCTATACCATGCATAGTATACCTTTGTTGGGTTAATATTAGCAAGCAATCCCCGCCTTTAAACTGAATTTAATATCCTTTATTGAAATATATTATTTCATAGTAAGACGACGTAATGAAACCTCCACGCCTGAGGGAGGCAGTAAAGTGGTAAAATATACTCGCTGTTTTGTCTGCCGGAAATTACAAATAAATCAAGGAAAAGACGGAAGCAAGAGGACGCTGGTGCGGTTAAATCAATGTTATTGCATTTATTGTAACGCCCTTTGTTATTTATTGTGTAAACACATTCTTCCTCTCCGGATAAACTTGTGGCAGTGTTAGTAGCTTCTCTTTCTAGTTTGACTTGCTAGCTGCAAGGTTAACAACACATCGCCAAGCGGATCTCAAGTGTTTCGGTTGTGTACGTGTGTGAAAATGTGCGAAAGAATAGTAGGAGAGACTCTCTCGTGAACGGGCGTCACCATCAACAACTGGATGCTGTTTTCCAGCCTGATGCTGAATTACACGGAGCAGGTTTGTTCACTTACAAGTACATATTACACAACTTCCCATTTTGTCAGAAACACAAAAGTTTTTAGTGTCCTTATTGGACAATGACGAAGATGATCATGTGTTTTTTCTTAGATGATCGTTAACTTAAAACGGGCACGCTTTGTATAAGCATGTCACTAGTATGCTCTCACGGGAAAAACAATATGTGCCACAGTATTCTGGTTGGGAGTCACTTATCCATGACCAATAAAATTATGACCCTGGATGGTAAATCTGCAATTACTCCGATTATAACTTGCAGGTCAAAGTCAGAAGGGTACAATATGTTCATCTATGAGTCTTCAAATTGCTCTATAAATGTGATTTCATGTTAAAATACACATTAAGACCAGAGATGTTCGATACCACTTTTTTTCCAGACTGATGCCAGTACGATAAGCCACTTCAGCTTCAATATAACTGTGACGACCGATAGAAGAGCTAGGAAGGGGTTTATTGTACTAAAGCCCAGATGAAGACAAAAGCGCATGCAAGTCACTATAAAGTAAAAAAACAAACATTGATTGTATTTTCAATCATGGAGGCAGCACTTCATCACCAATTCACTTAATAATGTGTGTGTGTGCGGTTTTTTACAGGGCCCTGTGTTGATAGGCTAGTTTATTGCTAAGGGTGAGGTGAGTTTATTATTGACTTTACCCAACCGTGTGTGTTTTTCTTTTTGTGTTCTGCAGACATCAGTAAAGATCTTTACCTTGAGCATAAGGAGTGGAGCACCTTGATGGAAGAGGAAAAGCCAGAGCACCACCACATTAAAGCGGAAGAAGAGCCAGATTCCCGACACGTTAAAAATGAAGAAGACGAACACAGCATCAGTCAGGATGGAGATCAGCTCCGATGTCTGGACGAGGCTGATGTCTCCAAGTTTCTAATCACAGTTGTGCCTGTGAAGAGTGAAGATGGCGAAGATGATGATGATGATGGAGAGCACTGTGAAGCATCTCAAGCAGGCGGCCTCTTAGCGCCACCATCAGACAGTGAAGACCCAATTTCACACTCTCCTGACACTGGTGATGAAAAAACTGAACGTGATAAGAGACGTCACACGGACAACACTCGCTTCAGATGCTCTGAATGTGACAACACGTTTTATGACAGTAGTAATCTGAAAAGACACCAGAAACGTCACACGAACTTCACAGGCTTCAAATGCCCTCAGTGTGACAAAACTTTATATGACACGTCAACGTTGAAACGGCATATGAGGGTGCACACTGGGGAGAAACCATTCAGTTGTTCATTTTGCGGCAAAAGTTTCTCTCTCAGGACAAACTTTATAACACACATGAGAACACACACTGGAGAGAAGCCATATTCCTGTTCGGTGTGCAATGCAAGTTTTAGTGTCAGTTCATTATTAGTCCAACACATGAGAACACACACTGGGGAGAAACCTTTTTCATGTTCAGTGTGTGGTAAAGGATTCTCTCAAAAGGCAAGTTTAATAACTCATTCAAGAACACACACCGGGGAGAAACCTTTTGCCTGCTCAGTTTGCGGCAAACAATTCTCTCAAAAGGGACACTTTGTCAGGCACACAAAAACGCACACTGGAATTAAACATTTTACATGCTCTGTCTGCAATACAAGTCTAAGCAGTCATGCAGTATTAAGCAAACACATGAGAACGCACACTGAGAGACCCTGCAGCTGTTCACTTTGTGGTCAAACATTCACTCTAAAGGTCAATTTGTTAAGGCATGTACGAACACACACTGGCGAAAAGCCTTTTGCCTGCTCTGTGTGTGGTAAAGGATTTTCTCAAAAGGCAAATTTGATGACGCACACAAGAATACACACTGGAGAAAAACCTTTCATCTGCTCAGTCTGTCAAATAGGTTTTCGGGATCGTTCAATATTGGTTCAACATATGAGAACGCACACTGGTGAGAAACCTTTTACCTGCTCAGTCTGCAGCCAAACATTCTCACAAAGGGCAAATTTGACAAGACATAAAAGAAGACATGGTGGAAAAAGAAAGTCTTTCTGCTCAATGTGTAACACAACTTGCAGCGATAGTTCAGGATTGTGTGAACACGTGCGAGGAGAGAGTATATAGTGTTCATTCTGTTTTCCGTGTACACAGTAAGTAAATATAATACAATCTAAACTATGTGGTGTGCAATGATTTAGTATGATGTACTAAAGTTATCGTTCCTTCAAAAAATCTTTCTGAATAGCGTTTCAGGATTTTTTTTATTGCACATACTTTGTATTTAAATAAAGTCAACACAACTTAATGGTGTCCTTTCTTGTTTGGATAGCTACACTTATGCTTATTACATATTTTACACTGTGCTATACTAGGATACTCTACAGGGAGAAATAACCATGCCGTGAATGACAAGCAACTCCTGGATCATTTAACAACACAGCGATGCAATATCTAATACATCAATGCAACATCCAGTACTTAAAACCAAATGTACAAATTAATTTGTTGGGTCAATTACTACATTTTTAGAATATTACATGTTCTTTTTACCTAATCTGGTGTATCAACACACAAACTTTGAACTTGTCTGTTGACCGCAGACCTACCTATATAATATGTTTAATCAAAATAAATTATAATTTAATATACTGTACAATAAATATCTAATCCAAAATCTGTGCATGCCGAACACCAAAAACGAATGTGTTTTGACTCCATTGCCGTTCCGTAAGAGTGATCGCTTTACGGCGCATGCGTAGTATAGACATTTGAAAACGCACGAAAGTATCCACACTGGGGGAAAACCCTTCTCCTTGTACAATGTACGACAAAAGTTTTTGTGATCGTTCAGCATTTGTCCACCAAACGAGAACACACACTGGTGAGGAAGTGTTCAGTAGCAAGTTTGTGGGAAGAAAGATTCTCTTACAAGTATCAAGTGGACAAACACACGTGCTGGCGAGAATAGCAGTCACGAAGCTGCAGTGCTTTGAATAAACTCAAGGCTGACTCACTTTGACGTCACAATCATCAGTGCGCTAGACATTGTGCAGTTTGTTATCATTTGGTCTATCCATTTTCAATCAACAATGAAAAATGCCAGATTTATCACATTTCAATTTTAGACGTTCTGCACGGCTCCCAGGTACTGACATGGAAGCAATCAAGTATATTCAGAATGATACAAGTTAGTGCATGCTATCATTGGAGTTGATGGTTTTGTTCTGTTTTTTTTCTTCCTATTTTTGATCTTAACTACAAATTGAAATATGAAAACTGCAAGAAGTTTTTTTTTTTTTTTTTTAACCAATTGGAAAGGAAATGAATGAATACTGTGTTCCGATTTAGACACTTTGATGTTGATTGATAATAACACAATGCTTTTGGTGAAAATAAATATTCCACGGCCGGGAAGCGGAAGTAACAAAATAAAAGCTCTAGGGCTTTGTGCGTTTGTATTGTCATATGTGTTTAAAAAATAAGGGTGTGGAAAAAATTACTCTTGGACATATATTAGAGATACAGGCATGTGATTTGACCAAAGTGAAATTATCTGAAAATTTAGCCGGGGGTCTGGGGGCCGCAGGCACCCAGCTAGGTCCAGGCAGCGCCCTGGTGGGTGGGCCAGGGGGGCGAAGACCCCCGTAGCTCATGGGTTTTCCGTGATTTTAAGTACTTTCAATGCACTCAGATGACAAAGAAATAGACAAAACAACAGCATAAATTTCCAATGTATATTGAACTATCCCATATAAAATTGCAGTTTTAGTCAACTCAAAATCAGTCACATTCAAAAATTATTTATGTCATAAATAATGTTTTTCTATTTTTTGCTCATTAAAACATTCAACATATTTACAGGAATATACAAGTGTTCATTCTTGAGCACAATCCATTCACATGACACAAACACTACTTCCTCCTAGACTTCATTGCTTTGGAATGGGTCTTTCTAGCCTGCTTCTGTGCAGCTTTGATGGTTCTTCTTGAGGCAGCCTTGCTCATTTGAGTGTCCTGTTTCACAGCAAGTTCTGTTCGTTTTGCAGACAACATAGCTGCTTCTGCATCCTTCTCCTCCCTGTACCTTTTGGAGGATGTCCTCAGATTTAGGCACAGTTTGGACTGCACAGGATCCATCAGAATGTCTTTCCTGCCAAAATGGCAACTCATGAGAGCCTTCACCATCTTGGCCAAGGTTGGGTATCTTCCAACAGCAAAGACTTGAGCCCACCAACGATCCAGTGCAATTGCCTTCCCCTCTGAGTCCAAAGGTGTTGGCAACTCACTGTCCAACTGGTATTCTCTCACCTCGAGATCATAGTTCCCCAGCTCTGACTCATCAAGGACATTGGTGACCAATGATGACAGCTTCTTCAGTAGGTTTAAAGTTAAGCTGTGTCCTCTGGCAAGTGGGTCAATGGCAGAGGCTGCTTTCAGAAGCTTGCTGTTCATGGGCAACTTTTTCTGAAGGTACAGTCCACATGCCAGATATGCTGCCTTGGCTTTGGCTTTGAACTTGAACACAACTGACGACTTGTTGGAAGAATCCATCAATTTGCTGGTGACACCACCATAGAAAATATCCTTTTCTCTGAGTTGGTTGGCTTTGTTGTTCAGCTCAATTTCTGTCAGTTTACAGCCTTGAATGGACTCTGGCTTCAGGAAACAGGACAAGAACTTCTTGAAGAAGGCCACTTGCTTGTCGTTCAGCTTGTGGATCATTGGTGTTTTCGACTCAAAGGTGATCACATAGTTCTTCAGCAAGGGCAGAACTGCTGTGTACAGGTTGAGGGTGAGAAGCGTATCCAATCTTGTGAAGAATATCTTCTCATAGATCCTCTGCTTCCTCCTCCTTCCTTCCTCAGTCATGTGCTTTTTGCCTAAAGCTGATTGTATGTCTTTGAGTTTGGCTTTGACTTCTCTTGGAATATCCTTCTTGTGGTAGATGGCCATGATGGTGGGGAGATAGAGTTCTTTATCTTCTCTGCCAAGAAATGCATGGTAGAAGATGGTAAAGACATCCATGAGGCGTAAGGTGGACATTGAAACATCATAGTTTGAAAGCCATCGATGGCTGACAAATCTCTCTGGCATGGTGAAGGTGATGCCTGTAAGAAAGCAAATTTCTTGAAGAGCTTCCTTCAGATCGGTTGACCACTTGAAATCATTGAAGAGATCATTATGGAGTCCTTCAATCTTGTACTCAAATGGCTTGCAAAAATGCTTGGAGGCGTTGTGGATGTGGTGGCAGGTATCCCCATCTATGTCAAGGAGATGTGGTGCTGGTCCCCCTCGCAAACGCGTCTCAACTCCAGATTTGGAACCCCGCATCACTGCACATGAGTCCATCAACACAGACACCAAATTGCTCCAGGGAATATTGTTCTTGGTCATGAGGGCTGAGAGTTCATCAAAGAGAGATTTGCTGTCAACTTTAACAACACTCAAAGATGCTAAATGTTCCACCACAACAGACTTTGTCAACGGGGAGAAATAGCTGACGAGTACACACAGGACACGGTGTAGATTGTTGCTGGTGGACTCGTCAATGTTCATTGAAAAGTGGGAGGATCTTAAGTTTGTTAAAGTCTCATCAAGCATAGTGCGAGCAAGGCCATACTTCATTTTGTATGATGCACTGGTTCTATCCATGGACAGTCCATTCAGAGCTTTTGGATCCCTTGCCAGTTCCTTTGACAGTGTGATGAGCTTTGGGGCCATGGTGAACGGAAGAGAATTTTCGGCCAGCACTCCCAACAGCATTGCCTGAAGAATAAAAGAAATTCAACAATAATCAGTAAACAATTAAATAATTTAAATAATTATTTGAATTATAATCCTAAATGTCATGCGACCAAAGTAAATAAAAAAGGATTTAGTCTAAACTTGCATGCACATTCACATGTCAGAATATTTATTATGGTAACAAAAAACGTTGCAAATTAGCTACAAAATAATAAATTATCTTTAACCATTGGAAATAATATTTACCATGCAATAAATCATTTAATCAATCATTCTTAATTTAATACATAATGCATAACAAAAACATAAAATACCTCATGCAGCAAGCTCTGGTAAAAACACAATCATTTCGATCATCTCTGTACTAACTGCATACTGTAGACAGTCAACATATTGAAAACTGAAAGTGCTAACATGCAGCATTCATTTGAGTTTGTGGATTAACCATGTTAAATAGTTAAGGCCATTTTTATTACGTTATAATATTTTCGAAAATTTGATCCCGATTAATTTGAAAAGTTTACCACCTACCTCAAAATTCACGACTCTATCAGCAACTGGTGCAGGTTGTTGGGGTGGATCACGTCTCTCCATTACCGCTCCCGATTGTGATGTCAATAAGGGATGGAGGCCATAAAGTTTTGGAGTTTTCGTTTGGGCACCAAAACTTCCAGCGATGGAATAATTTGTTGTTCTTGACTGGAGTTCTTTTACGTGTTTTTTGCTCTTTGCGTGACTTTCAAGAGCTTTGAAACCTCTCCCGCCATAGTCAATGGTATCACGGCACCAAATGCAAAGCGCTTTCCCGGCACGATCGATCTTCCGAATGAAGTCACTGAACAAATTCGTCACAGTCTTCTTTCCAACATTTGTCGATATATCCTTCTCTAACCAGTCCCAGCGAAACTTGTTTTTTACGAGTTTGTCAATTTCCTTAACTCGCGGAGCATCTTTGCGTTCGATCACGGACATCTTTCTTTAAACACTCGGCAAAAACGTGTGCGAAATGAACAACGGCATACTCTTATACCTTTATAACAAGCGCGTTTATTGGTCTACAAACAATGGCATACTCCTATGCCTTTATAACAAGCGCTCTTATTGGTCAACACGGAGACTTCCGCCAATCGCAAGATCGGTTTCATTTGAGTTGCGGAAACACTAAAACGGAATGCTGTAGAGAGACGAAATCGGATTTTTTTTTTTGGGGGGAGATAAAAAAAAAGCGGAATTCCGCGAATTAGCGGAAAAATCACATGCCTTATCTCAGATAAGAACTACCTGAAATATTAAAAACGTCAGAATAACTTTCTTTGAAACCTGTATCAACGTTGCTCTGGGCATCCGAGGTACGACGTGATCCTGGGGGTGGGGTTAATACGAGGTTTGGAGTTAAAATATTGAAAGTCATTTATATGAGAACAGAGTTTTGATATTGTCGTTTATTAAACGGTTCAGGTTTTCCCACAGGAAGTCGGCGCTACGTCACAAGCCGCCATTTTGTAGTTGGGGAAACGAGGTGCTCGACTCGAGCCAACTGTCTCTCAGTGAGTGAAGGCGAGTGTGCATTGCGCGGTGCATGCTTGCTGAGTTGGCTGCATAGTTTTCGACGAAATCGTATAAAAAAATCCCTTTTCCAGAATGTCGAAGATGCGCCGCGTCGTCGATTGTTTTGCCAGTAAAGCAAAGAAGTTGGGAAGGAGGTTTGACGGAAAAAGTGCTTCTCTGCAAATGCCCGACTTGGAACTTGTGACGGGCGACACGTGGAGTCAAGTACATCGTCGTCATGTTTTCTCTCTTGCGACATGGTTAGTATGTTTTTGTTTTGTTTTTAATGGAGAAGCCGTTAAGAGAAGCGTCTTATTATTGTGACTGTACAATATTTTAGTTCGCCATCCACGTGAGCTAGCCAGCCTGTTCAGTTTGTTCCATCCATTCTCTAAAGCGCGTATGCGTACTAGGGTCACAACACGATTTTATTTAACTGCTCACTAAAATGAAAACGTACCTCAATGTTACAATGTCGACAAATCGAATTCGATAGGACTCTAGAGCAGCACCGCTAAACTGATTGTGGAATTGCCTCGTGGCTGACTGACATGTGCTCGTGTGGCTAATGCTAACGCGAGTTAGAAGACTCGTAGCTTGAACATGTTCGAGGTTTTAATGTTTTTCCTCTCATAAACGTGTACTGCAACTTTTAACTAACAAATAAACCGAGTCTTGGAGTCTAAGTGTATGATTTTGTAATCATGGTCCAAACTAGATAGAAAGTTTAGAATATGCAAATACATTTATTTGAATACACTAATTTATTTTATGTACCCCCCAGCCCAGCCTCCACAGTTGTCCACATGCCATTTGAACACGTGGACATTTCTGTTGACTGATGAATTCTTATGCTGCATTTGCATGTAAGTGTACATTACAATTAAAACCTTGACCATTACTCAACGTCGATATGTAGTTCAATGCCAGTTTGACTCTTCTTTTATATTATTTGGTGATAGGTCAGTGTGGACCTTAGCTGCATCTTTGACAGCCTAGGCTCTCTTTTAGTGAGACATTCTGGGTTAATTTTTTCTCGATGCAACAATAACTGTCCCTGCGCTTTCTGCACACCTGCCTTGTGGTGTATCGGATTGAATAGGGGACTACATACGAAAAGTGATACTCGGAAATTGTGCACGGCAAACTTTCGATTGGAAGATTGACATATTATATCTTGTGTTTTTTATGCCCAGTGTCAAAGGAAGGCTGGAAACAGAATGATCCGGACAGTGCTCACTTGCTATTCGTGGGTGATCCGAACAGAGCCTTGCTGCAAAAAAATCTGTAAGTGATTGTAATCGGTTTATCTATTTAATAATAATAATAATGGGCAAATTTAGCAACTCACTTCAAACAGTTCCTCAGGACCAGGATACCACAAGATGCTCCTTGATTCACTTCCTCCAGTTCCTTGTCACCAAGATGACATATTATAGCTGCAAATACTTTGATTGTTTTGGTTTGAGTACAAAAACGGTGAATATATGAATCATGAATTCTGCACCGGGAATAAGAGGTGTTGACTGTTTAACACTAGTAGGATTCTACTTTAACATGGTGATAAGTTTGAATCTTAGCTGCATCTTTGACAGCCTAGGCTCTCTTTTTGTGAGACATTCTGGGTTATTTTTTTCTAGATGCAACAATAACTGTCCCCGCGCTTTCTGCACACCTGCCTTGTGGTGTATCGGATTGAATAGGGGACTACATATGAAAAGTGATACTCGGAAATTGTGCTTGGCAAACTTTCGATTGAAAGATTGACATATTATATCTTGTGTTTTTTATGCCCAGTGTCAAAGGAAGGCTGGAAACAGAATGATCTGTGCTCACTTGCTATTCGTGGGTGATCCGAACGGAGCCTTGCTGCAAAAAAATCTGTAAGTGATTGTAATCGGTTTATCTATTTAATAATAATAATAATAATAATTGGCAAACTTAGCAACTCACTTCAAACAGTTCCTCAAGACCAGGATACCACAAGATGCTCCTTGATTCACTTCCTCCAGTTCCTTGACACCAAGATGACATATAGCTGCAAATACTTTGATTGCTTTGGTTTGAGTATAAAAACGGTGAATATATTCTGTCACAACAGATTCTGCACCGGGAATAAGAGGTGTTGACTGTTTAACTCTAGTATGATTCTACTTTAACATGGTGATACGTTTGAATCTTAGCTGCGTCTTTGACAGCCTGGGTTCTCTTGTGAGAGATTCTGGGTTTTATTTATTTATTGATGCAACATAAACTGTCCCTGCATACCTGTCACGTGGCGTCTTAGATTGAATAGAGGAAGAAATGAAACCTGATTATGTGGAGAATGTGCTCGTTAACTCATTTGATCAAAACCCCAACATCCCATCCTTTGTCTTTTTGTCTGGTGTTAAGGAAGAAGAGAAACAGGCCCAACTGTCCCGTCTAGCGGCCGTGATGGAGAAAATGGACATGTCGCCAAGCGTCTGGTCTGAGGGAAAATAGGTTTTAGAATGTTGCCAGTGTCTTGGTTGTACGCATCTCAATGGGGCCAGATTGACCAGTTCCACTTCAATTCCCATCAGGTCAGTGCTCGTTGTGTTCCCAAATTGGGCTTTCTGATGCATCCACTGATAGACCTGAAGCAAGTTGCATTGGCTTCTAGGTTTGCAAAGAGATGCAAAACTAAACTTTCCTCTTGCTTTCTGACTGCTACTCTTACTTGGCAGCACAGTTTGAATTGGGGAATACATCTTAAGCTTATACTTCTTACTCTGGTCCCTTCAAACATTTCGGATATCTGGGGTGTCCTTTGTGTATTTTGCCCACGTTGTCTTTTGTTTTTGTAGACTGATTGTAGTCAAAATCTGTTGTATCAGTTGGGGCAGAATCACAAATTGGATATCTGTGGGTTTGGTCTGCGCAGCTTTCAGATGCTGGGCCAAGGCTACTATTTAAACTTTAAGCCCACTGCTTACTTAGATCTCTAATAAATAAGTTGAGCTGTGAAATTTACATCAGTGGTTATTCACTCCACTTATTTTCTTTCAGGAGGAACATGTCTTCTGGCAGGACAAAGTTAATGTTACCCGTGACAGCCTGGCAATCCCTTTAACCATCAAAACTGCCACCATGCCCCGACTTGAAGTGAAGCTGAAAGCTCATTTTGCAACTCTAGTATCCACGCAAACCAGGAAGAGACAAATGACAGGGCCATTTTCTCGGAGAAGCATGCTATTAATTACAATTTTAAATGTGTTAACTAGCAGTCTGATATAAAGCCTTTTTGGTGGCCCAGTCAGGACCGGTACTGGCCCTGTATATTCATCATATAATGCGATCAGTTGTAATTATGTATTGAACATCTTTACACTATGCAATTGCATTCATGTTGAATAAAGTTCTTGTTAGCATCATTGCCTGCGTATTATTTGACATGATAATTTGGTGATTAAAGTAGTTTTGCATCCTTGTCACCATTCTGTGAACTCGCTGCTGCTGGTATGAATTTAAAGCTGGGGGTGCTTAGGCTAGCCAAAGTTAGCAACATCACCCCAACCTAAATTCATGCCCCTTTATCCAGTTCTGTCTGCTGGGAAGGCGGGTTAGTCTTTTGGTCTGAAACCGGAAATGCACATTGGGCCATTTGTCAGTATTACACATTTTGTGAATATTTTTAGAGGGCAAATGGTTTCTGTAAGTATTGGTTTCTCACCAAAAGTAAAGTTAAAACAAACACAGGAAGGATGAGAAGCTTACTACATAAATGAAACAGAATTAAAAATCATATTTATTGCAGTTGGTTTTAGTATTAAAGTTTAAAAACAATCATGAATGGGCGAAGATTCATGAAATGCTAAGCTAAAAAAAAAAGAAGCACAAAACTTAAGGAGCAGTCGGTGTGTCGCCGTGTCCATCATAAACATGCTATTAAAACTTTTTCAAACAAATAATTTACATAGTTTGTCACACACAAATCTCAAGTGTTTAGAAACCGAGGCAGGCCCCATCTAACCAAATAATGCCTATTTGTCCTATTCGTCAGATTTTTCCTCGCCTTGATAATGTCGATATTCGGGCTTTAGCTCCCAAGTGTTCTTATGCGTCCCCTTCACATTGTAGATGCCAATGTCGCGCAGGATTTCCTTCAGATAAATCTGTGAACAAGAGTCGTTTTGAGTCACTATAGTTTAGTCAAATACTGCCCATCACCATTGTGGTGAGTAAAACTAAACCAAAGTCACTTTAAATAAACAAAAGCATAGAAATGAGAAGTTTAATCTTATGTCTACTAATCTTTTTTCAAACTGAAATTTCCTTAAAGTTGCAAAGTTTGTGTACAGTAGCAGTTTTTTTCATCTGTTACCGTGGGCAAAATATAAATAAATGAAGCTGTTATTTCAAATAGCACGATGTCTCACCACAGGCTGCTTGGTAATGTCCACCAGATCTTTGATGTTGTAGTATTGGTGCTTCTCAAAAGCAGAAAATAACATGTCCAGCACCTGCTGCTTGTCCGCTCGTGCTCTCTTGCCCTCCTCCTTCTTTTTCCTGTCATACTCCATCTGACAGACATGAAGTAGCAGATAAATATTTATTATCCAAACCCAAATTGTGATACATGACATATGCAGTTAATACCTGCCCAAATTGCTAGTAACGTTAGAGTAGGAAAATATACACCCACAATCTTCATAAGGTATGCCAGTATTATTTAAAGTGATCTTGTTTAAGAGCTGTATCAACATTGTTGCCTTTAGAAAATATGGGAGAATGATTTCAGGTCTTGCATTGTCATCATGAGATGATCTGAAAGCAGACAAATGTGAGATCTGTTCTTACGTTGTACGCGTGGTTAGCCACAGGTTTGTAGTTGTTGGTGACTGCTTTAGTCAACTGTTGTGACAGCCGGATCGGCTTGGTGGACTCTTCAATTTGTAACCTATTTCAAGACCAACATAAACATTTTATTTAGTTTTTGGGAAAAAAAAAACAATTGAAGACATGGAGTCATATTCAAACACGAGAAATAATTGGCATTTTCTTATCACTTAATAGGTAATATATGTTCTAAATTGAGTTTTACACAAACCACTCACCTCTTAAGCTTCATATAGCCTTCACTTACTGCTGGCCTGCAATCTGCTCTCTGCACCACAACTCCCTCCAAGGCAATTTTATCTGTAGCGGGGGGAAATACATATCACAACTTAGTACATATTTTTAAATATTTTTTTCACCCTTAATTTTCTTGATGAGAAACCAAAAGACTAATCCCATCTGTTGAATACTTTATTAAAAATAGAGCTATTGAACAAGCAATCACAGTAGTCGTCCTTTTAGTCACCAACAATCCCATGGTACACCCCTTTAACTTTAATTGTACTGCAAGTACTGTAAATGGGAAAAACTTGTGCCTGTATCCCCGTTACACAACTTGACTTGATATGTATTTTGTGTGTATACCTTGTTTTACACAAACATTCAATTTGTAAAATACAACTGCATTGGCAAGGCAACATGGACAGATTCAGACCAAATCTTGACTCACCTCAATAAATAATCCACGCAAGGTACCTTGGATTTGAGCTTTGCATAGAAATGTTTGTATCACAAAGCCATTCAAATTTATTTTGACTTTGGGTGTGTGCATCTTCCAGGGTATATCATTTATCGCAACAAAAAATATTGTCATTTTATGATGAAAATAAATATCACTCGTTTGTTTGTGTGTGATTCACCCAAAATGGTGAACTCACCTGGACCAGCCCCTGCCCCTGAACCTGAGCTGCCACCATCAGATCTCTCTTCTGATTGGCCTACAGGGGGGAGGGAGGGATGGTAAAAAAAAAAAAAAAAGTATATATCGGGATGGAAAATAGAGGGAGGAAGGGATCGAACAATCAGAGCCACTCCCAGGGTTTAGTCGCACACGTTTTGTCACGGGGAAAATGAATTCAAGTGAAATGTGTTGAGCACACCAGCGCGCACACACCAGCAAAGCAAGCATGCTCTCACAAGCAGCAGTACATAAATCCTGACCCACAACAGACGGTGCTTCCCAAGTACACAAAAGTCACAACAGGCAAGCTCACTGGCCACAACATTTGTACTGCTGCATCTTATTTACCATGTTAGAGCTGTCTTACAGCATATCAGCATATTAAAGGGTCCTAAAAAAATTTGCACAGCTTGTTTTGACGGCAGTACCTAATGAAGTGTCCTGTGAGTGCACTCCGACTTACAGAACAAAAATAAACATACACTTTTCTCACAAATATTGTTCACAAATCTGTCTATAGCAACTGGTAAGCACTTCTCCTTTGTTGAGATAATTTACCCACCTCACCAGTGTGGCATGACAACAAGACATATTACACGCGTGTGTCTTATTGGTTGAGCGCAATAAAAGGGCATTGTAAAACATTTTAAATTAAATTTTTCATTTCGCAATTTTACTGTATTGGGAGGATCCAAGGGTGTCAATATCATCACCCTCCTAAAACAATGGCCTTAATACTGATTTTATTATATGTATTTATAATTTTATTTCATTGGTAGAACTGAATGATCCATTCAATTGAGGATGTAGCCTTGATGCATGACATTTTCAGCCTGGAATCAACCGGCTGTTCAGGAAATTCCCGATGACCACCACGCCCCTGGTTTCACGTAACAAGAAAATATAACAGCCTTCTGAGGGGAGCTGTAAACTACAATGTGGCCCGCCACAAAGATTAGTTGGACAGCCTTGCTCTACATGAAACTCCTTAACTCATTTCAATGTCCCTTGCACCACGATGCCTCAAGATGGCGCTAAAGCAATACTTTACATTGGTCAAGTGCTTTGGCCAATGGATGTTTTTTTCGGTAATAAGGTAGGTTCCAAAAGAAAAACAATCAGCAAATAGGTGAATCCAAGGAAAGCTTATGACTGAGAGCTTATGAATAAGTTTGCATTAAGTAAATACTCAAAGTAAACATTGTCTGGCTTATATGCTGTTAAAAATACATTTACACTCTCGGGAACATCTTGACTCAAATTATTGCAATGATGAGTTAGCTGACAAGAACTACTATACATAACTCAATGTATATAGACCAACAAAATGGTTGCTGTCGTTTTCCTGTCATGACACAACAATCACACAATTTGGGAGAAACCACCGAGAGGTCACAGAAGAGCGGCAAGCGTTGCAGGCAAGACTGCATGGAAAGCCAGCAAACGGGCACCTTCACCAAGTGGAAACACTTACCTTTGTGCTGTAGAGTAAAGCAGTATTATTTCTCAGCATTTGAGAGAGAACATCAACCAGCATTCCCAAGTCAAGCTCAAAGAAGAAGAAAACAAGCTCACCCGATGATGTCTCTGTGAATACTGCCAATGTCTGACCTCCCACTGTCTGCATTGTCAACGGGTGTTCCCGCGGAGCAGACACTGTCTTGTCTTCTATACCCTCAATCACAGTCAACTCTTCATTTAATGTAAAAGACACCTGTAAGTTACATTCCTGTTCAAATTTGTGTTGCTCATTAATAACCCACCCAATTCATTAGTAGCTAGACTGGACACAGGGAGTGATGACTAAGATGAAGGAATGGCCAACATATTCCACTAGGATAGCTACCCAATTAAACAGTTGCAGATGGTTGTCAGAGATATACAGTAGTATGGTTCTTACCTCTGGTTTCCCTTGGTTTCCTTTCCTTGAAAGAAGAAACCAATGAATGTGTTAATAAACTAGAATAACAAATTGCTGCAACTTTGTAAAAGAAAAAAAGAAGATTTAACAGTTTAATACCAGAAGTAGCGAATTAAAAATACAGACAAGCTTTTATTCTCCCTGCTGTTATGGTTTCACATACTTGGAGATTCTGAGTTTGCCAACTTCGCCTCTTCCTGTGGCTTTTTCCCATTGATGAGAGAGGTACTTGGGCACCTGCGTTCAGAGTCAGAAGACATTTGTTTACTTGATGCATTTTAAGAATAGCTGAATACCCCAAACATAGGCAATAAACCACTTAACAATTAAGATAATTATATTACCGAAAAACATACAACTATAAGTCTTGTAACTAAAACTATTTCTGCAAACATGGCACAACTACTAATCTTAATGTTATGCCAAACAACTACGACTAACGCCATGAAGGAGAAACGTTTAGTGATTTTTTTATTAGTATTATCGTTCTCGTGATGTGTTACAAAGATCTCGGCTGGAGTGAACGTTTATATAGAAATATTGTGTACTCGATTCGTTTAGCCACCGTTGCGGCAGCTACGCTAAAGCCAGTTAAGCTTTAGATTTGTACAAGCTGACCGTTAATATTTTGAAAACCTACATATAAGCACATACCTTTACAAGCCAGACGCCCGTATTTAGTTTAGCACCGGTTAAATCAACGTCTCCTGCTTTCTCTGACATGGTAATTTAGTTTTAGTTTAGATTTAGCAAGCTAGCTATTTGTTCAAAGTACCATGCGCAGGCATACTACGCAATACGGCGCCCTAGAAGGTCCAAAACAAAGAGAACTTCAATATTTCAAATGTACTACGGTATTCGTTAACGGTTTCACGTCCTGTACTGTCCTGTACATACGTGTAAACATAAAACCAACCTTTTTCATGATGCATTTCAATAGTTTTAATATAATTGAAGACTTATAGATGTCAAATAAGCACGATGAGTGGAAGGGTTGGCACTGGTGAACGAAGTTACTATTTTTGACACAAAAACGTCACCAATTTCAGGGAAAGCACACGTTTTCACATCAGACAAAATGTAATCAAATACAGAAAATAATGTCCAAAATAATGTACAATAAAACGGAACACTTTTTTTTTTTTTTAATGGCAAACATTTATTTTCTTAAAAGGGCAAAAATCAGACCGTAAGATGACAGATCTGTCACTCAGCTCGTACAGACATGACAAAAGCAGGCAAAAAAAAATTCTTATGATGGTTAATGGCCATATACCAGTACTCTGATTTAAGATGTCTGTGGCTGATTTGGTTTTGACTACTTTACGATTAAGTCCCACTGTAAACACTTTCATTATGGTTGCCCTATTTATAAGTTATTTGATGTGCAGCATTACTCCAAAGACCACTTTTATTTTCCATTTTTCTAAAATAAAAAAATAAAATCTACTGCTTTGGTACAACTGTGCAGACCTGCAAAAACCTTTGAGAAAGAAATTAATAGTTCACCATAAATATTTTGTAAAAAAAAAAAAAAAAGGCATATCAAAGTAAGATTAAACTTCACTTACAGTCAAATAATTTTACATTAACTACATTAAACTAATAGTAAAATTTCCTGGAAAACAATGCAAACTCTACCTGCTCCCGGAGCTTATCTTCCAAATAATTGTCTATTTATATGTATTATTGTGTAGACAAAATTTCAATGTAAACACAGTTCTTACAGGAACATCCTATCGTTGCTGTGGGAGAAGCGTGTGTTCAGTTCCTGAGATTTCTTCAGCAGACGCTGTTTCTGTGCATTATCGAAACGGTTGACCTGCAGGTCAGTTTCCCGGTCAAATGCTCTTCTCTCCGCTGGCTCGTCCCCCACCTGCTTTGCTTTCTCCTTCATGTTCTTTGTATGCAAACTCATCAGAGTTTCTGAGCGTTTAGTTTTCTTAAATCAAGAAGAAAGTGTTACAGATTTAGCATGAATATGAACATACAGCTTGTCAAGTACAAGATTATAAAATAAAAAGAACAGTGATTGTTAGTACAACTTACATTATATGTGGACACCTTGTCTGCCATTTCCAAATCCTTTTGAGAGATTTGTGGCACAGAGTCTTTCTCAGTCTCACCCTTTTTCTTCTTCTCGAGGCGCTCCTATTGTTCAAGAAGAAACACATTACTGTGTGAAAATGATGCTGCAAATATACATGTGATACTAATGAGCCAAGAATGGCAATTTGCTGGATTTTCCTACCCTGGCCTTGCGTTCTGTGTCTGCAGGTGTATCGGTCCAAATAGAGCGGTCACCCTTCTCCGGACCAGACTTCTTCTTGAAAGTGCGAGCCCCCAAGCCAATGTGTTGTAGTTCTGGTGGAAGCTCTGTCATCCAAGTCTCTCGGCTTGGCGCCACAGGAGTATCCTAGAAATGCAAAAAATATACATTTGTACCAATGTAGAGAGTGAAGCTGCACTGTGCTTTCTGTATTTTAAACATGGCCAATTTTTCACAGACACCTATGACTTTTGCTAGACTTAAGAATAGGAGAAAGGCTTAAGAATAGTTACAGAAAAGTCAGAAGAAAATGTTGGACTCACAACTTTAGTCAGCTTGTCTTTCATCATTCGTGCCCTGCGTTCAATGTCCAATTCCACTGTATTTTGAACTGGACCGTTGGATGGCATGGGTCCAATAATAACCTCATCCTCCCCTTCACTGCTGAAAGAGTCAGCCTTGTAGCCTGGGGGTAAGGCAGGTCCTGGGAAACCCTCTTCATCACCATCATTGTCATCATTATACGCTGCATGGCGGAAACCAGGAGGCAAAGCTGGTCCCAGCACAGGTGGCCTGAAAGAAAAGTTAAGTTACAACTTTACCCCAAAACAATTAATTTAACTTCATATGGGCTAGTTCTTTGCTTCTTAACTGTCATCACTAGTTACTGTACTCGTTTGCTTTTGTGCATTTAAAGACCTTCGTCGGTCACCTCTCTGGTGAACTCTGTTTCTTGCCAAAACCTGGTGGTAACGCTGGTCCAAAGAATCCGTCATCTTCTTCAGCCTTTGTCTTCTCCACTCTTTTTAACGACAGATGTTATGTCTGTGTTTATTTTCACGTTACATTTATGTATGTCGTAATCTCATCCGATTTACATACTCTACATGTTTGTCTTCAGACGCGTGTCCCGTCTTGACTCTTTTGACGACCACTTCTTCACTTTCATCCGACGAGCTTGACGCTTCTCCTCGTTTGTAACCGGGAGGCAAAGCGGGACCGGCAACTAACACAAATTACAAAACTATGATGAAACTGAGTGATTTAGCATTGTAGCATGTACTATAATTATACTCACATTCACGTTCATCATCAGAATCGTCAGCATTTTTAAAGTTTGGGGGCAAAGCAGGTCCTATTGAATTTTGAGAGGCCATATGGGCACCGGTTAGCACAAATTGCGCTTTATTCGCTTTCTAAGATTTAAGTCATAAGTCATTACTCTCCATGTAAAATACTACACAACATTCAGCACACAGGTCGACATTTTGAGCAACACTACGCATGCTCTCTTTCACTACACAGGAAGTTACCTACAAGAATAAAAGTATTATAAATCGTATTATTTGTTATTGTTACGATTGCTGTTCATTATGTGTAGTTAATAACTAGCCATATGGGTAATTTATCTGTTTCAGCTTACTTTGTATTTTTTCGGTGTTTGTTTAAAATTTGCGACTGAACTAGAAACAAGTAAATATTTATTTTGAAAGTTTCACCCGGAAACAGTGTTATTTCCATTTTCCGTCATGGTGGCAAGTTGCGACACATCTACGCCAACTACAGTACAGCACTGTATGAGAGCCTTAGTTTTGCACCATATTTACCTCCATAGCACTGCACATTTTATCGGCTCCGTCGGTCTCCTATGAATCGTTCTGTGTGCTGTGTGCTATTATTATGGGACTGCTGCGTAGCAGAGCAGTAGCTCTTGCGAAGCAAAGCAGGCACATATTACTATCCTAAGAAAATCGGGTTCATTATTATTATTATTTAATTATTTATTATTCCACGGATTTTTCCGCAAAAATGCGGCCCGTACCGTTGATCGCACCGGGACGAATGAGGTTTCAAAAGATGCGGCTCGATCTGACTCGAAGCGGCATTACTTTTCTTGGAATTCCGAGTTACCATGGCGACGCAATCCCCCCAAATTCCCGAAAAAAGGTCCCATTGAAATGAATGGGAAACCCAAAAATATCTAATCAAATCAAGCAGCTTTTTCCAAGCCACGCTATGCGCACATACGTTAACCGGCCGAAATGATTTGTAGCTAATTTTGTTGCAATTTTTTTCTCATCTTTAGCTCAGTGTCGAATTTTTTTTTAAGGAATGTAAGCTCTCCCCCCTGTGCGGGTTCAAAGACAGTGAGCGAAATGGAGAAAAATAGCCTTTTAACATTGGTGTGTATTGCGTCTGCTTGAGTGGAGCAATTAGCAGCAGAGTGACGAGAGACAAAAATAATAAAGTTTCACTTCAACTCGTCACCATGGCCACAATCTTTATTTTATTTGGCTAAGGTGTCATTTAGTCCTCTTTTTTTTCACTTTAAGCGAGGAGAAGTCGGATTTCTTGGCTATCTTTTCCATGTTAATTTCGCCGCCTTTTTCTCTTCATTTTTTACAAATCAAAAGTTTTCAACCTGCTCTAATTTGGTCATTTTTCATCCGATTAAAAAAATGAGAGCGTTCCCCAAACCCTTGTCGTTCTAACGAGCCGTTTCTGGAATCTGCATCTTCAACCGTTAAGTCGTGAGAGCCTTTTGTTCGAGGTGTGCGTTTCTCATACAAATCAGTTGAATGTATGTGCGTGATGTCTCCAACATGGTAAAGTCAAATGTGTGTGCGTGAATGTGCATGTTTCTTAAAGCGACAGTAAGATACTTTTAGTTGATTATGGTTAACTTCCACATTTCTTGACCGATTCCAATCGTTTACATTTTAAACTGTTCAGCTCATTTAATTTTTTTAAAATACATAAAAAAAAAAAAGATTGGCCAATTGATTAGGTACACCAATGATTCTCTCCCTGCACCCACCCGGGGCGGCGGCCATCTTGGCCAATTGATTAGGTACGCCCAGGATTCTCGCCACTCAGCTCGCCCAGGGCGGCGGCCATCTTGGCCATTTGACTACTACTAAAATTACTACAAACGACAAGTCCTACTAATAATACTACTACAAGTACTACTACTACTACTACTTACTACTACTACTACTACTACTACAAGTACTTGCTACTACTAAAAGTCCTACTACTACTATTATTGCTACTAGTACTACATGCGTCTTACCAACTTGCAAGAGTCAGCAGTCCTATTCAAAATTTCCGCGGAAATTTTTCTAGTTTACTTTACTGATTGTCTCAAGATTGCACTACTAGGGCCGAGGGCATGGTACATAGAGATAATTTACCACTAAATAGAGCCTGAGCTGCTCGACGACGTGCAAACATAGCCGCCATCTTTAACCGGGACTAACTCGTTGAATTCCTTTCCGATTTTGATACGGATTTTTTAAACTTTAGACATGCAGTTAAGAATGATACATACAAGACACGTGGGTGATTTTATAATGGGGGCGGGGCTTTCATAACAGGTAGAAGACGTCATAGTTCAAATTTGTTACTTTTTCAATATGCTACAGTGTGCTACATTGAATTTTCAATCGTAATTTGACGTAACATTATTTCCATAGTTAAGTCGTGATTTTATCACAAATGAGGGTTTGCAGATTTTATATCTTCTAAATATACAATAAAACTTTTTTTTCAAGTTTTTCATGCTCTTATTAATTACCATAAAAGTGGACAAATATATTTACCTCATCCAAATATTATTGTATCTATTAGTCAATTGTTACGGTAATTTTATAATAACTCATAACGCTATTTGAAGTTTAAAAGATACAGTTAAAACTGTAAAACAGTGAGTCGTGGATTTGTGTTGAGGCAAAATGTGGATAGCATTTTTTTGCCACTAGATGGTATAAGTGTTTCATGTTGGATATTGGTGAAATATTTTTCTTTCCAAATCAAGAGTCAATTAATTAGAACATGAAGCAACTTGTGGACTCCTGCTCAGTTTTCCAATGAAACTTGTCACCAATCCTCACAAACATATTAATTATTATTACATTATTACATAGTTTTATACTGATGTGCATTATCATTAGTGATACAGCTTCCCGGCAAATGAGCCAAAATACAACTGATGTTACACAAGGTATCTTCCGGAGTTGCTGAATAAAATACGCCTCATGTCGAAAGAGCAAGTGAGTTGGACTCACTACATGAGACATGACGGAGATACACTCGGCTCTTGGCTTTCCACGTTTCTTAACCAACATCATCGCATGATGGGGTTTATTGCTGAGGCAAGTAACTAGCATCTGCTAGCGTTTCTGTTTTGTTTCCGGAACAGTTTTCAAATAGGGGTCATGAGCTCCATATCTGGTGCTGTTGACACAGTCTAGATGCAATACCAAGCAGCAAAGTGTCTTCTTTTAAGCAAGGGCATCAATCCACTCTTCTCGCACTACAAGCTGGTTAAAATTGTGACACTTGATCTTTGACCACAGGAAGGTGAGAGGTTACAGAGCACAGATTCAGATGGTCCAGAAAGTCAGTGAAGAAGACCTGAATAACATCTGACACTATTTAATGCTGCCCACTGCAGAGATAATTTAGCGTCATGTTCCTGAAGCTCATGATGGCTGACCCTCACAAAATATTTGATAATATTATTGGGAAAAAACTACAGGTTTTAGTATTGAAAACAACCATTTGAATGTTAGTAGACTGACTTATAAACAGACGCAAAAAATAGTTGATTCAATTACATGGATGCTTATGGAACCTTAGAACAACATTCAAACCTGATTTTGTAAAATGCTGTAAAAACATACAAAAACTGTGAATCAGTCAATAAATAGGTTTAGTAGATTTCCGATTTAGTTTTATAAGTCAATTATAGAAAATCAAGGTGTGAAATTCTTTGGGTGACAAAAGACAGGATTTATTTTCACTTAGCATATGGGAATGTTTGGGATGAGATTTTGGGGTATTACTGCTTTGTTTTTGCTTTAAAAGTCAAAACAGTTTTCTTCAATATAGGACATCAAGAATGGCATCTATAGCCTCGTGCATTGTGCAATGTGCCAAAGAAGTGAGCGTGGGAAAGTGTCCACCTTTGCCCATTCGTTTTTTTTTTGCCAGACCAAGGGGTTCTGCTCTCTGTGAATCCTGTTTTTGTGTCCTGTCTTCTAACACTTGAGGCCACTTGGCTTGGAATGAGTTGATTAGATGGATTTGAATTCACATGTCTGCACAGAGGATAGATCACATCACTTAAATAGAAAGCACACATCATAATATTACCAATATTCAACTTTTATGGCAGCTCCTGGACAAGGGTTTTTGTTTAAAGGGCGCTTGACTTTGATTAAGTAACCATGAGGATGGAAAACAGTGATGAGCTATTTTAAAATGTTAAGCTATGAAAAGCTCGTTTAATAGCTTAGTAAAAGCACAGTACCGATTCCAAGAATCTTATAAACATATTCCAAAAGTGTGCGTAAGAAATGTGCTCATGCAGCTTCCAACTTTCTTGGCTATGTGCGCGTTAATCCGAGCCTGTGCGTGCCTGATGGGTGCGGATGCACACATGCGGACTGATTTTTTTTATTTTTTATAAAATGTTGTAATAATACCCCTAATTTTCTCAAAGAAAGGATTAACCCAGCAGTCTTTTTAGAGGGTGAAGGAAACGCCCACATCCGTATACAGAGGTCTCCCGAGGCCATCCAATCCTCTTCTTTCATTTAAGTTGAACAGGGCTCCCTTTAAAAGCGCTTCACAACACGAGCACAGCAACTTCACATTACTGCACGCCGCTGAGGTAGCGTTTACGCACGGGTCACAAAAATGGCCGTTCTCAATAATTTGAAGGCAGCGTTTGGGAAGTATTTGCACGGCGATCATCTGAATCAGCATCTGGTGGTTACACTGCATTCTTTGCATAAATCGGCAGCCAGCGAGGTTTTTGGGATCCCGGCGTCAACAGACGAGGACAACGTGTCCCCAGGTCTCATCACAACAGGGCAGCTCGCAGACAAAAACATAAAAGTTAAAAGTTTGAAGGAGATGCCCGGACCCAGCATGACGTCCAACCTCGTCGAGTTCTTCTGGAGAGACGGTTTTAGTAGGATTCATCAAATTCAGGTAATGGCATCTAAAAATTGGTAAACTGGCTCAGGATGTTGGATAAAAGCGCATGACGCGAATTGTCCATTATTATATTTCCAGACAATGTGGGTAAACAAAAGTAAATACACACTTTTGTAAATCATGCCGACTGTGTTCTTTTGATTCACGTAACCATGACAATACAGGAAGTTCCAGATTTTTTTCTTCTGGCGCTAAAGGGGGGCTTGGTACAATAATGCATACATATATTTTAAAATATAAAATAAAATACTGGAAGAGCTTAAGGCTACACAGATTTCTGACGGGGCTGCATCTCCTTCTAGCCTCGTTGTCAATCCATCATTGCTCATTTCTTCTTTATTGGCTTATAGCAACCTTCAGATAAACACAATGGGCAGCTAATACATACATTCATATGTTACAATTGTACAACTGGGAAAACATAATGCTCAATTTGTGAATGGCACATACATTTGCACATGAGTTGTGTGGAGTGTTGTTATACATTGGGGAATGTCATATTCTTCTTGAAAAGTACTCTATAGACTACTTGATCATAAATGAACTGATATTGATGTGATGTGTTATAAAGTTATACACATTTGGGAGTAATTATACATGGATTGTCTCGGACTACTTATCAACACATGTACGGATTACTTACCAATACATGTATGACTGCGTTTACTCTCAAGTGCTTTAAGATTAGAAGGGTACTATCCTCAAGTGCTTTAAGATTAGAAGGGTACTATCCTCAAGTGTTTTAAGATTAGAAAGGTAGTGTAGTAATCTTCTTCTTCGTCTTTAATTTCCATCAGACCGCGCACTAAATCGTTTCAGGTTTCCTTATTTCACTTCTCATAACTCCTATGAAAACCAATCACATACATTTTAAACAACACAATCTTGTTTGTTTTACCACTTTGATTATTTAAACCGCATTAGTAAATATTAACTAATTACATTTAATCAATTTTAGAATTGATTAAAGTATGTAGGTTGTATTTAGTTTTAATGCATTCATTTAAAAACTCTGAGTTTTTAAATAGAATCAAATAGATGTAAATGCATAAAAATTACCTCTGCCATAAATCATTTCTGTGAGTGTAGGAATTATATTATATAAATACATGTAATTTATCATTAAATCTGACAAAGTGATAGTATACAGCTTTCCATAACTTTAAAAACACATCTAAAATCAAGATGGCCAAACAAGAATAATGCTGTCAGCATCTGATAATGGTTGTCAATGTTTCATAGATGGAGCACACAAAGAAATTTGGGAAAATTTTCAAATCCCGTTTTGGACCCCAACTGGTGGTCTCTATCGCCAGTCGGGATCTGGTGGCTGAGGTGCTGAGGGCGGAAGGTGTGGCCCCTCAGAGAGCCAACATGGATTCCTGGAAAGAGTACAGAGACATGAGGGGACGTTCAACAGGCCTCATCTCAGCGTGAGTAGTTGTTCTTTCAATCAAGTGGCAGAAATAATAGATTATGCCCAGTACACATTACTGGGTTAAGCAGAAAAATCATGAATTTGTGGTCCAGTTTTCAGCACTATTTGTATCTGAACAATTTGCCATAACTATACCTACAATTTTCCTATTGCTCCCTGTAGAGTAAAGGTCTTTAATACAAAGCATCAAATTGCTATTTTCTACAGGGAGGGAGAGCATTGGCTGAAAATGAGAAGTGTCCTTAGGCAGCTCATCATGCGCCCCCGTGATGTGGCAGTCTTCACCGAAGACATTAACAAGGTGGTAGACGATCTGATCAAGAGAATTTGTATCGTACGGAGCCTGGAGGTGGATGGAGCAACTGTGCTCAATGTTAATGACCTCTTCTTCAAATATGCCATGGAAGGTTAGTACAGTATGCAGTTATGTGATGAAGGAGATGAGGTTGCTATATGCCCCAATATGCAATTGGAAATGTTTGCTATTTATTTTTTGTCTTTACAGCTATGGCAGCCATTTTGTTCGAGTGTCGTTTAGGCTGTCTGGAAAATAAGATTCCCCAGGAAACTCAAAACTATATCAGTGCACTGCACCTCATGTTCAGTTCCTTCAAGACCACTATGTATGCTGGAGCCATCCCCAAGTGGCTGCGGCCCATCATCCCAAAACCTTGGGAGGAATTCTGCTTCTCTTGGGATGGTCTCTTCAAATTCAGTAAGTCAGCAACATCGTGTGACGTTGGAGGCACCGGCATGCACAGTGCATTTTGCTACAGTATATATGCATGCGATAGTACAGTGTGTTCAAGTAACTACAAACAAAGTATTTTTAAATGGTTCACTTTTTAGCAAATAAAGAGTTTCTATTTAGAGCACAGGTGTCAAACCTAAGACCCTGGGGCCAGATCTAACACGTCACATCATTTTTACGTGGCCCTCTAAATTAAATCATGTGGTTTTATTTCACGTTTTTTGGTAAATTCTGTAACAATGTTGCAAAGTGTCTTTACTTTTAATAATGTTGCGATATTGAAAGCATTAATAAAGTTAATCATAGTTAAACAAACGATTTTCCAAGTCCTCTGATTTCTAAACTATTTTGTATATGTAACGATATGATGAAGTGATTATACAAATACAGTATATAGTGTTTTTTTTGGGGATAAAAATGACTTTGACACTTCTGTATCAGAACATGCATACTCCCAGATATTCATTTGTAAATTGGTAATTGTGAAAGCGAAGTAAAATTCCTTACAGAATGAGTTTGTGGGAGTATGGGTTCCATTACATAACCTGCTCTCTCCCGTTTCTTTCTTTCATTATCTTCCCTCAACTTCCCTTCTCTTGTTGCCCCAACTCCCCTGTTCTATTCATCCCATATTCTCTTTGTTTCTCTACTTCCAGGTAATAATCACATTGATAAGAGGCTCAATGAGCTGAAGGCCAAATTTAACCGGGGAGAGGAGGTGAAGGGAGGACTGCTTACACACATGCTCGTAACAAAGGAGATGACCATGGAGGAAATCTATGCCAATGCAACAGAGATGTTACTTGCAGGGGTGGACACGGTGTGTGATAGTCAATCCGCGCTGTTGAGGAATGTAGTGGTGCTATTGTGACAAATGAAGGAATCACAAGTGTGTGTTTGTGAGTGTGTATGCGTGT
This sequence comes from Leptonotus elevatus, assembly GCF_054856555.1. Lineage (NCBI taxonomy): Eukaryota > Metazoa > Chordata > Actinopteri > Syngnathiformes > Syngnathidae > Leptonotus > Leptonotus elevatus. The sequence goes on along the minus strand of NC_141241.1, from coordinate 6,959,890 downwards.
GTGACTGAGTCAGTGTTAAGTTTCAAACGTGGCATTTCACAACCACACCTTGCCTGTGTGGTTGTGCCAGCGTCAGGTCAAATAGTCAATAGTGGTGGTGGGGGGTGTTCCACAGAACCCCCCCCCCCCCCCCCCCATGACAAACTTGTTCTCAGTCTGATTTGGTTTCTTGTGATTGGTCTGTGTCTGTTAGATCTACACAGGGGGGCTTTTGTCTTTTTCTCTCTCTTCAGACATCTGTGTTTGGACTTGTGTTTCCACGTGAGGCCATAATTAGATAGCACTTGCACCGATACAATTGTTATAGGGCATTATCGTTATTAAATGTTCACCATTATTTGGTAAAACAAATTATGTATTGCTGTAAAAATGCTGTGATGAAGAAAAGCAATGACTTAAGGGCACGGCAATGATCAATATTCAGATCTATGTTCGGTATATAACTTTTGTAAGAGTTTCTGATTAATTATGCCACAACACTTGTCACAAATGTTTTTGGGGGGGAAAATATCCTGGACTATGTCACAATACAAATTTGAGTCATCTCTTTTCAACAGTGTCAACTCATCCATGTCTGGGATAAGAATAGGAATGTGTACATCTGCACAGCCACTGCCTAATTAGTTTGAGGTACTGTCCGAATTTTCCAAATTATGGGCCCAGAGTGTTTTGTGCTCATCTGGGGGCAGCAGGATAAAAGGATGTGTGTTTTTGTTGAACTTGTTGCAACGGCCATGTGCTGGTCGGGGAGGGTTTAACTGCGCTGTGCCTTTACTCAGCAAACACAGGAGCTGTCAAGACATGTTAGCCACCGCTAGAGTTATGGCACAGATTGGGCAGAGGTGAGCTGGGTTAATGGGAACGGAGTGGGCCAGATTCTCTTAGAATCTTAAGAGCCATTTTTTCATAGTGGGGGAGTAAAGATGTGATGGATGCAAGAAAATCGGAGATTGTGGGGGATGGAGTGAAAGGAAGGCCTTTGAATATGAATTTGGATGGGCCTTTGTTATATGATTCCCCTTGGCCTTTGTCGCAGGTGTTGCCAGCGTCTCAGCCAGCTGGCCTTGATGATCAGCAAGGGTGCTAAATGGGGGTGGAGGGGTGTGGGGTGTGTAGAGGAAATAATTGAAAGGGCTGTAAGATGGTGGCTGGAAAGTTACCAAATGAAAAGAATGGCCTGGATAAAAGTTTGTTTGTCCGTTGTCAAACAGTGATCCCATACTGATCTCCAGGCTCTATTCATAGTGAATAATATGCAAGCGTAATTAAATACGTGGGTGGGAAAGTCACAAGAGGGCTGGATGGAAAGACAGGAGGTGAGATTTTAGGGCAATCTGTACACTATGGGAAGATGACACATACATGAGAGTAAACTTACTTCTTTCTGTGAAATTTTACCAGAGTGAGCAATAATACATGATGTTTGGGTGGTTGTCAGAGGAAATATTTAGTTTTTGTGTGAGCCTATTTTAGTGTTTAACATGAAACGTGACTATTTTTATTCCAGCAATGGAACAAAAATTGTGGCTAGATTTAGCACATCTAATTAAGGTATATGCTGAATAATGACAAGAGGGCTAAAGGACAGCAGTGCAGCTGGTGTCTGCTCAGCACGTGGAAAAAAAAAAAAGCCCCCGCACCCCCCACTCAAAAGCCCCTCACACTTTCTGAGCACTTACGCAACGTGATAGAAGCTCTTATATCAGCAGTCACTGCTTGCAAAACTTGTCCCACAAATGTAATAGACTTTAGTAAAACATTCCACACTTCAAAAAAGATTCCCAAATATAACAAGGTCTTACTTTACATATTTTCCCAGACATCCTTCACCCTGTCATGGGCCAGCTACCTGTTAGCACGGCACCCTCAAATCCAAGAGCAAATCTACAAGGAGGTGGCGAGGACTTTAGGACCCCGAGATGTTGCCGTGGCCGAAGACATATCTCGCTTGCCTCTAATCAGAGGCCTGGTCAAAGAGACTCTTAGGTGCACATTGCATGCTACAAACAACTCTAACTAATTCTGTAGTCACATTCTACGCATAATTAAACATGTGTGTTAGTACAGTATTATCTTTAAGTCCTATTGTAAAAGTGTGGTGCTGAATAACAGTCTTTGTGTGCTCCTCCCTGAGAGCAGGCTTTTTCCAGTTCTCCCAGGCAATGGACGGATTACCCAAGATGACATGGTGGTGGGCGGATACTACATCCCCAAAGGGGTACGACTCGTGTGGACGTTATACATGTGTGTCTTGTAGGGTTAGCATGTGCTACAGGAACATTGAGTCTTTTTTTTTAAACAGTCCAGCCAGTTGTAATGTGATCCTGCATTACTCATGCATCTTTGTCGTACCAATACAGTCCAGTTGTTCTCAATAGCTTTCTCTCCCCCACTTTGTTAGACTCAGTTGGCTCTGTGTCACTACGCCACTTCCTTGGACGACGAGAACTTTGCTGATGCTTTAGATTTCCGACCAGATCGCTGGATAAGGAAAGATTCCTCAGATCGTATTGACAACTTTGGCTCCATTCCCTTTGGCTACGGTATCAGGAGCTGCATTGGCAGGAGAATAGCTGAGTTAGAAATGCATCTAGTTCTGACCAGGGTAAGAAATAAACCCACTATTGGCAACACAAATATTTCACGTATTGTATTCAAAGAACCATGCTTTACATGAATGCAAATGTGCACACTTCTCACTCTTGTCTTGTTATATAGCTCATCCAAAGGTTTCACATTGGCACGTCTCCTCTCACTGCTGAAGTAAAGGCCAAAACCCATGGTCTTCTTTGCCCTGCAGAGCCTATCCACCTACAGTTCATTGACAGAGAAAATTAGGCGAACAAGTTCTTGGTAAATTCTACTGTACTGTATGTACATTTTTTTCATATATACATATGTATTATTATTTTTTGTCTGACAAGACTGTTTTCTGCACATCGTCCAATTTTTCTACTGAGGTTTTACACGGGCAACAAATAAAGGACACACATCTTACTGGACCAATAATATAAAGTCAAATACTGTAGCCAATTATATGTTTTTCCTTTTTACACCAAAACACTGCATTTTGTTACAGCTGTGAATCCTATCATTAATCCTGTTTTCTGTTATTAAAAATTATGAGTGCAACATGAACTGTAATCTACATAATCATACTGTACCATTGAAAATCAATGCAGATGTTGTCTGGTATAATTTTCAGCACATTTACACATGTACTGTTTTCTTCCTGGCTTTGACAAAGAGATTGACGGTGAATGTTGATGGTAAACAGTGAATGTATTGGAAATTAACTTTTTTCATAGCAATGTCTGTAATTCCCTTACTTTGCTGACTGTTGTCTGTTACTTTATTTTTTAATTAAAAAAAATCATTACCAAGTAGCCTACATACCTATAAATTTGTATTCCCTTTTTAATCAGAAATGGTTGAATCAGTATGCTAGAATGTATGTACAGCATGTATGTTTATGAAAAAGAAACAGTTATTAATTGATCAATAGATGGAAGTTATTTGTAAAGAGTCACAACTGTGAAACAAATAAAATGTATGAATGTGTTTCTGTATGCACTGTATTAGGACAAAACAGTTTGGTGTTTTTATTGATGTATAAGTCTATCTATTTTAGAGCTAAAATATGTAACAAAGGAAGGGGTTAAGATTCTCACAAATTTGCTTAGAGGAAAATAGAACAATGTTATATATTTAGATTTTATTTTATTTTTTACTGTAGCTTCAGTAAAACTGGAAACCATAAATATAATCTAATAATTATTTGAAATACGATTTGTTTTTTTTTGTATATTTTCTTAACGAAGTATGTATTTGTATTTATCTGATTTGTGTGTGTGTGTGTTTTTTTAAACTGCTCTTACCATAGTTTCAGTAAAAATGGAAACCAAAAATATAATGGAATTTTAATTTGAAAAAAGATTCCCCCCCCCGTCAGAATATGTTAAATGTATACTGTTTGAAGCGTGCAAAGAGGTGAATTTGAATTATTCATAATAGACACGACAAAAATCCTATGATCAAATATACATATGACTATATTTGTATAGCTTAGTTTGAAATGCATATTGCCCATTTAATTCCTTAACATTAATATTAACATTAACATTTCAGTCATTCTCGAGGCTGATATGATGATTTTATTGTTTCCCCCGCAATGTTCATTTTACATTGCCGTATCCCATGGCGATGACAAATCCATCCTTATGAAACGCCGATCTCGCGATACATTGCCGTATCCCATGGCGATGACAAATCCATCCTTATGAAACGTCGGTCTCGCGATACATTGCCGTATCCCATGGCGATGACAAATCCATCCTTATGAAACGCCGATCTCGCGATAGCTGTCAACGAGATCAAAAGCGGAAGTAAATAGTCAGATAGGCACGTTAGCTACCGAGGGGCGTAAATAAAAAAGTGATACGTTCAGCGTGCAAATCACCTGCATTTTTTAACTGGTTAATTTTAATTCTAATTTAGAGTCAAGTTCGTGGAAACGGTTGATACATAGGCGCACCTGAGACGTGAATCCGTATCAGTCGCGTTACAGGCTTCCGATAGCACGTTTTGCGGCCTGGGACTTATGCTAAGTCAATCAGCATTGTTACCGCTGAGTTAAGCTAACGGCGCGTTTAGCATCTGAGCTGAAACTAAAGACTGAAGTGGCCACTTACTTCAGCAAATGTCCATTCTTCATCGAAGCGTATAATCAATCCGGGCAGTGGTGAATAAACAATTTCCGGCTGGATATAAAATGATAATAGAAAATCTGGATGCTTTGAAAACATGGCTGTCTGACACGCTCGAGCCCATGTAAGTAGAAACGTTAGCTGTTAGCTGCAACTAAGTTGACACTGTAGTTAACTCGGTGAGAATGAGATTTTGTTCCACAAGCATACACATAGACAGCAGAAAAGTGTGGATGGCATTAATAGTTCGTTTATTTAATAACATGTCTATATTATCCCCGAAGACCTGCTTCCATTTTAAAGTTGTTTGTTCTACTATTGTAGCTGCGATGCAGACCCATCAGCACTCGCCAAGTATGTTGTTGCCCTGGTGAAGAAAGACAAAAGTGAAAAAGAACTAAAAGCCTTGTGTATTGACCAGTTGGACGTGTTTCTCCAGAAGGGTACCTATTGATCTTATAGTAACAATTTGTCCAGCAACAACTATTGTCTGATCTTCAACATGGTTTCTATTGACTATTTTGTTGTTATTGACTCAAATTATCTTCCAGAGACTCAGCAATTTGTGGACAAGCTGTTTGATGCTATAGACAGCAAAAGCTACCTGCCTCGGACGGAACCACCACCCACTTTGGTCAAGGTTGATAAAGATGAGGCGAAAAAAGAGGAGGTAACTTTTTTATTTATTTATCATAAAATGAGGAGAAGTGGTTTGGAAGATGGATTGATAAATGTGTTTAATTTGTTCCTAATTGTATCACATGAAAAGAAGGGACAACCAGACGCATATCATAGTTTCACCATAGCATGTCTCTTGATTGTTAAAATTGTATATCAAATTTTATTTTTCCCGTTGTAATGTAAAATTGGAATTTGGCCTAACATGCATCACATTTGTTGTTCAGGCAAACAGAGAAGAAGAACGTGACAAAAAGTTCTCTCGAAGAGTGAATATCAGCCCTCCTCCATCAAGTTCTCGTTACAGTCGAGATAGCAGGTGTGTGCAGCAAATGTCAATTTTACATGTAATGTTTTGTATCATCTTTAACTTCCTATCATATATGTTGTTGTAATCCAAATTATTAGGAGAGTAGATGACCGTAAGAGAGATGACCGTCCCAGGAAGAGGGATTATGACCGCAACCCACCCAGAAGGGACTCTTACCGTGATCGCTACAATCGGAGGAGGGGTCGCAGTCGTAGTTACAGTCGTAGCCGAAGCCGGAGTTGGAGCAAGGATCGTAATCGTGACCGAGACAGGGACAGAGACCGGGACAGAGACCGCGACCGGGATCGAGCCCGAAGCGGGAGTCCTCCACACAGCAGAACTCGTTCAAGAAGTAGAGGTAAGACAGTGATTGTTGCAAGTGCAGAGATTTGCTGAAAGAAAATGCATTAAATACCAGCATTAGGAACTGGCCTATTCCAGTTGTGATAGTGGCTCATTCTGCCCTGAATAGAAAGAAATACTTCGGATACCTGGCAACACTTATTAATAACTTAAATAAATTAATAAATTAATATCAAGCTGTTTGCTCTCAAATGATTAGTTTCGGTTTAATTTATGTAACTCTGGTTTCACTGTAATGCGTCACACTCTTCGTTTACAGAACGGGATCCTGGGAAGTTGAAGTATGATCACGATCGACCGGACAGGTTGGAAGGAACTGAGGCTTACACCCCGGCTGTTCTGGTTTCCACCGCAACCACTTCCCATTTCCCCTTGCCAACACTGAGCAGCACCATTACAGTCATCGCGCCCACTCATCATCACAGCAACAACACAACTGAAAGCTGGTCAGATTTCCACCCAGAGCACCCTGTGGATCGCGGCCCTTTCAGGGGCCCCCCTCCTCAACCGAGAAAACGGTGCCGTGACTATGATGGTGAGAAAAACAGCTTTTTGCGCTCATTAAACCCATGTAGACATTATTTTGGTAATGGTGTCATGTCTGTCCTTCAGAAAAAGGCTTCTGCATGAGAGGAGACATGTGCCCTTTCGACCATGGCAGTGACCCAGTTGTAGTGGAGGATGTCGGTCTGCCCAATATGCTGCCCTTCCAACCTCCACCCATCCCGGGTGTGGACGGTCCTCCGCCCCCAGGCCTTCCACCTCCACCACTAATGAACCCCTCACCTGTGAATCTGGGGCCTCCTGTACCTCCACCAGGCACTCTTCCACCAAGCCTTCCGCCCGTTGCAGGTAAGAAATTTAACACATGCTGGAGAATAAGCACTTGCATTTTGAGCGACATTTTGAACATTGTCTAAAAAGGTTACAGTTACATTTTATTTTGATTTGCCTCTACTGACAGTCAATAACAACATCTTAAGTACAGAATTATTTCCGCCTGTTATAGGTCTTTACGTTTTTCTGCCATTTCAGGACCACCGCCACCTCTTCCTCCACTTCAACCATCTGGAATGGATGCTCCTCCAAATTCCATTACGAGTGCTGTTCCCACTATTGTCACCTCTGGCATGCGCTCTTCAATGCCTACACCACTTTTCTCCTCAAGTAATAGTAGTTGTGTGACTTTGATTGTTCGCTCTTTAATGCATTTGCAACCTATTGACACAAATATTAGTTACACCGTTTCTTGTTGTACTCTATTCGCCAGATACGTATGAGACTGATGTGTACAACCCTGAGGCTCCAAGTATCACGAGTAACTCCAGGCCAATGTACCGTCACCGGGTCAATGCCCAGAGGCCCAACCTGATTGGCCTCACTATGGGGGATGTGGACCAGCCACAGAAAGGTAGGCCTCATCTGATTGCATATATTGGAACATATGATGGAACATAATTTGATTCTGGATCAGTATTTCATATATTTTATTACATTGCTTTTGGAGACATTTTGAATAAATTTACATCATTACATGCAAAAAAATAGCTTTTCCATGCATGTTCGACATTTTCAGCGTATATAATAATTACGGGCTAATGGTCTTATGCCCTTACCTGTGTAATGGTCAACTCTTTTTGAGAAGCATTATGTAGACCAGTCAGTTAGGCTTTGCCCTTTCTCAGACAAAGTTCCAAACAACAGTATGAGAATTGTTATGGATTCTGGCCTGAGGAAAAGACCAGCTGCTTCACATGATGGAGGCATTCTCCACAAGAAACCTTGGTTTGACAGGTGAGACCTTAAGTGGAATATTACCGTGGCGGGAATAACAAAAGTCGCTTCACACACATATACACACACACTTTATTCTTTTGCTCCCCAGACCCAACTATAACAAACCCAACCACCTGGGCTACCACAGAAGGGGTCCCTTCAACTCTACTAACCCAAAGCTGCTTGTTCGGCAAATACCCTCTGAACTCAACAACATCAGCAAACTCAATGAACATTTCAGCAAGTTTGGGACCATCGTCAACCTGCAGGTAAGTCAACTTTTAACTGCTGTTTCTTTTGTTTATCTACTGTCTGGTGGTGCAAAGGTGAGCAATTCTGCCCATGAGCTAATATTTAACTTTGGGAGCATGCACGTGTACGTGTCTGTCAATGTCATTTAAATATAAAGAATGTGATTTATCTTTACAGTGTATAGTTGGATCTTTGCAAAATAAAGTTTAAGATGGACATTTGATTCTCAAAGTGTTTGAAATACTGTTAAAGTGTTTCATAATCACAGTTTGTTGTATATTTATATTTACATATTGTCTTATTGGCAATTGTCTCTCTTAGGGCTCGTAAATGCAGAAATGAAGCTGATCTTTTTGTTAATCATTTTTAAAAGGTTTCCCATAAAATAAATAAAATAAAAACCGTTTCAAGAAATATGTGTCCACATGAAGGCGCTGAAATGCCGTAGTATATATTCAAGGCCTGAAGTGGCACTGTATTGCTGCCACAGGAAGTCTCTTATTAAACAGCAATGGCAGGAATGTAAAGCACGCAAGAAAAGGAGACGTTTGTGTAGATTTACGACGAGGTAGAACTTCAATTTGCAAAAGAAAGCTCATATCACCGTCAAGGTAAAGAACGTCCAACACGATCCACAATTGTTGGAGATGTTGCCATGTTCGTGCACAGTCACACGAAAACTACGGCAACGACGTCATCGTTTCAGGAAATGTGTGCGTGTGTGTAGGGCACTGTTTTGAGATCTATCTTTTGAGATCGCCGACTCCATGTGGACGAAACATTGAAACAATAAAATAGCTTAACAGATACACAGGAACACATTTCTGTGTGGACGTGGCCGCCGGGAAACTTCGTGGCCGGTTTTGGTCCCTAATTATTGTGCGAATAATGGGGATCCACAAATCCTTAGCATTAAGGTTTCATTCCGTTAGTTTTAAGGAAAGCATTATCCCTCAAATAATAATGTCACAACTATTTAAGTGCCATTTATTCTGCATTGTTATCACTTTTTAAGATATGCTCTATATTTCCAAAGGTGGCCTACCAGAATGACCCAGAGGGGGCGCTGATCCAGTTTGCATCCCCAGATGAGGCCAAGCGGGCCATACAAAGCACGGAGGCTGTCCTCAATAACCGCTTCATCCGAGTGCATTGGTTCCGGGAGAATGGAAGTGATGGACCGGGACAGGGTCTGCCTCACGTACAGCAGTTACAGTCACAGCCAGCCATGGTAAACTATTATTTTTGGTCTTATCAACATAGTCATGAGGTTGGGGGAGATTCACACTGCACAAATTATCATTCCTACACTGTTCTAGCATCGTTTGAGTTGGAATTTTTTTGTTTTAGATTATGTACACATTAATGTCCATTTTGGTGTAAACAGTACAGCAATTACATTAATAAATTTTCCAGCAACAACATTTATGGGTTGAGTTTTTTTTTTACAGCATTTATTTAAATCTTTCTGTCATTCAGCAGCCCTCAGCGACGTCGTTGAAGCAGTCTGTCAAAGATCGCCTTGGGCCTCTTCTCGCTGCAAACTCTGAGCCTTCACAAGATTCCAGTTTAGCCTCTCAGGTGCGTATTTGTGGGAGTGCTGTGAGTCTGCTTGTCAAAAGTATATTATTTGTAATGACATGTAACCCCTTCGCCCTCTTCCAACTAATTCAGAACCCTGCTAAGGTGTCAGTGAAAGAGCGTTTGGGTTTCTCGGCCAAACCTGCTGCTCCTGTTGAAAAGGTAACTGTCAGTCAATCAGATCTTCATCTTTCCCTATATATTGTATAAAGTTTTTTTTGTGTTCACATTTTATGCAATTTCAGGTGTTTTCAACTTTGGCAGGCCTCTCAAAGACCGTATACAATCCCGCAGCCTTAAAAGCTGCCCAAAAAAACAAAGAAGACTCTGTGAAGAAAAAACAGGTGAGAAGGGAAATGGTGTTAAAAGACTGTAAGGGGTCACAAACCCCCCCCCCCCCCCCCCCCCAAACCCCCCGCCCAGTGCCTGTTATTGACATGTAGGATGATGGAAGTACAATTCTATATTTATAAATATAATCATACCAGAGGTGGGCGCGTCAATGAATTTTGAGTGATTGTCATTCGTCAATTGTCAACAGTCGGGAGCCCCTTCCGTCATTGTCAATCCGTCAATATTTCATCCGTCCATGCTGACGAAAAAGCCACTTACGGCAATGCTTCTTAGCCTGTCAATATTTCAAAGTTTCCCGTCATTTGGCAATTGTCAACAAAATGGGCGTCCATCATTGACGGGTTGACGGAATGCCTCGCCTCTGAATTACACGTTTCAAAGGTTTGTTGTCATTAAATTTTCTAGGGGTTGTTTTTCTATTAACTAGTCACGGTTTTAGTAGAAGTGAGAAGTAATTCATGCTACGGCGAAATCAAATGTAAACTAACGGAACGTATAGTGGGAAATACCCAGTGGCATTGGTTGCGCTCTACTGTAATGCAGTTGTAAAATTCAATAGCATCAAGTATTTGATAATGTCCTGTTTGATAAACGCTTTCACAGGAAGCCCTAAGGCTACAGCAAGATGTGCGGAAGAAGAAGCAGGAAATACTGGAGAAGCACATTGAAACACAGAAGGTACGATCATCTGGATGATTGTACTGATGGAGGCTGAAGAAAGTGACAAAAGAATGTTGATTTCAATTCATTTAATTCAACAGTAAATAAAACAGGTTACTTAAAGGGATACTTTATTTATTTAGGCATTTTCAGCAGTAAGAAGGTAATATTTTGTCTGTAACTAATTTGACAACCTCACTATTTTTCATGTACAATTTATACCTTTAAAAAACACATCTTTTCTACTTGCTGTCGACTGAAAATGACATCACATAAGCTCAGAGCTCAGGTAACGACCAATCATAGCATAGTTTGCAAACGTCACATGACCAAACCCAGAAAGCAGGTGAGCCGTGATAGGTTGTTACTGGAGCTCGGAGCACCTGTGATGTCATTTTCAGTCGACAGCAAGTGGCAAAATGTGTTTCTGAAGGTATTGTACATGAGAAATAATTTAATCAAATTAAATGCTTCTGAAAATGGCTAAATTAGTCCAAGTATCCCTTAAAACATTGAGTGAAGTAGTTTCCGTTATATTCCAAATCAGAATAATCTACATTGGCAATCAGCTAATTTGTAATATGTGAGTTGTGGAGTTGTAAAAGTTTAATGTGTATTTAGCTTAAAGATGTCACATGCAGGGTTTGACGACAGTAATTGCTTTTGAAATGTTCCAAAACACGATTGTTGGCTAATGCTTATACCCTGAAATGCTCCAATTATGCCTCTGCTGTCCACAGCTCCTGATCTCCAAACTTGAGAAAAACAAAACAATGAAAGCAGAGGATAAAGCCAAGATCATGGAAACCTTGGGCACTTTAACCAAGAGCATCACCAAACTACAAGAGGAGATAAAAAGCATCTCAAGCAGAAGCAGCAATCTACTGCCCACAGTCAAGACCAAGGCCCAAGTAATACTTTGTGAATGCTCAGCACAAACATTCAGCTCTTATTGTATTCAGTTTTTTTATTTGTTACTTTTTCTTCCTTATTTGGACATGATTTTGATTCCGTCTGCCTTCAATTTCTATGAAAGATAAGATAAGATAATGTAATGTTGTTTTTTCTCCCAGGCTCAGAGAGAACTGCTGGATACAGAACTGGACCTGTACAAGAAGACTCAATCCGGAGAAGACACTGCTTTGTTGAAGATTAAGTATACCCAGTTGCAGATAGAGGTACAGTTGTGCTAAATTTGCATATGCTGCCAGAATTTTTAAGACTTGCTATATTCCTAAAAGAAAACCTGAGTGATCAGTAAAAACACATTTATTTTATTTTGAAAGGACTTCAAATTGAATTATAAGGCATTTCAGAATAGCACAACCATTAAACAAAACACAGCAAGTTCTCACTTCCAGTCATACATGGTTATATTTTCACTTCAATTTCATTTTGCTTGCCCCCCGTGCCCCTGTTCAGGCTGCTAAAAGGGGACTGCTGACACCGGGCCGAGGTCGCGGGATCTCAGCTCGAGGGCGTGGCGGTCTGAGGGCCCGTGGCAGAGGTGCCAGAGGACGGGGAAGAGGCGTTCCACTGCACGCGGTTGTGGACCATCGACCCAGAGCTCTGGAGATTTCCGCTTTCACAGAGATGGAGCGGGTACATCTGCTGCCACATTTTGCTGTAAGTCTGCTTATTCCTACAGTACTCAGAATAAGACAGTAGATGTCCACTAGATGCACTATTATGTGCAGTCCACCAATGCACATACTGGTTACATTATCCCCTTTGGACCCGTAGATGATTGCGGTGGACATATTTGTTTGTCTAAACCATTAAAATGCATAATTTGGATGATGCCCACACTTCGGGTTCATGATTGGATCCTAGCTAACCAATCACAATCGCAAGTTGATTTGCATGATGTTTGTTAAAAAAATTTCATCTAAGCTTGGTAAGTTTACAACACGTTAAAGCCATATTATCCTGGCGTCCACTGTAACACTATAATAAAAACACGAGATAAACCAAAATATTTTTTCCATGTTCTTATGTGGGAAAACAGTCGCCCCCCAAAAAATTTTTTACGAACAATGTGTCAACTAAAAATGTTGCCCAGCAGAATAAATGCGGGTCTGAAGGGGGTTAGACCAGTGAGAGTGGGAAAATTATAAAATTTTATTTTTAGTCTCAAAATTATTTAATACTAGTAATGTCTTTGTTCATCTGTCTGTGACGAATGCAAATATACTTGTATGTATTATTTTTGTTTGGTAGTGTGCCGTGAGAGTTTTCTAATGTAAGAAATGTGTCGTGGCTCCACGATAACAATCACAGATGGTTTCTAAACCAAACTGAAGTTTCTAAACTGTAAATATGTATGCATAATGTGGCACGTAGAGCGATGTTTCTGTCATTGGACGGATTGTGAAGTGACCAATGTCCCATGTTGACAATTTTAAAGCAATTTGGAGAAATTGAAGATTGCCGGATTGATGAAAACAGCTTGTCTGCCGTCATCACCTACAGGACAAGAGCAGAGGCTGAGCAGGTGAGTCACCTTCTAAATGTTATTGGCAATAATACAGTAGTTCTTAACCTGGGTTCGACCAAACCCCAGGGGTTTGGTGAGTCCGTATTATAGGGGCTCGGGAGAGGTCAAAAGACATACCCCGACTCAAATGATTCTGTGAATGCGCATAGAAAACTGTTGGGGTTCATACCTCCAGCAAGGTTAAGAACCACTGCAATGACACATTGTTTGTGGTGTTTAATTTTTTTCCCCCTTCAATGTGTTTTAATCTTGCATGCCTTTTTTTGCCCACCTGCAGGCGGCCCTCCATGGCATCAAGTTGAACAACCGCTATTTGCGCCTGGCCTGGCATAAGCCTGTCTTGACGCTGCATGCTACTGATGTGAATGAGGCAGAACCAGATGAGGATGAGGTTTGTGCTAAATCTCTTGTCTCTTGCAGATTAACAGACACATTTGTCATATTGCATTCCACATTATATAGGGCAAATGTGGTAATTCCATCATAGCACACAAGAGGGAGCCATTACACAAGGCTGCTCTGATTAGAACTTTTCTGTGCAGTCAGTGAACGATGTACTAGTTTAGAACAATGACAAAAGGTTGGCTTTTGTTTTCCAGCTCTTATATTGGATTTCTTTAGCTTCAGCATGTATATTAAATGTTTGTATGTGGACTGTCTGCTCTCAGCTTGCTAATTTTTGTTTTTGTTTTCTCCGCAGTACCCCGAAGAGTCCCTGAGCGATGATGCCTTGCTGCAGGATGACGACGAGGAGGAAGACGACAATGAACCTCGCTCCTGGCGCAGATGAAAATGATCTCAATGTTATTTCGCAGTTGAGTGCAACAATGACCAGTTGTTCAGCAATTTATTTATTTTAATGCCTGTTAATAAATCTGGAAAGGCACCTGGGCTTGACACCACACAGATGTAACTGGCTGAAGAAACAAACAACTTTGATTTTTAATATGTATTCCAGATGCAACCTTTTTTTTTTTTTAAATGCTCTTATTGTAGAAGTGTTTTTCTTTTTGTTTGTAATATGGATAACTAGTTTCTCTGGACATGTGACATTTTGCTGAATATTTGGTTTGAGAAAACAATTTCTGTAATACTGTTTAACAAAATGACAGACCATAAAGCTTTTTCAGAATAGTGTTACATTGATTGGTGGAAATTTCATATGTAAATATTTTATGTCTGGGTTCAGATCATTTGTACAAAAGCTTACTTTCTCTGCTTTAAATTTGAATTGTGTAGAGAGAAAAAAATAGAAATGGTCAAAAAATACTGCCAAAAACAGGTGGGAAAAAAGTATGGCAGTTAGACAAGCTCAATCCTTTAAAAGCTGTAACTGACCATTAAAACAAATAACTGGTCACCTAAAGAGCAAACTTCCTGAACAATTCCTCCATCCTGCAATTGTGGGATTGGTAAGGTAACCTGCAATATGTCAATGATTCCAGTCCAAGGTAAGGATCTATCAACAATTTCAGTCATTCGCACAGTAAAATGTACAGTATCCACAACAGTATAACTGTGAATCAAATCCTTGAAATGTTTATTTTTGTTGCAGGTGATCTTTCCAGAAGAAATTAAGAAACGTCAAACCTTGTTGGCGCTGTTTATATGGAATTAATTTATATTAAATATATGTATTTTCCTATTTGCTTAGCTTGTGATTATTTGCTCCCATATACAAATTGCAAGAAAATGTTCTCATATAGAGCATATATATATATATATATATATGCTGTATGAGAATATATATTAGGAAACAACAATCTCAGATGTCACAAGAAAAATCTATCTGTGTATAACTCAATTAGTTGATAACTGCGCAGAACATTAAGTATTAGCTATTTCAAACTAAAAATAAAGTGTGTTTTAAAATGTAAACACATTTTGTAGGACAATCGCAAGTCACAAAGCTATGTCATCTGTGTTGGTCAGCTTGGCCTTTCGCTTATAAATCCAGCAGTGACTTTAAGTGCTGCTAAACTTGGTGTGTGTATGAGGTGGCTCAGCACCCACAGAGACTCCCCGCAGAAAAAGCGCCCACAATTCCTCAGCCTTGGATAAGAGAGGACAAATAAGCCAATCAGCATGCAGCACTTCAAGTGTTCCCAGACCACCCCTGGTGCTTGTCTGGCTCGCAGATATAATTGTGAGGAATCAGATTTGCGCTTGTACAATTTTGGCCCTTCATCATTTAAGCTTTCCACACCACCATCTAGTGTAGCTAACCCTCATCCCTCCGTCTCAGTGAGAGGGTGTTAAAGGCCCCCCTCCCGCCATCTCATTTACCTACTGTGGCGTCACCAAACCTTCACGTACACGAGACAAAGGAAACATCAAGCTTCATTTGTGCTCAAACAAGCTGTAGGCCTAGTGATTTTTGCTTGTATGCATTGGCGTTGTTCAGAACTTCAGGCTACAGCCCTGACACTGACAGAATTCTGTGTAGCCCCAGTTATTGCCCTCCAGCATTTTATTTGATATTCTAAAATATATTTGAGAGACCATTTTAATTTATTGTCTCAGCCCGCCTTAACCCTCGGATGAGAAAAAAAAAAATCCTGGAACTGTCTCTGGTGTTATTTTATTTGTTATGGCATCCGTGTGATTTACACAATTAGCCACATTCCCACACGTGTTACAAAGTTACAATTCAAAAACACAGGTGACTTGCTGCTACACCTAATTGGACAAACCAAAAGGGAGCGCTATTTAGACCTTAATTTTTCTCTCCTTTATTCTTCCCTCCTATTTTTTTCTTCACTGGTAGTTTTGGTCATTTTGACATGTTTACAAAATTCTCTGGGGTCACCTAAACATTTAATTTATTTATTTATTTATTTATTTATTTATTTATTTATTTACTGTTGAGCAAGACTGAAAAGGTAAATTCAGTTATGTTTACTACAGGGGATTCTTTTGTTCAAACTTATTATTTGTCACTAAAAAGTTTGTTTATTGGGGCCCGTAGGGGCTTGAGAAGACGCTCGTATGTATATGCAGCATCTAGGCTAGTGCATAAAATAACACACTTTCCAGTGTATTTATTCAGATTCATTTGAATCTCATCTAAGCCTTTTCACAACACAAAAACATTCTTGCATGCCAATTAAGATAAAATACAACAATACCAAATTTTGACAAATCGTCATATCCGAATCCAAAATTATTGATTGTTCATGTGTATTTACAAACCTTTTGTCCTTTATTCAACCATGTAAGAATATAAAGAAGGTGTTTTCCACATTGACCCCCCTCCCCACCACTACAATGCCAGGCCTCTGTAAAGACATTAATATTTGATGTGGTCATGGGCTTCCATAAGCAAATTTCACTCCCTAGCAAGTGGAGCCAAAGCATGATTAATTTAGTATTTCTACCCCTTTAAACAACACAGGGCCCCTGGCCACAAAGCTAGGCACAGTTTGAAACGAAAGTAGCAACCCCTAAATCATAATCAGCATCGTCATTCAGCATCATGTGGCTTTGGGGACACATTGTTGTTCTCGCTCAGCATCTGCACTCGTGTGAAGAAGGCCTTGCCTCACACCAACATGCACGTTCTGTTCATGATGGCTTTAGTCTACTTCTCAGTCCACCTAGGGTTGTCTGCTCGTTCAGCTTGTTGGCTGCAAGTTCTGTTCAGTTGACCTCCATGAAGAACCTGACCTCTGATGGAGTGCAGATCTCAGGGAAATTTACATTACATCAATGTTTTAGTGTCAGAAAACATAAACGACATAAACGGGTGAGCTCTCAAAAGCGACAATAGTACAGTTACCATGGTAATGCTGAAATCATTTTTAAAATACATTCCTATATAAACAGTTTCATTTACTGTTCATTAATAATAATGATAATACAAGGGGTTAATACTAAAGTCTTTAGTCCACTCTCAACCATAACAGTGCTTTTTGCATATGAAGATGAGAAAAGTTTGCTTTTTCAGGTGCAAATGTGTGTGAAAATAAATTTATAAGTGCTTCAAATCTTTATTTGAGACAACTTTAAAAAAAAAAAACGTTTGTTCCAAACTTTTAAAAAATGGTTTACATGAAGTGCGCTCTAAAAAGCAAAATAATTGAACCAACTTAAGTCTAAAAAGAGAATTGTTGACCAACTTATTGAATTGCTTAATAATGAAGTTAATCCAAGTTAAGTTTAATTAATTATTAGGTAATTAAGTTTAATAAATGGAGTTCATTAAACTGTAACTTAATTGTTAACACACAATTGAATTAAGTTAATCCAAGTTAATATACAGTATTAAGTTTAATTAATTATGAGGTAAAGCAATTCAATTAAGTTGGTCAACCATTCTTTTTTTAGACTTAAGTTATAAATAAGTAAAATAAATAAAATAAATAAAATAAATAAAATAAATAAAATAAATAAAATATTATTATTATTATTAAATTGGTTCAACAATTCCCTTTTTAGAGTGTACCAGTGGTTCTCTCTCTCTCTTTTTTTGTTACGTCCCCTAGGACGAAGAAAATGCACCTCCCTCAACTCTCCGCCGTGACTTTAAATACAATCATTTCTCCTTAAAATTATTGTAAAGACACCTCTGCAGAGAAGCTGATACTCCTTGCACACTCTCTGACAATGAGGGCACCACTGCCAACTACTGTAGTGGATGTGCAATTACACATTATTCTTGTAAGGCAAAAAAGCATGTTCCCTGAGGTATTTAAGAAAAAAGTAGCGTCTGGGCTAAACAATAAAGCCAATTTAATTATTTCAATTTCGGACCACTTGAAATAATTGGTTTGCTTCACCTTAAAAAATAATTTAGTTTAAATGTTTTATTTTTGTTTGGTATTAGTGGTCGTCCAATTTATTGGATTAAATATTGTTACTTTTATATTTCTTCATTTTAATATTGTTGATGATTTTTTTTGTCAGATCCTGTATGAGTTAATTGCCTTGCTCATTGACATGTTGACAATGCTCTCGAAGTGCTTTTCTTGCCAGTGCTTAATGGGAAATCTTTTGTGATGCCTTGTCACTGCCACGTCGAGCGTGTTCATCGTAGCCACCGTGACTGTGATTAGTCCGTCCGCTAACCTGATCATCGTATAGTTGAACTCCATTACAGATAACGTGCTTGTGCAGATGCTGCAGCACACGGCAGGTTGCTTCCCGGGCCGTCCCCTCTCACATTGATTGCTCCTGTGATTTGCAGCATGCAATCCGATGCTCTGTGACAGCTTGTAACTGAGGTTAAAGATGGCAATTTAATTATGTGTCAGAGGTCACGTTAAAATCTGACCCTTGACCCCTGACTGCAGGACCATCTGATTAGTGACAACCTAGCATGATTGTTTAAGCAACATTGCAGAGAATGTGTGCATGGTAACAGATCATGAATGAAGCCTGACCTTTGATGGGGGACTTACATTACGAAAAGGATACCTTGAATTTGTGCATCTTTGTCATGTAAACTAAACTTTCCTGAAACAAATGTGTGCAATACAATACATTTCCCATGTCACAGAAATGGTTGTTGTAGCCAGAAGGTGATGAAGCCACTATAATTAGCTGTTTAATGTACACACATAAAAAAATCCCATTATACTCAACAGCCAAAAGTGTATTTCTAATGAGAAGCATTCATCCAGATGGACAAAGGCATCAGTGTTGTTGCTGACGTTCTTCTCTTGTAGACATAAAAATAATTTGAGGTACTCGGTTAATCTGGACTATCTGTTTCCATGGCAAGTCCAGCGCAAGTCTAACAGAAAGTGGAGCCTAATTTTGCGCATGGGTAAGAGTTTTGTTTCTTTTGGTACTTTGCTTGCCTAGTGTTGATGGAGTATTGTGTTGAATCTGTCGTGTTACCGCAGTAGGATGGAACACAGCCAACTCCAGGCCAATCAAAGTGGCTCCTCTCATTCTCTTTAAAATCAGGGTGGTCAAGATGCGCTTGACGTTGCGGAAGCAAAAACTGACCTGCTGGGGTCCGCGCATGAGATATCTCCATTTGTGGATGATATAGTCGGCCACGCATGTGACATGGTATATTGGAGACTGTCTTGTTATTAAAATATTCTTCAAATGATAATGATACTAATTAATTTGAATTATTTCTACAATGATTTGAAGGGATGATCCCATGCAGTTGTCATATTTATCAATGAAATACGATGACACCCACTGCACATGTATGACCACCTGCACCACCACTTAGACCAGCTTTTTGTGATTTTTTGGGGTAAAACTAAAGTAGACTAGCTCCACCAGGAAAATGAAGATGCACCCGTTTTTACCTGCCTGTCTATAAAAATATGTGCCCTGTGATTGACTGGTGACCAATCCAGGGTGTAATCGGTCTTCTGGTTTAACGTAATGTTGTATTTGACTTTGATTGGCAAACTTTTAATGCGTTCGCCTTATAATGACAAGTGAGTTTTATACATTCATCCCAGTAAAATTATTTTTCACAGTGTTGCCTTCATAGTGATAAACACTCTCACTTTGCAATAATGTATTATGTCTAATATCATGGTGTTATTTTACAGTTGTGTGGTCACTGAAGAATATTTAGCCTCTCTTGTGTGGCAAAATAATTCAAACAATATTACAAGCAACCCCATGGTGCATCACCTTTTCAGTTGTTATCTATCAGTACAAGCTCTTTGTGCTTTATGAGCCTTTGGGTGAGGAGAAGGTAGTTGGCGTCATTGGGCCCCAGGATGCCAGGCTCCTTAAAGCAAGCCACATATGCAAATGATTGGCCAATTGCAGATATACAAATATGTACCCATGGTCCAGGCGGTCTAATGGCTCCCGCTCCCCTCCCTCCTCTGGCTTGCTCAATGGCTCATTAAGATATCTGCTTGGTTTATTATGTGAATAAGTCACGGCTGGCTTGTTATGACCCTCCAGGTTCCTGTTTGTGCTGCAAGATGTGTGGCGCTCAATTAGGCTGCCTGGCTGGCAGAGTTAACCCTTCGCACCCTCCACATAGCCTGTGTACAGTGCGGGGAGGGGGGTGGTGGGTGTTTGAGGCAGGGATCAAAAGATCAATCCTAATACAGTGCTACCAAGCTGACCTCTCAGATGTAATAAAGGCGCCATCTTTCACCCCTGGGGCCTATTGGGCGCCTCCCACCCCATGAACAAACCTGGTATCTTTAAATTAGCTGACTGCCGTGGCCTGCAGGTAATTGCATTAGTTTATCAATGTTCACCACTATTTATTACTTGCTGTGACAACGCTAGCATCCCGGTGTTAATGTCCACAGTGAGGGGATAGGGAAATAAGGCCTTTGTGTGGCGTGTCTCTTTGCAAATAAAGAAGAATAAATCACTTGTTATTGGTTTTAGCTTCATAAGTTCAGTTTTAATGATCACCAGTAAACTTTAAATTCAAGAATCACCTTTCAGCCTTATTGAAACACAGTGGAGCTGCTAAAGATGAACACAATCCATTCCATCACATTGATCGACCGCTAATATATTTGACATTTTATAATAGTTTTCCATCGAAAAGTTCAATGAATTAACTCAAGGGAAAAACTTTATCATAAAATGTTTATTAACTGACAGGCAATCTGTTAACGTCCCTATAATATAAGTCAAGAACATCTTAGCTAACAGCTAATATTAAAAGAAATAGTCACGTCAAAAATGTTCTTTACAATATGTTCGATGAAAATGACACACAGTGCCTAAGGGGTCAAGTAGCAACCGTCATATGGTCGGGTTTGGTCATGTGACAGTCGTGACTTGAGTAAGGTAAAGATGTGGCATGATTGCTGTTCAGTAGACCACATGGTTTCATTTGGCCTCGGATTGTTTCATATACTCATATTTGACCACTTAGGGGTTTATTATTGTTGTTTTTGCTTAACTATAAAGTCACCCGTGGATGACCAGCATGAACTTCTGTGAAATGGTGAAACGATTCAGTGTTTGATCAGCAAGCGCATCTGGGTGGGACTCTTTCAGTGAGGGGCTTCTTTGGTTGAGACCAGTTTGTAACTTGGCACGTCACATGTAGAAGGAGGTTGCTTATTTCATCCCTTTCCCGCCAGTCGCCTTTTGGTTGGTTGTCTGAGTTGCCATCTTCCTGCAGTGACTGGTGTGGATCCACAGTGGTGTTGGTGGTCAGCAACACTTGAAATGACCCTGTCCATCTTTGCTAATCCCAGGTCATTCCAATCTCCTGGTGTAAGATTGCGGAGCGGTCATTTAACTGTTGAGAAACATGAGAGAGTGCAGTTACCAGGGGGTTACAATATTAGAAAATTGCATCATCAAAGAGTTGTTTCAATAGTAGGGTTTTCTCTTTTGGGCCAAATCCCAAAGATGCTATTTCAAACGGGTTTAGATTTGGTCTATTTCCTTTTCTCATTCTCATGTACCTAAAGGACAATGGGCAGGACTTTGGTCCGACTCATTCCTGCTTCCTGACAGCATTTTCAATTTATTTATTTTAATTTTAAAAGTAACGTGTTACTTTACTGATTATTTGATTTCAAAAGTAAACACATTATTAATTACTTTCTTAATTATTTTCAACAGATGCCAACAATTCTGAACATAAAAATGACAGCTGGTTTTGCCAATACTTTAATGACAGCACATTTTTAACAGTATTGTTTAAGGATAAGGTTGTTGCTGTGCAAACGAGTCGCGTAAACTGTAAAGACAGCAAAGTGCTCAAGTGGGCGGTCTTATCAGGTTTCTGAGAAAGATCTATGTTTTGCTCTTCTTGGTATCTTAATGAGGGATGAACTCAGCTTGTGTACTAGGACTGTTTTGTGATGTGAGGCAGAGATGAAGGAGTGAGATACCTTTTTTCAAAGTGTTCTGTTAATCTGTTTTTCCTCTGAGAACTAAGATTTTAAATATTCTTAGCTTTTGTCTAAATCAGATACTGAGCTTTATTTCCTCATCACACTTGGAAAGCTGGTCAGCGATCCACTGCATATCGACAACCATGTTATGCTAGAATCATTACAAGATTAGCACCTGCTTTAAAACCTTTATGAGAGCAGGTTTACTGTATGTGATTAAATCAGATTAGGATTGTCACACTGAAAAACAATAATACTGCATTTGAAAGAATCCCTCTGGCAGGAAGCAGATTTCCACACATGTACATTATGATCTGTCGGAGGTACCGCACAGACCAGCCATCATTCTCTGGCCCTCAGATGGATGAAAGCTCACGGTGCAACATGTAGATGAGTGGCGCTCCGCCGCTTGATCAGCCCTTTGCATATTTACTGGCAATAAATCACATCTAACACATCCTCCCTCCTTCCACTTTTGAACCTCCCAACTCTGGTTCACACTTTCTTTGTCATTCACTTTTTCTTTTTTTTCTTCTTCTGCCGTCTTTCACACTGCTTCCCTCATTTTATGCATTCCGCCGTCTCTTGATCCTGCTCCTTGCGCTCCCTGCTGCTTAATTAAAGCATGTATTATTAATGCGGCCATATCTTTGTCCATCCTTCTTCCCCCGTACATATGACTGCTACATTACATTTAAATTGTTTTGGTGTAATTCGCCTTTTAAAGTCCCCCATGTAATCAGTGTTTGCAGAGGCGAGGGAAAGTGGCCGAGATTACAAGCTTGTACTGCAACTTCCTGTTAGATGTGCGCCTTGCTCACTATCGGCGCCGTAATTAGGCCTGTTTTACAAAGCAAATCAAAATGGCTCCATTCTGCACAATATGAGCTTAATAAAAAGAACTTGTCAGAGTGTGCAGTCGCTGCCTTTGCCAAACCCCAGGGAAAGAGCGGCAACACTTCAGTGCTTATAGCCTTTTGATAACGGCCACCATTTTCCTCCGGAAGCCATCAAAATGCAGAATTAAAGACTTGTGGGATTTTTAACGTTCAGAGACACAGTTTCCTGTTGGATGATTTTTTATTTTTTCAATATCTCCTTTTGTCCCTTTGGCTCGTGATTTTTACAGAGTTTATTTACCAAGACTGTCAAACAAATTCCCACGTCTATAGCTGTATTTTGTTTCGCCGGATTTAGTTCCCATACAAAAAGGGCTAGTGAATGAGTTAATATGTGAAATTAATAACAGGTTAAGTATTTTTTATTTTATTTTTTGTAGGCAGGAAGCTGTCTATTGCTGTGAAGCAGACATAAGATCAACTCAAAACTAATTACTGTAGTTCAATTTTTAAAGTCACGAGTAGAAAAAGGAGATTGTCATTTCAACCGTATTTCATAGTTTTGAAATCTAAATCCTTTTGCTTAATGTTTGCCACGTTTAGCTTGTGTTTTCAATTTGTTAAATAAAGCATTAACCCGCCCCCCAAAAAACAAACAAAACAAAAACAGCCACCCACTAAAATAAAAAAAAGAAGGAAATCTAAATCCATCTTTGGGCTCGAACTTCTAGTAGATGTAATGGCCATACCGTACATAGTTTTATTTAAATACATTTGACACAGTACATAATAGAACTTGCAAATAAAACTTATTTGGCTGATGATGAGGTATTAAACCACATAAGCTTTGGGGTTGTACGTGTGAAGTCATGACTTTTCCCTTCAAAGTCACTTTCTTCTTGCCTTCTCTTATAACGATTATGCCTCATGAAACGCTTTTGACGCTTTGCCCATTTATCACTCCCCAAAACCGTCTGGTCCAACATTATCGATTAAGATGGCCAATTGGCTGGATGATTTAAAATGTACGTCCTTCATTGTCGCATGATGGGCGCAGAACGAGATTGAAATTGAGACCGAATGAGTGTAATAACAATAAATAAAGCAGATGAAGCAGAATCTGGCAGGCAGACAAAAGCTGTCGATAAGATTCTGCTGCGTCTTACAAGTGATTACCAAGGAAGTGCTCATGATTAGCTGTGTGGAGATGTTTGAAAAGTGTGCTGTGGGAACGAGATCTCCCTTTAATGGGACAGATGCTGCACTTGAGTAATGTGGTGCCTCTTCATGTCGAGGAGTAGGTATCACTGAAAGACTCAGTAATATTATACAAGAGTGTTTAAATATTTTAATTCGTCAGAGGGGCCCCTCCCATGTCCTGTATTACCCTGACAACCATCCTTCATCAGCTGAATGAATACATTATTCATTAGCACTAATTATTTTCACATAACGTCTGCCCTGATATATTTAACCTCCACATTACACCAGGGATAATGGCCTTGTAAAATTGAATTGCAAGAAAGAAGTGGAGTTGGAAAGCTCATTTAAAGAACATAAGAGAGTGACGGAGGCACCGGATGGGATGAGAGGGCTTTTGAAGCAATTGAAGAGGGACAGGAGAGGGGGGCTGAGGAGAAGAGTGTTAAGCAATTTGGGACAAGGAGCCCCGAAGTGACGGGACATTTGTTCCTGTCTCATTTGCATGTTAAGAGAAGGGCCCAGTAGGTCTCCGTCGGGTTTAGGATAAACCTTGACACCCCGCCGCTCTACGTTCAAATTGGCTCCCACTGGCGTGACTCAAGACCTCACCCATTAAAAGAGGAAAACCTGAACTTAGGGGTACGTTGTGGTGGGGATCTGTCTCGCCACACTTCAAAATAACTCTCGTACTCGTAAGTTTAACATTTCAGCAATATTACTAATGCTCAACTCCATGTTGTCTTGTCTGGCACTCACACTGTGCGATGACATGCACCTCAGCTAGCACAAGGATAATAAATAATAATAATAATAATAATGAAATAAATATGAAAGTTAGTCATATACAACCGGTTGCGAGGGAGTTAGGTCTGACATCTTTTTGAACAAATTTTTGGGTGCAGAATCCAAAACTGATCTCCGTTTTTCTATATTATGTCAAGTTTTTGAACTATAGAGCCCAGTTTTCTTAAAAATAGGAAAAATACTTACTTGACAAATAAGTGCATGTTCTATAAGAAATATTGACATAGAAAGAAATATGAAATAAATACCGGTAGGCATGAATGTAATGTTTATAAGTAACATTTATAATTAACAATTAATAGTTTTCCGTTAGTAGATATTGCTTAGTACTGACCAATTGGGGGCTATTCGCACTTCTCACCGCATCGTTTCAATTGTGACTGCACAAACAAATTGCTACTATAGCTGTAGATGAGTCCAACCATAATCAACTCTTCTTACTACAGTATTTCTACAACTAATCAGTAGAATTTTGCTTATCTGGAGGGTAAGCTGTGGAGAAAAAAAACGCATTATAAATATTATATATATTATATATTATATAATACCCCCCAATAAAACCATCCACCCATCCATTTTCTGTATCGCTTGTCTTCATTTAGGGTGATGCAAAACCAGGAGACCAAAATATCAGAAACATCTCTTATTATGATGCGCTGCCATTTTACATCAATTTACACGAAAACTAAATCATAAACACGATCTCTCTGTCAGTCCAGCATTATTATATTGGTAAATGCAGAGTTTTTGACACCTCTTTTCTATTGAATTTCATCATATTTCACAGGTGCGCTTAATGTTGTGGATGGGGAGTTTAGACATTTACAAATGCGATTTTATGCTAAGTAATAATGCAATGATCATTTCAGAGTGACATTAATACGCATTTTTTCTCTTTTGTTGTGTTTGCTGCAGAGGCGACCACGTTGATCTGCAGGCTATGTGAACATAAATGTGAGCGAGCTACTTTGTATGCTTGATGTCGGGTAATTGCAGTTCATTTCAACTGGGAAAAATCGAATTCTCACGCCTTTTTGTGTTGGAGGCCCAGAAGGCATCGCTGTCTTTGTGTAAAGTATCTGTCTCTCTGACATTTAGATTTGCCTTTTAAAGATGGCATTTTTCAAAACTGGCATTCCTTCATATGTTTTCTACAGGCGACAAAATTATTCTTTGACATCCCAGTCATTGTTGCTATTAAGTGACACATTTATCCAACCTTAAGCCATTTTCTTTTCCTTGGTAATAATGATATTATTTCATGCTATGGACAAAAATGGTTGTGTCTGAACATAATCATTACCAGCATTGTCCAAAGACGACTTTCCTAAATGCCAAACCATTCCTTGGACCTTGTGCCTGAAGCAAGTGAAGACGCAGCTCATCTGCAGGCAAAAAAACAAAACAGAACAGACGTAAATATGTGCCACATGAGTGTGACTTATATGTCAAATAAATAACCTATAATGGCAATAGCTTGATGGGGCTTGATGGCTGCTGAGAGTGTGCACTTGTCTCACTGAGGAGTAATGATGTCTTCAGTGAACGACTGGCATGTTCATCCTTGAATGACTCCTTTGGATTGCTCGAATTTTCCAATTACTGCTCTCTGGTGCCTCACAATCGACCTTTACCTACTCCGAAAATTACCATGCTATCCCTAAATAATTTCCTCAACAAAGATGGTGCTTTGCATTATGAAATATTCACAACTCAATTTTCCCTGCTCTATCAGACTTTGGTGCATGCTATAATTACATAATAATCCATAATGTAATTCATTTTGCGCGTTTCGGGAATTGGAGTCCCTGTCCCGGTAAATATGTCAGTGCAAATATGTGGATGGCTGTGTTGCAGAACTCTTTCTTTCTTTCTTTCTTTCTTTCTTTCTTTCTTTCTTTCTTTCATGGCGGTGACCTATACCTCTATTGGCCGCCCTCCTGCAGCCATTTTACAATCAGGAACTAGAAATGAGAAATTATATGAATACAAAGTTATTTGTTTTTGAACTACAATCATTAAAAAAAAATCATCCACTAGAACATATTAAATTGTAAATATAGTGCAGCGTTTTTGTAAAACACTATTATGTGTATTGTATATACTGTGTTTCTATTACTTTGGCGATGGCTGGAGCGCGCCACCTCTGCCTCATAACCAGGAAATGGGCGTGTGCAGTACATTAAGTTTTAGTATATTAAAGTTTTAAAAAAGAAAAAAAAGAAAGCTGTTTCTTTTCCGGTTGTTGTTTCAGGTCTTTCTGGTGAACTGCTGTTGATATAGCGCCTCCATAATGGCGCAACAGTGCAACTGCAGTTAAAATGAGTAGCTGCCGAGCTCAATCAACACAACTGAATCGCTGTGTTGAGCGATATTAGTGGCTCAGGCTGGAGGTGGCCACCTCTGAATTTTGTACACAGGAAAAACTCTGATTCAACTGTGATGTATCAACAAGAGCCGATTTTTTTCCATTTCAATTCTTTTTTTTTTCTCAGTGAATCAATGACATGCGGTTTCTTTTTCTAGTCTGTCAGAGAATGGTCCAAAGCATTACAATTGCAGCAATGCAGCAATTCATATTCATTTACAATTTTGTGATGTTACGTGTGTGTGACCTTCAGTTGCCATGCAGTAAAATTAGTTGATGTTATAGAAACACTTGAGAGGGCACTGCATCACCATAAAAAAACAATTGGTTATGGGAATTTGTATCAATAAAAGTTAACAGGGAGTACTTATGTTTGCAGTGTTAAATAATTTTAAGCTGGTCTTGTGTGTGTGTGTGGAAGTTAATGTTTGTGGAAAATATCTGTTAGTAAAATTAATGGGCCCAGTCTCACAGCAGAATAGAAAAATGACACTGTTGACCAGAGAAGGCTTAATATGAGAAGACAGAATTCAGATTTACCTCTCTCACACACAAACTTTCTTCCACTTAAAACGCTCTCACGTCATCTACTTAAAGACTCTCTCACACCAAACTGAAATGTTCTCACTTATACAAAACCACCAAAATCATATTACACCACCTGAAGATGAAAAATGAAAATGGGCCTGTTTTACGCTGTGCACAAGAGCCGTCCATCTTTCCTTGTCATCCCCTCATGAGAACGATACTTCAGACAATGAATACCGATTTAGGAATAACTCCTCAAGTCAGCCGAAGTTTGTCGCTAGCTCGCTGATGGGGTTGTAAGAAACAACTCGACTTCCTACTATAAGCAAGATGCGCCACATGCGCATGCGTCCAGCTCAGCTAAGCTCAGGACTGTCGGTAAAATGTCGAAATCTGTGATGATCTCTTTTGCTATTCAATATCTTTTAATGAGGCGTAAAATAAAATGAACAGATGTAGTCAAAACAGCCAATGTTTTTTACTTGTATACTCATTCTGCTAACTAATTTTTCAAAACCGCTTTGTCATTGTTATCAAATTGTGACTCCCTTCATTTACTTGATACCAATTAGTGTTGAATTCCCATTCCTCAGCGTATTCCTGAATACTTTGCTCGGAGGAGGTGTAATTTAAATGGCATCAGTCACTGTACCCCTGCGTGAATGAGAATTATGTCCACACTCATATCTCATGTGACACACAGCAGAGGAAGGAAAGAGTGCTATAATTCATCAAATGTTATTATCAAGCTAATTATAATGGGAAATATAGTCAAGACTCCCCTTTCTGCTTCAATTAAGAATGGATTAACAAAATGATCCGCGATGCTAATCATGTTCAGAATAATTGATCATTCATCTGAAGATGAATGAGGCCGAGAACTAAAACTCAACAGGACCTTAATTCATTTAGAGGACTCAGGAAACATGTTTGAATTATTTAGAATTGACTGATATACAAAATAATATTTTGTGGACACAAGCATTACATCCTATAATAAATGTAAGGACAGCAATCACCACTTAACATTCATGTCACAAAATGGCTCAGTGGTACTTGGCCATGCTCTATTAATTTGCAGAGTGTGCTCACTTGGTGTCATGTCTTTGCAGCGCCGGTCCCCTATGACTCTTACCTCCCATACTCATGCACAAGGGGGGGCCCTAATTAGATTCTCATGTGTATTTAATAGACTCACTTACTTTTGTCCTGTGAGAGAGCTCAGGACGCTATCAAGCACTTCAACGGTTGATGCGTGACCAAGTTTGAGACCGAAGGACCAGGCACTGTTGAATCTGAGGAGTACATAAAGTAATACTTCAGTTAGGCGTCTTATTTTTCTTTTTCTTTTTCTTTTTTTCCCTTGCATGCTGATTTGAAAACACAAATTGAAAAGAAAGAATTTTACCCCAACAAACCAAACAGGTATCAGATGCTAAAGCAACTGCCAGGATTAACTGTTCAAATTTCTCACTCAAAACTTTAGAGTCAATTTACTTTTAATGGCAAACATGACTTTACTTTACTTTACTTTACTATATAAAAACGAATATAACTTACATGTTTTATAAATGTATTGCAGATTGAAATACTATAATATTATTTAATAGTTTTAATGTGTGCCCAATTTTGTACAAGCATTGTGAACAAATGGAACATTAGCACTGATGCTAGCCATGACATGAGTTAAATTTATATGCTGGTGAAAACTAAAATTGGCATGTTGAATCCAGTTTAAAAAAAAAAAAAACAGAACGTCAAGATATTTCAGCGTGCCCTCCAGATAAGCAAAATTCCGCTGATTAGCTGTAGTAAGACCATACATAGTAAGAAGAGCTGGTTTATGGTCAAAAGGATTTTTAGGTACAATAACTAAAATGCACCCTCTCCCCATCAAAAAGCCCACATCAATTAGAATGATGCACTAAAAATTATACTATTACTATTTAGAATCAGACTTTAGAATTGACTGGCAACGAGTTCAGGGTGTACCCCGTTTACTGCCCGAAGCCAGCTGGGATAGGCTTCAGCGCCCCCCGTGACCCTTGTGAGGACTAAGCGATTAAGAAAATGGATAGATGTTTAGAATCAGGTCTATCTGTACGATTGTTCAACTCAGCTACATAAGGTTGACTGTGCAACAAACACTATTGTGATTGTAAATAAAAGGTGAACATTGGGCCCTTTGAATTTTGTCTTGTATCCTAATGAGGACAAACATCTGGACCAATCTCACACCGACGGGCTGTGATGGATGTGACCCCCGTGGCCAGCCCTTGGCCCCTAAACCCGCCAGGACCGATCGAGCAGAAGCCCAGCTCCTGTTAACGTGCTGCATGGCAACATAAATCGGTTCTTGCACCGCTTAACTGTCCAATTTGCATGCCCCCTTCACAAAGACAACTCTTAACAACACAGGCATGCCTGCATGTAGATGAAAATGATATGCCGCCCAGTTCAACTATGCAGAAAAATCACACTGACATACTGACAGATGGAACTTTTCTTCTCTAAATATGAACACCACAGAAACACAAAGACAGAGAAAAAGGAGCGAAGACGTCCGTTGGGAGAAGGCAAGATAAAGAGGGTGGTGAGCCGGGAGTCTGGGTAGTTTTATCTGGTGGGCAGGGAGACAGTGGAGGGAGGATCTGTCTCTGTTAGAGAGGACAAGGCCCTGTTATTAAAGCCATTTATCACTGGCTGAATATTCCCCCTTTAATAGGCTCTGTCGTTAATTACCTAACTTTGTCAAGATAGGGAGTCTGGGGCTCTCTGTTCTCTTGGCAGGCACGTACACTCACACACACACACACACACACACACACACACACACACACACACACACACACACACACACACACACACACACACACACACACACACACACACACATACTTGCCTCTGTGTATTATGAGGACATTTTTTCCAAACCGGTTTAATTGTGTATTACAGGGACACCCCTTTCTGCTAATGCCAGAGAGATGGGACTTGCACCCAAAATTTTTTTTTGGGGTTGTCCAGGAAAATTTCACTTCAAAACTTGAAAAAACTCAACACACAAAAAAAAGAAAAACCTGAAAAAATCCGTAATTGTGAGGACATAGATAATGACCTAAATAAGCCACGCCCATTGCAAAAATGGTAATTATGAGGACCAACTCACATTACAAGGACAAAGTTTACACAACACACAGCAACCATGTCACTGAAGTGATTTGAAAGTTCTGGCATTCTGACTTTACACAAACTAAAATGGCATTGATGTGTAATGACTTACCTGATATAAGGACACATTGTTGTACATAACAATACTGTGAAATGCAAAGTCATACCTGATCTGTCCTAAAATTGTAAGTTTTAACATGGTGCTCATGTTACAACTTACAATTTTAGGACAGACTGAAACTGGTATGTTAATAAAACTGCTTCTTATGTGAACAGGTTATCTAGGTCAAACACAGCTTTGTAATGGATAAGCTCGACATGAAACCAGATGCAAAAGAGTCAGTGAACATTGAACATTTTATTCTTTAAAACATGACTACCTCTCATCTTAAAGGATGAGCAGTTTTCTCATAGCTCATTCCTGAAATACCTTCGGATTTCTGAATTTCTGAAACAGGTTCAATGTAGGAAGTGTCCGAAGTACTGTGAGAATCTGGAACATATTCCTCTGCTAACGAATCCTCACTTGAACTGGATACATCAGCAACCTAATTTTTTAAACGAAAACAATTATTACATACATACATACATACACATATTGTCGCTGTTCTGTGAAAAACACTTCCACCATAGGAGCTACCGGAGAGCAGCCCGCGACCTAAAAATGGAAACGTGTTTTTCACAGGACAGCAATGATATCCATATATACAGTAGATGCACACATACTTATGCATATATACAGTGGCTCTAAAATTAACCTGCCAGATGCGGGTTAAAATTCATTTTGGCGGGTGGTCATAAATATTTACTAGCTTTACTTCGCTGTTACTTAGTGATGTTACACTCGAAGTAGAAGCTTGAGAAAAGTGTCGAGCGCTCGCGGCAGAAGTAGCTCCCGCCATTGATGGGCTAATGTGCTAAAGTTAATTTACCAAAGGTCTTCATCATCAAGCAGTTTTGCATTTTTTTTAAACGGGATATGTGCCAGATGCTGGAGCAAACTAGAAAAGCATTTAGAACCTAAAGTTTGTGCACATACTAAAGATTATTATAAATCTAGTCACATTTATTCGAAAGATGAGATGAAGCATTTAACAAGAGGGATAGTTAATATGCTTAATCTATGGCATTGCCCCTAAAACAGATATTGTGTGATACAGTCCTTCAGTTACAGTAGACTTTTCTATTTTACCGAGTCAGACAGTCGTTAAGATTGAGACAATTATAAAATACCCATCATGCCAGTCCATTCTAGTGCAGCGAAAGGTCCAAAACATAAAGCACATTTATCCAAGCTTGATACAAGTAAATTAACTACCTGATGTTTACACTTCTGTTTAAAAAAATAAAATAAAATTGATAGCGAGTTCATCTCTAAAATCCACCATAAATAAATTAATGGGAACAAAAGATCACTACAGTGCATAATCCAAATCACCAAACTGCCAACAAATCTTCAATTTGAGATATTTTTAATGTTGACTTGTAGGAATTTTAGTCCCATACAAGCTTATTGTTGGATACAATATTTTGAACGTCTTGGCAATACACATTGCATAAAAAATTGTTGTGATTATATTTGTTAGTTATATAGTTCAGCCCTAGCATCTACTCTACACTCTTCACTCCTAACGTCTTGCTTCTGAAAACTGATTTCAACATCAATATTCAAAAAGAAATCTCGTCACCTGGTCAACTTGGTCTGTGACAGCTACGTCTTCAGCTATGTCTTCAGGTTTTGCTTCAGTTGAAACCTGGTACACATGAAGAGAAAAATACATATAAAATTCAATTCTTAGTAACACGACTGTACCTGTGCATTTACACAGTTACAGTACATACAGAACAATTAATAGGTTAAAGTATTGTAAATGCAAACTCATTTTATTTGCCATTACAAAAATAAATAAATAAATCCTTCTGCACTACAGGTTTGTGTAAATTGGCGACGTCTATTTTTCACAATGAAACAAAAACAAGAAAATACACAGTCCTCAGAGAATCCATACCTGACCAGAGTATGAATTGTATAATAACTCCAAGCCCTCAAAACTTATTTTACAGTCACGGTGTATGAATACACTGTCCTCAGTGTCAGTTATTCACAACTATAACATTGTGAGGACTAAGTATCTGTGAGGGCTGCACAGTATTGACAAAACATGCGACATGGGTATTTTATACAGTAATGGAGATTATTTCGACATTGAACATGGACCTAAAAAAAAAGGATCTATCTATAGCTATATATTTTTATAATCCAATGAAAAAAAATACACGATAATCCGGAAAAATAAACATGCTCATTGTGATCTAATCTTATCCAATTAAGTTATTTTTTGTTAGTAATGCCCCTCGATACGTTTCTCGTATGGCGATGCACAATTAAGGTAGTCTCTGATTGGTCAAAGTCAGACTAAAGTATACAATCCAATATTCATTTGTTGCTTGTCTTTGCAATACACATATTGCATGAGCCATTCGTGCGACAAGATATTTTTTTATATATTGTGCCAACGTCTTGCTTCTGAAAAATGTATTTCAACGTCAACATTCAAAAAGAAATCTCGTCACCTGGTCAACTTGGTCTGTGACAGCTACGTCTTCAGTTATGTCTTTAGGTTGTGCTTCAGTTGAAACCTGGTACACATGAAGAGAAAAATACATATAAAATTCAATTCTTAGTAACACACAAGTCTGTACCTGTGCATTTACACAGTTACAGTACATACAGAACAATGAATAGGTTAAAGTATTGTGAATGCAAACACATTTTATTTGCCATTTCAAAAATAAATAATCCGTCAGCACTAATGGTTAGTGTAAATTGGTGATGTCTATTTTTCACAATGAAACAATTAATAGAAAATACACAGTCCTCAGAGTGTCCATACCTGACCAGAGTATGAATTATGAGGACTGTATGTGTAACTCCAAGCCCTGAAAACTTATTTTACATTCACAGTGTGTAAATACACTGTCCTCAGAGTGTCAGTTATTCACAACTACGACATTGTGAGGACTATGCACCTGCGAGGGCTGCACAGTATTGACAAAACATGCGACATGGGTGTTTTATACAGTGATGGAGATTATTTCGACATGGACCTAAAAAAAAAGATCTATCTATATCTATATATTTTTATAATCCAATGAAAAAAAAATACACGTTAATGCGGAAAAATAAGCATGCTCATTGTGATCTAATCTTATCCAATTAAGTTATTTTTTGTTAGTAATGCCCCTCGATACGGTTCTCGTATGGTGATGTGCAATTAAGGTAGTCTCTGATTGGTCAAAATCAGACTAAAGTATACAATCCAATATTCATTTGTTGCATGTCTTTGCAATTCACCTATTGCATGAGCCATTCGTGCGACAAGATCTTTTTTTTTTTATAAATTGTGCAACGTCTTGCTTCTGAAAAATGTATTTCAACATCAACATTCAAAAAGAAATCTTGTCACCTGGTCAACTTGGTCTGTGACAGCTATGTCTTTAGCTATGTCTTCAGGTTGTGTTTCAGTTGAAACCTGGTACACATGAAGAGAAAAATACATATAAAATTAAATTCTTAGTAACACGACTGTACCTGTGCATTTACACAGTTACAGTACATAAAGAACAATGAATAGGTTAAAGTATTGTGAATGCAAACACATTTTATTTGCCATTTCAAAAATAAATAATCCGTCAGCACTAGTGGTTTGTGTAAATTGGTGACGTCTATTTTTCACAATGAAACAATCAATAGAAAATACACAGTCCTCAGAGTGTCCATACCAGAGTATGAATTATGAGGACTGTATGTGTAACTCCAAACCCCTGAAAACTTATTTTACATTCGCAGTGTGTAAATACACTGTCCTCAGAGTGTCAGTTATTCACAACTACGACATTGTGAGGAC